>NC_134354.1:45636970-45959470 GCF_048569485.1 Anomaloglossus baeobatrachus | reverse complement strand
TGTACATATACATATTTAAAGGGAAATTCAGAAAAACATATAAACAGACAAATCTATACACAGACATATACACTGACACATAGACACACATCATACACACACAGACACATTAGAGATATTATTAATATAGGGAAGTTGGCAGCAGCCTCACTCCCCTCCCCCGCTTGTCTCCTGTCCTGCTCCAGGACATGTGTCTGTGCTGCACCGATTGGTGGCCGTCACTAACAGACATGGCCACACACAGACACTGCTGCATATATATCACAGGAGAGGCTGGGGACATACACATTACTGGGGGGCATACACATTACTGAGAAGGGGGGCATACAGCAATGGGGGGGCATACAGCTCCAGAGGGGGGAATACAGCTCTGAAGGGTATACAGCACTTGGGTGGAGGGGGACATAGAGCTCTGGGGTTTATACAGCACTGGGGAGTATAGAAGTATGCAGCCCTCACATTCCTCCATATAACATAATGCATCCATATTGCTAGAAAATAATTTAATGCAGCCTCATATTATTCCATATAATGCACCTGCATATTCCTCCATAGTGTTATGCCCCCATAGTCCTACATATACAATAATGCACCAAATATTCATCCATATAATATAATGCACCAAATATTTATCCATATAATATAATGCACCACATATTCATCCATATAATATAATGCACCACATATTCATCCATATAATATAATGCACCCCAGATTGCTCCACATAATATAATGCAGCCCCCATGTAGCAGCACCATACAGCAGTCCCCATGTAGCATCTTCTGTAGCATCCTTTTTCTTTAAGTCCAAGTGGGCGATATCAGATTGTTTTCACGGGGGGGGGGGGGGGGGCGTGTACTACTTCTCCCTGTATGATGCTGACCAATCATATGAAGGTAACAACACACAGGGGTAAGAAGAACACATCTCCGCCATTAGCATAGAACAGGCTCCTCCTGTGTGAGATGTAATAGCAGCTTGAGCTGATCTCACAGCAGAGTGACTACACCTTTAAGATCTAGCTATATCTATTAGTGATGAGCGAGTACTAAAAAGCTCGGGTGCTCGAAGCTCGGGCCGAGCCTCCCAAGATACTCGTGTACTCGGCCCGAGCAACGAGCCCAATGTTATCCTATGGGAGACCCGAGTATTTTTGTGAAATGACCCCCGGCAGCATGGAGAAACCCTAAAAATGTCACAAAAGTCTCAGAAGAGTGCTCAAATGACATGGCAACAGCATGGGGAAGACCCCTTGAAGCATTTATCACTGAAAAGTCACAGCTGTGAACAATTTTGTCCGCGTTTTACGCCATTTTTACGGACTCACCAGAAAACTTTCCAAAATGACCCCAAAATGATTTTTCATGGCAGAAATGTTAAGGGCACATACCCAATAGTGAGATAGAGCTGGTGTATGTTACTTTTTGAGATTAATACATGAAAGATTTTACGTGAAAACATTGTGTGGCACTCCGATGTCCCTGAGAAGAGACGTACATGAAGGCCTCTTGAGTCTAATGTGCCCATTTTGAGGAAGTGAGTCTTTGTAGTATTTTCCTTTGCCAGGGCAGTCCAAAATTGTGAGGTTCACCAATGCCCCTGCATACAGACGTGCATGAGGGCCTGTAAACCTGAAGTGCCCATTGTAAGGAAGTGGGTCTATTGTAGTATAGCCCTTAGGCAGGGCAGCCAAAAATTGGGAGGCTCCACGTTGTCCCTGGGTAGAGACGTGCATGAGGGCCTCAAAACATTAAGTGTCCATTGTCAGGAAGTGGGTGTATTATAGTATAGCCCTTAGGCAGGGCAGCCAAAAATTGGGAGGCTCCACGTTGTCCCTGGATAGAGACGTGCATGAGGGCCTGTAAACCTGAAGTGTCCATTGTCAGGAAGTGGGTGTATTATAGTATAGCCCTTAGGCAGGGCAGCCAAAAATTGGGAGGCTCCACGTTGTCCCTGGGTAGAGACGTGCATGAGGGCCTCAAAACATTAAGTGTCCATTGTCAGGAAGTGGGTGTATTATAGTATAGCCCTTAGGCAGGGCAGCCAAAAATTGGGAGGCTCCACGTTGTCCCTGGGTAGAGACGTGCATGAGGGCCTCAAAACATTAAGTGTCCATTGTCAGGAAGTGGGTGTATTATAGTATAGCCCTTAGGCAGGGCAGCCAAAAATTGGGAGGCTCCACGTTGTCCCTGGGTAGAGACGTGCATGAGGGCCTCAAAACATTAAGTGTCCATTGTCAGGAAGTGGGTGTATTATAGTATAGCCCTTAGGCAGGGCAGCCAAAAATTGGGAGGCTCCACGTTGTCCCTGGGTAGAGACGTGCATGAGGGCCTCAAAACATTAAGTGTCCATTGTCAGGAAGTGGGTGTATTATAGTATAGCCCTTAGGCAGGGCAGCCAAAAATTGGGAGGCTCCACGTTGTCCCTGGGTAGAGACGTGCATGAGGGCCTCAAAACATTGTTCCCATTGCAAAGGAGCGGGTCTCCTGTCGTTGTAATGTCCATTCTGCAAAGAATGGGCGAAAAAATTTACCACTGGGGGTATACCTGAAACAAAGGCCTAAGTATTGCAATTTGTAACGGTCATCATCATGGTGGCGCATGAGGAGAAGGAGGAGCAGTCCAGCGATTATCCAAAGTCCAGAAGTGTGTACCCATGGGTGAGTGGAGGTACATGGCAAACTTTAAATTCCGCTCTCATTTGCTGGTGGTGTGGTGAAGTCTGGCCCAATCCAACCCTTGTTCATCTTGATCAGAGTCAGCCTGTCAGCATTTTCAGTTGACAGGCGGGTGCGTTTATCTGTAATGATTCCACCTGCGGCACTAAAAACACGCTCTGACAAAACGCTAGCAGCAGGGCAGGCCAGGACTTCCAAGGCGTAGAGAGCCAATTCATGCCACGTGTCCAGCTTGGATACCCAATAATTGTAAGGCACAGAGGAATGTCGGAGTACAGTTGTTCGATCTGCAAGGTACTCCTTCAGCATCTGGGCAAACTTAGGATTTCTTGTGGCACTACCCCGCACCTCAGGGGCTGTGGTACGTGAGGGGCTGAGAAAACTGTCCCACATCTTAAAGACTGTTCCCCTACCTCTGGCGGATTGGACTTGTGCCTCTCTCGGCTGTACGCCTCGGTTGTCCACTGATTCATGACCTATGCCGCTAGCGTTTTGTGAGGGGAATGCTTTGCCTACTTCCGTGACTATGGCCTTCCGGAACTGCTGCATTTTGGTTGACCTCTCCTCCACGGGAATAAGAGACAAAAAGTTCTCCTTGTAGCGTGGGTCTAACAGTGTTACCAACCAGTAATGATTGTCGGCCAAGATGTTCTTAACGCGAGGGTCACGAGACAGGCAGCTTACCATAAAGTCAGCCATGTGCGCCAGACTCTTAACAGCCAGGACTTCAGTAGCCTGACCAACAAGATGACTGAACATGCTGTCCTCCTCCTCCTCCTCCTCCTCCTCCTCATCTACCCTGTCCTCTGGCCAGCCACGCTGAACCGAGGATATGACTGGTGTGCATGTCATATCCTCAATTTGGCCGGAGAGTTGCTCCATGTCTTCATCCTCCTCCTCGTCATAGTCCTCCACTGCACGTTGTGATGAGACGAGGCTGGGCTGTGTGTTATCATCACCCACACCCACTACTGTTTCTTGCTGCAACTCATCGCGCTCCGCCTGCAATGCATCATGTTTGTTTTTCAGCAGAGACCGTTTTAGAAGGCAGAGTAGCGGTATGGTGACGCTAATAATGGCGTCATCACCACTCACCATCTTGGTGGAGTCCTCAAAGTTTTGGAGGATGGTACATAGGTCTGACATCCATCTCCACTCCTCAGGTGTTATGTGTGGAGTTTGACCCATTTCCCGACGGCTTAGGTGATGCAGGTACTCAACAACTGCCCTCTTCTGCTCACATATCCTGACCAACATGTGCAGAGTTGAATTCCAACGCGTGGGGACATCACACACCAGTCTGTGAGTCGGAAGATGCAAACTGCGCTGAAAGCCGGCAAGGCCGGCTGAAGCAGTAGGTGACTTTCGAAAATGTGCAGACAGGCGGCGAACTTTTACCAGCAGATCAGACAGCTCTGGGTATGACTTTAGAAACCGCTGAACCACGAGGTTGAGCACATGGGCCACGCATGGAACATGTGTCAGCTGGCCTCGCCTCAAAGCCGCCACCAGGTTCCGGCCATTGTCACACACGACCTTTCCTGGCTTTAGGTTCAGAGGTGTGAGCCAGTGATCTGCCTGCTGTTTCAGAGCTGTCCACAGCTCTTCTGCATTGTGGGGTTTGTCACCTATGCAGATTAGCTTCAGCACAGCCTGTTGCCGCTTCGCCGAGGCAGTGCTGCAGTGCTTCCAGCTTGTGACTGGTGTGGAGGGTACAGTGGATGAGGATGCGCAGGAGGAGGAGGAGGCTGAAGAGCATGACATTCCGGAGCTGTAGAGTGTGGGTGAAACACTGACTGAGGTAGGGCCTGCAAACCTTGGTGTGGGAAGGACGTGTTCCGTCCCTCGCTCAGACTGGGTCCCAGCTTCCACAATATTAACCCAGTGTGCCGTCAACGAGATGTAGCGGCCTTGCCCACAAGCACTTGTCCACGTGTCTGTGGTTAGGTGGACCTTGGGTGAAACAGCGTTGTTCAAGGCACGTGTGATGTTTTGTGACACGTGGTTATGCAACGCGGGGACGGCACACCGGGAGAAATAGTGGCGGCTGGGGACCGAGTAACGTGGGACAGCTGCCGCCATCAGGTCACGGAATGCTTCTGTCTCCACCAGCCTAAAAGGCAACATTTCCAGCGCAAGCAGTCGCGAAATGTTAGCATTTAGAACTGTGGCATGTGGGGTGTTGGCAGTGTATTTGCGCCTGCGTTCAAAGGTTTGCTGAATGGATAACTGAACGCTGCGCTGGGACAAGGACGTGCTTGATGATGGTGTTCTTTCTGCGTAGGCAACTGCAGGTGCAGGAGTGGAGGAGGCTTGTTCGCAGGCAGCATGGACAGGGGATTGGCTCGCATGCACAACCAGCGAAGACGTAGCAGTGACATCAGCAAGCACTGCTCCTCGACTCTGTTGTACTTCCCACAAAGTCAGGTGCTTGGCTGACATGTGCCTGATCATGCTGGTGGTGGTCAGGCTGCTAGTTTTGGTACCCCTGCTGATGCTGGCACGGCAGGTGTTGCAAATGGCCTTTTTTGAATCATCTGGATCCAACTTAAAAAACTGCCAGACTCGGGAAGACCTAACATTTGTACAGGCACCTTGTGTCGTCGTGTTGTTCCGGGGAACGGTTGCCTGACTTCTGCCTGGGGCCACCACCCTGCTTCTTACTGCCTGTTGTGATGCTACGCCTCCCTCCCCCTGTGCACTGCTGTCCTCGCTCTGCATATCCTCCTGCCAGGTTGGGTCAGTTACTGGATCATCCACCATGTCGTCTTCCTCTTCCGCACCCTGCTCCTCCTCCTGACTTCCTGACAATTGTGTCTCATCATCGTCCACCACTTGTTGAGACACGTTGCCAACTTCGTGAGAATGTGGCTGCTCAAATATTTGGCCATCTGTACAGACGATCTCCTCATGACCCACTTCAATATGAGCTGGCGAGAGGCCAGAATGTGTGAATGGAAACGTGAACAGCTCTTCCGAGTGTCCAAGTGTGGGATCATTAATGTCCGAGGAGGACGTGTACTCAGCCTGGTGGTAGGAAGGAGGATCAGGTTCAGAAATGTGCGGTGCAGTATCACGGCTACTGACACTTGACCGTGTGGAAGACAGAGTGTTTGTGGTGGTGCCAATCTGACTGGAAGCATTATCTGCTATCCAACTAACAACCTGTTGACACTGGTCTTGGTTCAAGAGCGGTGTACTGCTGCGGTCCCCAAGAATTTGGGACAGGACGTGCGAGCGACTAGATGTGGCCCTTTGTTGTGGCGAAATTAGAGCTTGCCCACGACCTCGGCCTCTGCCTGCACCACCATCACGTCCACTTCCTTGTTCCTTGCCAATGCCCTTGCGCATTTTGCAATGCTGTGCACTGCTGACGTGTATATTCACTACTTGTGCGTTATATCAAAGTTTGTGGAAATTGCACACAAGTGCACCTGTACGCTGCCACCAACAGGCACACACGTGCGGTTTTAAAAACCAAGCACGGACGCAATAAGACCCTAACAGGTTTTTTTGGGGAGCGACAATTACAGACAAGTCAGACACTATCTGGACTGTTTTACACTGTGTACACCAGCCCCAGATATGATGAAGGCTGGTATACGGTCACCACTACCCTGCCTGCCTGCCTGTATACTGGTACAATAGTCCTGACAAGGACTCTTCTGGTCACTAGCCTGTATTCAGACCTGGCTATACCCTGCCTGTATATAGCAACAATAGTCCTGAGAAGGACTCTGCTACTGTACTCCGACCTGGCTATACCCTGCCTGCCTGTATACAACTAGAATAGTCCTGAGAAGGACTTTTGGTCACACTGTTTGCAGCCCTGCAACTGAAAAAGCTATAAAGGGCCGCAAAGCTTTCCCTGAATCAGCGACACTCTCCCTGCACTGACTGTCTGGATAGCTGTGAGCAGAGCACAGCGCGCCGGCTGGTATAAAGGCTCGGTCACGCTGTGCAGGCCGGCCAATCACTGCAATTCCACAACTAACAGGGCTGTGGCATTGCAGTGGTCTGCCAGCCAATCCCTGCATGAGGGCTGGCTCTCAAAAGAGCGCCAACATGCAGAAATGAAGACCACGAGTACAGCACGAGTATCGCGAGATTACTCGGTCCCCGCCGAGCAGCCCGAGTACAGCGATACTCGTGCGAGTACCGAGTAGTTACAAGCATGCTCGCTCATCACTAATATCTATCTATCTATCTAGCTATCATCCAACCAAAACCCTTTTGCAAATATATCTGTAATTAAAGTATTTGGCACCTAAGGAGTCCTTTTTCTTTAAGTTCAAGTGGGCGGTATCAGATTGTTTTCACTGGGGGGCATGTACTACTCCTCCCTGTATGATGCTGACCAATCATATGAAAGTAACAACACACAGGGGTAAGAAGAACACATCTCCACCATTAGCATAGAAGAGGGTCCTCCTGTGTGAGATGTAATAACAGCGTTAGCTGATCTCACGGCAGAGAGACTACACCATTGAGATCTATTTAACTATCAATTTATGTATCAATCTCTCTCTCTATCTATCTATCATCCATCAAAACCCCTTAGTTACATAAAAAAGAGCAACAAAAAACTATATAAAAAAAACACCAAAAAGGAGCCAAGACAAATGATATGTGCACACACAGAATGTGGTGAGCCTTCCTCATAAAGATGGCTGCAGCCGAGGTGCAAGATGCTGATGTCACAGCCACTCAACCTCCACACTAGAGGCCACACTGAATAATGGCCTATAAATGACGCACAACACCAGGTCCAGGCGGGTCAGTTAGCACTATATGAGTACATAACACATGACAGGCTCACCATTTAACCACCTGAATGCCAAAGGTCCACACACATCCTGCAAAAATGGATAAAATGTGCCATACCTCAAATAGTGAGATATTAGTTTATATTTTGGCCCAAAATATGTAAGCTCGCAATCCGTTCGTCAAGGATTCTCACACTTGCGAGTCCCCACACTGAATTAGTTAGAAAAACCACAAAAAACTATATAAAAAAAAAAAAAACACCAAAAAGGAGCCAAGACAAATGATATGTGCACACACAGAATGTGGTGAGCCTTCCTCATAAAGATGGCTGCAGCCAAGGTGCGTGTGGACCTTTGGCATTCAGGTGGTTAAATGGTGAGCCTGTCATGTGTTATGTACTCATAGTGCTAACTGACCCGCCTGGACCTGGTGTTGTGCGTCATTTATAGGCCATTATTCAGACACTGTGCGTCTCGTGTATCCGTGCGAGATGCACCTATATAGTGCTGTTTTGCCCGCCTGACCTGGGTTTCTGGCCTCATTTATAGGTCACAGTTCAGACACTGTGCATTTCACTCATTATATGATGGGCTCCCAGTGCAAGCCTTATTAGTGTGCATGTCTTATGCTAAGCAGCCGCCCCTCCCCTCTAGTGTGGAGGTTGAGTGGCTGTGACATCAGCATCTTGCACCTCGGCTGCAGCCATCTTTATGAGGAAGGCTCACCACATTCTATGTGTGCACATATCATTTGTCTTGGCTCCTTTTTGGTGTTTTTTTTATATAGTTTTTTGTTGCTCTTTTTTATGTAACTAAGGGGTTTTGATGGATGATAGATAGATAGAGAGAGAGATAGATACATAAATTGATAGTTAAATAGATCTCAATGGTGTAGTCTCTCTGCCGTGAGATCAGCTAACGCTGTTATTACATCTCACACAGGAGGACCCTGTTCTATGCTAATGGTGGAGATGTGTTCTTCTTACCCCTGTGTGTTGTTACCTTCATATGATTGGTCAGCATCATACAGGGAGAAGTAGTACACGCCCCCCCCGTGAAATACTTCTAATATTTCTATAGGTTTGTATGCACAGCAGATATTTCTCCAGGTTTTGCCCATTGTCTTGTAGTCTGCATTGTTGTATTTGTTGCTCATCTTACTTTCTAGAAATATCTTTGTAGAAAAAACAAAATACTTGTGAAAGGAAGACAAGAATGTGCCTTATCTAAAATACAATCTGAAGTTGTTACTGTAGACATAGGAGAATTTGACTTTCTGGTAACTATTGCCGGTAAAATGTCAAGTGAAAGAAATACTGTGGTGCAGAAAAAAATGTCATTGTAAGGATATGAGACCCAGAATGTTCCTTTTCTATTATATCTGTAGTATACCTATAGGGGTATAGAGGTTGTGGTGGGTGCCTATCCCTGGAGCCTATGGCAGTCCGATAAGTCTTTCTGTTCATTATGTAGACACCAGTCCTACTGCAAAGTGCAGAATGTGGTATGGGGGAGGGGGCCCTGCTAGTTTTTACATTAGGTCACCACATCTTTGTGTTAGTTTCTGCCAACCCCTATATACATTACTATAAATGCCCCTATACAGTACTGTGCAAAAGTTTTAGGCAGATGTGGAAAAAATGCTGCAATGTAAAAATTATTTTAAAAATAGAAATGATCACAGCCAGAAGTCCTGTCTAAGAGTGAACAGGCGGATAATGCTACAGCAGATAGAAGAGGACCAGATGGCGGGAGGCGCTTCTTGGCCTCTGGTCATCTTCTTTCTTCTGTCATAGCTCTATCTATCTGTCTGTCTCTACCTATCTGTAACGCCCATGTCTGCGTCCCTGCACTCCACTGTCCTGCCTTCCCTCCCGCCCCCTGGCTGGGATGTCGGTCCTCTCACCTGTCTGGACCTCCTGTCTGGACCTCCTTCCAGAGCCTGTGTGCATGTCACAGGCATTCTGGTTCTGTCCGAAGTGCGGGCGTGAGGCCACGCCCTTTTCTAAAGGGCCAGCGCACCCTAACCTGGAAGTGCCTTTCAAGTCAGCTGAGAGACTGCAGGTATTTAAGGCACTTGCCCCTTAAGGGAAGTGCCTGGGTAATGAGTTAAGCACATTGCTATTTGTAGGGCCACTTAGTGCTGCTGCTGGTATTCTGGTGTGTGCTACTGCTGACATTGGTTTCTATTTCAGTGCTGTGCCAGTTTGTTGATCCACTGCTAGCACTACCGTCCACAAGGGCTGGCTAACACGATACCCGCCATTGCAAGTACCCTTGTTGTAATAGCTTCGGATGATTGCAGGCACGTCCTTCACACTTCCAGAGCCACTTTCCAAGGATTTAATTCAGCCAGAGGGGGCATGTTATAGTAAACAAAGAAATTAAATAAAAGTTCTTGGTTTCAGTGCTCATTCTGGCTCTTCCAGGCAATATCTGAGCTTACAGGCCAAATCGATCCACATGAGCGCTGGGAGACTTAGCCTAAATCCACGGCATATCAATTTTATACCGCAGATTTAAGTGAAAAAATTCACTTTTTCTAATGAGAGGTGATTTCTGCACCAAAAAACACCAAATGGTGCAGAATTTGCTGCATTTTTTCCGCTGCAGAATTGTTGCTAGATTTTCCGTTTGGACATAACTTAAATCAGGAGTGACAGGGTTAAAGACCATATCCCTGCTGAACTAAAAAAAGGGGTTAATAAAAATGGTGCTCTGTAGCAGAGAAAGGGTTAATGTACACAACCACAGTGATGTAGGCTGGTGAGGGGTTAATGGGGTTTATATCATTGTGGTCCTTGGGCAGGAAAATCTTAGGTCAGGGTACATACCCCAGCAGCCCCCACCCCAAGCTACACCCCCTGTATAAAAAGGAGCAACTAAAACTCCCAGCATGTCCAGGCCGCTTTGGGATATCAGATAAAATTACAGTCAGGCAGGTAATGTGAGAACAACAGGTCCCAGAATACCCAGGCGGTTTTTATGATATAAGAGAAAATTACAGCCTGAAAATTACATTACAGGGAGGAAGGAGGTAAAAAGAGAACTACAATTCCCAGCAGGCTATGTCATAGTGACAATACAGGGAGTGTATATACTAACTAGAACTACAACTGTCTCCCAACATTCCCCAGGTTCAGACAGCACTAACCATATAAGGAATGGTCTGTTTCACTTTCTTTCCCAGTCTCTGCACACAAGCTCCGCCCCCTGAGGTCACGTGACAGTCCTTCTCCACTCCACTGACCAATGGGTTGAGCCTAGAATGTATGAGCTGCTTCCAGGTTAGTGACCTTGACCGCTTTAGTTGGTGGGTGTGGCGATGTTTCCTCCCGTCCACTCTAAGGCCGGTTTCACACATCCGGCTTTTCGCCGGTTTGCCGGATCCGGCGCTCTCCCGTACAGACAATACAGTACAGTGACAGCGCTGTAACTTCCGGGTCACGGTCACATGCGCTGGTCACATGACAGCACGTGACCGGCGCTTGTTGCGCTGTCACTGTACTGTAGTCACTGTATGGGAGAGCGCCGGATCCGGCAAACCGGCAAAAAGCCGGATGTGTGAAACCGGCCTAATCATGCAAGGAAGGGGCTCACCACAAATGGTGGTGTCACCCTCTGACCCCCGCTTCTATTGTAAACAACTCCATAACTATTATGAGACAATCTCTCAAGAAGTGAGCCATAAGGTAAATACTCCGCCAGCACACTTGCGCTGGCGGTGTATATGCACCACTCGTAGTAACGTACAACAAAAGGAGAACAATCAAGTGTATATGCAAATGGTAATTTATTATCAAAAAGACACACGCAAAACAGCAATAAAGAGAGAGTTAAAAACAATCATGGAGAGGAAAATATCCAGCATCAGAAGGAGGAGAAGTAGTAATAAAACTTGAACTTTATTGAATCCATTAAAAACAGGATACAACACGCATGGAAGCTGGGGACACACAGTGAAACACAGGACTATCCTACACGTTTCAACCTTACGGTCTTAATCATGGATTGTTTGGTATCTCCAGAATGAGAGATTTAAAACTGTGCAAAAAAAAAAAAAAAGGGGGCGTCATAGGTGCTAATTAGGAACAAACATTCACAAAGCTGTGCACTCATTTAAAATCATGGAAGAAAAAAAGCACAATGAAACCACAATGTGATATAAAGACAGAGACACCAAAAAAAACATAAATGAACACAAATTAATGAAAAAAGAAAAAAAGAAAAATATATAAAAAAATATATATATATATACATGAAAAAACGAGATAAAAGTGAATGTATGTATATTCATAATAAAACCTTTATATCCATGTATATCAAATATAAGGAAGCAAAAAACAGGATTTATTTATGCACCTGCATAAATACGTACGAGTACCTAGGCACGCATCTATGCGAATATATAGACATATATGCCTATATGCAGGATTGTAAAGAGAGCAAACGAATTATTGAAAGAAAAAATATATATATGCCTCCCAATAAGTATAGGAGCTATAAGAGAAGCCTTGTTTTTAATCTTAATGTTAAGTGCCCTGCTGATTTGTTATTTCAATAGAGGCTAACAAACTTATGTATAAGGTGTTTTCACTCTTGTGGGGTCGCAGGTGCGGCTCACCACGGCCAGACACTCAGGAACACCGCAGGAAAAACTGCAGTGCAATTGGTATGTGGCCGCAATGGGAACCGCAGCAGCGGCAATGTGTGTCAGAACTAAAATGGCTTGAAATATATTTGTTAAAGATTTAAGCATACCGTAGTACAACAAATTGGTTTGTAGCATGCATCAATGTGGAGACATAAATATGAAAAAGGAGAATATGAGGAAAATGGAAATATTTTTTGTCAAATGTATCAAGGAATATATAAATCAAAGTAATGTCATTTTGGCCAAGCCGTGAATGCGGCTCGTCGAGACAGGACCCAAAACACGCCGCAGCAAAGGCTGCAGCGTGATTTAATGCGGCCACGACGAGAACCGCAACAGCAGCCCAGTACATATCCACACCATCAAAATGTAACAAACCAATTATTCCACAATTGGAAGGAATGACATGTCATTGAAGATTTAATGGTAATAATATATGTTAATATTAAAAATATTCAGTATAGCTTCATGGTATAACATGTAATAGAAGAACTTGTATTTATAATGTATGTTAGTGTGAAAAAATAAATTGAAAAACTAATTTCGTCAGATATGAAAAAAAGGGTTTGTGTGTGTGTCAAAAAAATGTAATATATTATATGTGTGTATGAATTTGAGAAAAAATGTAATAAATGCTTGTGTTATTTTTGTATACTAACAGTATTGAGTAAAAAGATCCTGACGAGTATTTAGACCATGTGGTATACGGGTGTTAAGTTTGAAAATCCAGAAGGATTCCCTGTTTAGGAGTTTTCTCCTATGGTCTCCCCCTCTAGCTGGCCTGAAAACCTTTTCTATACCCATGAACTTGAATGTATCAAGACATCTATTGTGTGTATCTACAAAGTGTTTAGAGACCGCTGAGATGTTGTAGGCAGATATATTAAGAGTATCAGACATATGCCGTCTGATTCTTTTTTTTAGAGGGCCACCTGTACAACCTATGTATTAGATTCTACAGGTGGTACACTCAGCAAGGTAAATTACATAAGGAGTATTACAATTTATGCAGCTTTTTACATTATATGTGACGCCTGTGTGTGTGGAAGTAAAAGTTCCACTTTTATTTACATGTTTGCATGAAATACATTGGTTATGTCCGCAGCCATAGAAGCCCGAACAAGATAACCACGTTTTGTTTGTTGTTTGGCTGTTAATGACACTTGGTGACAAAATGTTAGCCAAACTCATCGCTCGTTTGGCTACAAAGTTGATTTTATACTTCTCAAGGATAGTGTGTAAATTAGCATCCTGATGTAGTAGGGGCAGATACTTCTTTATGATTTTAATTATTTCATTATACTCTGGGGAAAAAGTAGTACTGAAAGTGACATTATTGTGCATTTGATTTTTGTTCCTGTTTTTACATTTGAATAAATCTGTTCTTTCTATATTGTTCACTATTGTTTGTGCTCGTTGAAGGCACCAATTTGGGTAACCCCTGCATTTGAGTCTGGCCAAAGTTTTTGTTGACTCTAGTGGGAATACATCAGATCTGGAACAATTTCTTCTGACTCTAATTAGTTCTCCCAAGGGGATATTTTTGATCGTGTGTGGGGGATGGCAGGAGGTGGCTTGTAAAATAGAGTTACAGTCTGTTTCTTTTTTATACGGATAAGCCTCGATCTTGTCTAAATTGCCAACCAGAGTGACATCCAAATAATTGATTTTGTTGGGATGTGTGGAAAAGGTGAATTTTAAATTAAAAGGATTGGAATTGGCAAAATCAACAAAACCTTTGGCTTCTTCTGGGGTACCCTTCCATATTATTAGTAGACCGTCTATATACCTGGTGTAGAAGATGATGTGATCTGGAAATATGTTGTTATATATGTTAAAGATATAGACTTCTTCAAACACAGCCACTACGATATTAGCTAGTGAGGGGGAAAATTTCCCCCCCATACTAACTCCACATCTCTGTAAAAAAAACTCGTTGTCAAAGGAAAAGTAATTGTGTGTTAATAAAAAATTAACAGCTGAAACAATAAAGTCCTGAATCTTGATGGGGTAAGAACTATGATTTCTGAGAAATTGATATACGCAATCAATGGCTATATGATGGGGGATGGAAGGGTAAAGACTGATAATGTCGCAGGTCATCCACATATAATTAGGGTGCCACGTTATAGAATCAATGTTGTACAGTAGCGCTTTAGTATCCCTCAAAAAGCCAGGAAGTTCTTTGACTAGCGGTTGGAGAAAAAAGTCAATCCATGATCCCAGTTTTTCCCCTAATGAGCCAATGCCCGAGATTATTGGTCTGAAGGGGGGAGGGAAAACCCCCTTGTGGACTTTGGGGAGGGCATGGTATATTGGGATCACTGGATAATCAACTTTAAGGTAATCATAGATCTTCTGTGTATAGACCCCTTTGTGCAGTCCCTCATCCAAAAGTTTATCAATTTTTTCTTTGAATAATTTAGTGGGGTCTCCTTTTAGGTGTATGTAGGTACTGGTATCATCAAGAATATCTTTGTTGATTTTGAAGTACAATGCAGAGTCCAGAATTACAATTCCTCCCCCCTTATCTGCCTCTCTGATCACCAAATTTTTATTGGATTTTAGATCCTTAAGGGCTATCTTCTCATGTGAACTTAGATTGTCGTGTCTCACTTTATGTAGATTGTCGAGGCGGACCAGATCTACTTCAATTTTTTCCTGAAAGATGTCCAGGACAGAAGGTCTAGATTGCAAGGGGTAAAAGTAGGGATTGGAAGTCCTAAAATTTTCCTCAGGCATACTATCGTAGTTTCTTGATTCAGCTTCAAGAGCTCGAAGATCAGTCAATTTGACTAGTTCACTAAACTCTGGAACAACATTGGTTTCAAAATTATTATTGTTTATCAATGAATCCACATTAGTGTTGGTGGTTAAATCTTCAACAAAATGGCATTTCAATGTAAGGTTCCTTGCGAATTTATTTATATCCAGAAGAGTGTTGAAAATATCGAATTTTTGTGTAGGACAAAAATTGAGTCCCTTGGATAAAACTGAGATTTGATGCTGTGAGATAATCTGGGCAGATAGATTCCACACTGGGCATGTTAATGCCTCTTTTTCTTTTTGCGTCGGTCTGGATAGCGATTGCTTGTTATGTTTCCTTCCACCTCTTCGTACGCGTTTTTTGAAAAAGTTTTTGCGTTTTTTTTGGTGTTATTGTTATTGTAAACAACTCCATAACTATTATGAGACAATTTCTCAAGAAATGAGCCATAAGGTAAATACTCCGCCAGCACACTTGCGCTGGCGGTGTATATGCACCACTCGTAGTAACGTACAACAAAAGGAGAACAATCGAGTGTATATGCAAATGGTAATTTATTATCAAAAAGACACACGCAAAACAGCAATAAAGAGAGAGTTAAAAACAACTACCACTGAATCAAGGGGGGCATACACTGTGATACAATGGTACAATATATAGGCTGCCAGTAGCCGTGGGAGAGGTGAACATATGATGGTATTATATTAAAACAGCCAAAATAGGTGTAAAATGGTGATAGAATCTAATGTTCACAGTCTCTAGTAGTCGTGGGAGAGGCATGCAGTTGAGGCAATAAATGGTAACAACTAGCCGTGGAGGAGAGGAGTACTGGCTATAGTATGATCCTCTAGTCGTGGGAGAGAGAGGCAATAAAAGCCTAATGAGGAATAACCAACACGCCGGGGTAGGTGGACATTACCGGTACTCTATTCAACTGACAATTGCAGTGTAATTGCCACGTACGGAGACATTGCCGGAGATCCCGCCCACCACAACACATCATACGATGACGCGCGCCACGTGAGGCCAAGCCATTGGATACTAGGATTTTACCAATTGTAAGGGCATGTATAATAGTGAAAAGACCCCGTAGCTATGAATGGGACACATAAAAGATGCAATTGATGGGCAAAGGATATAAAAAATAATAAATATCCCAGCATAGAGTAGCGGGTACCAGAATAATACGGGTGTTAATAAGCAGTTATAACACCATTATAGAAGACTGATGGGCCACAGGCTATGCACACACGAAAGGAGGAGTATGTATGCAAGGTGTGGATTCGTATTGAATTGATGATGCCCTACAACTTTGTAATTCACTTTTTTTCTCTATCTCATTCCATTTTCGAGATAAAAATGCTAACTCAGTTGTTTTCCACCAGGTGGCGCTATAGGTGGTTTCATTGCGTAGCGCATGGCTACTTTACTATACCTAGACACCTTTTCTATCCCTATAGCTGCCGCCGTTCTCAAGTTAATTTCGGTGGACAGGATATGGGTGGACACACTGTATAGTCATCCATGGCCGTCCGAATATTTGAATCAGCCACACCATTGTTGCTAGATTTAAGGAATTTTAATGTATTGGGTGTTTGCACACCAGTCTATACGGCGGTCTGTGTCACTGAGCTTGGCAGTCTTGGGTCTCTTCACACAAGTAATTTAGCCTAATAAGATCTGTCAACAGCAGCTTGCTGACAGTTTCCCTGTAACAGCAGAAGTTTGTTTTTTTTCATGACCTGGGCAGAGTAGGACTATACTGTAAAAATAGCCTGATTCTGTAAGTAATGTTATGCAAAGGTGGAGGCTTCATTGTAGAAGGATACAAGATCTGGTTAGTTCTATATGTCCAGCCCGACTTCCTCACAATCCTTTGTTTTCCTCTTTGATTAATCTTAGACGAGCTTCGGTTTCCTTCATTTCCGGATGACATTGACAGATGGTGCCACAAGCTTGGCAGGCTGGTTTTCCCGGTCTTCTGTTCTGCCTTACTGGAGTTTGGCATGTGTTGTGTTTCTGTTCTCTGTGCGCCTGGCAACATCCAGAATATTTAAACATTTGGTCAAAAGATCCAGTAATACAAGAATTAATGATACAGAGCAGGCAGACGACAAAAGTAGTGCCAAAGGGTGTCAGCGGAGGTCTGGATATAAGGCAGCTTCAGGACAGATGAACACTACACAGGGCTAAAAGACGTATCACTCTCCCATAAAGGAATACAAAAATCTATCTATCTATCTATCTATCTATCTATCTATCTATCTATCTATCCCTCTATCTATCTATCTAGCTCGGGTCCGGCTGGCACTGCGGCCTGCTGCTGCCGCTGCTCGGTGGCTCGAGCGATGGGCCGGATCCCGGGGACTCGAGCGGCGCTCCTCGCCCGTGAGTGAAAAGGGGGTTGTTTTGGGTGTTGGGATTGTTTATTGTCCGTGACGCCACCCACGGTTGTGGTGATTTGTTAGCACCACCGCTGCTCTGTATGGGGATCCCGGGAAGGATGGTATGGAGCAGCCAGTTGTTGTGTTGCCCCTCCGTGGGTAGGGGTTGGTGATCCCGGGGCCCAGTGATGAGTTGGGAGATGCAGGGCTTGGTGGGCGCAGGGACGCGGGGGCAGCGCTCTGCCTTGCGGCACTGTGGTACTCACTCAGCCTGAGACGATGACACGGTTCTTAGTAAAACACTCGGCTGGATGGACGGGTACCCACAGACGGCTGCGGTTGTTGTTTCTCCCCTGACCCAGTTTGGTGGTGTAAGTCCTTTCTTCCCCCTCCGTGCACGCTTCTCCTGCACTCCGGCTTCCAGCTGGCTCCCCGATTCAGTACCGGGGGGCCACTGCCCAGCCCCGGCTACCTGCAGTTCCACCAGCTGTCTCCCCGGCTCCCTGCAGACGGCCACTACCGTCTGCCAGACTCTCTGTACGAGGCCCTAGGCTCCAACCTAGGCCCCTGGCTATGTCTGCCTCTCTGCAGACCTTCTCTCTTCCTCTCCTAGGACTTGACTGGGCTTGTTTCCTGCCTCAGGCCAGCTCACTCCTGGGTGGGTGACCCCATCTCCTGACTCCGCCCACCTGGTGTGTCAGTCCGAGCCCGAGGCAGAAAGCAGGTCACTTTGGGGATGTCTGCTGTGAACTGCTGGGGGTGGGGGTGTGTGTTGTTACCTGTGTTCCCTGGCTTGTCCAGGGCGACACATATCTATCTATCTATCTATCTATCTATCTATCTATCTATCTATCTATATCTAAACAAATTCAGGTGCAAAAAATCCTCTTGGGCACTTGCTAAGACCCTCCAAATGTAGAAACCAAATAAAAGAGGTTACACTCCCCAAAAAAGTCTTGAGGAAGAAAGATGGTTTATTCATCCAAAATACGTTTCCATTTCTAAACTGGAGCTGTGACGCCCTGGCCTATCAGGTCGTCACAGGGTATTGTGCAATCTGCCCTTTTGCACAGTATCCACCTCCTCCTTGGTTACAGGTCCCTGACCTTTGGTGTTGCCAAGAACAAGCTAATCAAAATCCTAGGAACACTGCACCACACCCACAAGACACACCAGTGGACAGCCTGAAGGGAATAGGGTTGCCCACTTGGGGGGTTTGTTAGGAGTATCAGGAGACAGTGAGTTGAGGAGTGACTCTCAAGAGGAGAGGTCACAAGTTAGTTGAGGAGTGACTCTCAAGAAGAGAGGTCAGGAGCTGGGCTCCTTGTTACAACTCGGTGGCAGACGGTGGTCTGGGCCTGGTAGGAGCTGGACCCTGGTCGCAGGGGATCCTGACAAGGGGCACGGACTGTCGAGGAGGACAGCCGGCGGCCTTGTGGCATCACCGGGCAGGGGCCAGGGCACAACGGGGTACGTGGACCCTAGGTCAGGAAGAAGCTTCAGGCGTCCTGACAATTTACCCGATGAGGACGGAGCCTTCAAGATCCGTTCTCCATCCGCTCCAAAATCGGGGTGCTAGCGCAACGAGGGGGATAAGACTTTCCCACTACACCATCCAGAAAATCCCAAGTATGAACCCTGAGAGCAAGCTCACCCAGTTAACCACACTGGTGAGTGGGACCCGACTAGTTTTATGCTAAAGGGACCAGATAGAAGAAAAGGTGCCAAGGAAAAGGTCACAGACTAACAGGCAACACCAACGGGCACGGGATCTAGGCGTGCTCCCTCCAAGTTGCAGAGGTGTCAAGAACTCTGGTTTACCACCGTTGTCGGTTTCAGCGTTATTGGACTGAGTAGAAAAGTGACCCTTACAGTCCCAACGGCACCACCCCGTCGCCATCATCGAGTTACGAACTTGCCACATCCTCCCTTGAAAATATTCCCCCCTTTTATTCCGAGTGGCCGCGCGACCCCCGTCCGGAGACCCCTTGAGCCACCGCGGATCAGGATGCGTGCAGCAGCGGCAGGCTGCTGACGCGGGGGCAGCATAGAGCCTTCATCAGGCATATGCTTACAAATGTAAAGTATAGGTGAGATCCAGGGCTAGTTAATATTGCTGGGAGTAGCGGTCAGCCTAATATGGCGGCAAGTCATCACCTCCAGTATAATTACTATGTTTATATTGTGTTGTAATGATATAAATACATACATAACCCATTCAAAAAATCTCAGGATCTCTTGCACATCACGGTATAGCCCCAGGTCAATCAACACTTCAAAGATTTGGAATCAATGTTATAGATTTTGGTGGAAATGAAAATGATAACAAGAAAACTGGAGAGGAACAGCAAGACAATCCCAAAAAAGGGTAACGATGACCACAGACAATTTCTCTCTACTTATTGTTCCTGATTAATTTGTCTCTAGTTTTACATTTTTCTCTTGTCTTTGTCCCTCTGGCAGCATGAGCCGGTACCTGCAGCCCAATCAAGTTGCACATTTCATCCAGCTCCTTCAGGATGAAACATCCATACAGCACAGTCTCAAGAAGGTTTCCTGTCTCCCAGCACAGTCTCAAGATCATGGAGCAGGTGCCAGAACACAGGCCTTTATGAGGAAAATCAAACAGGAACATAGAAGGGCATCAACCCAGCATCAGGACTGGTAGTCTACGAGCGACTATTGGTGCAAATGTTTCGGACCAAGCGCTAGGGCCAGATGTCCTTCATTAGGACCTGTGGTGCCCAGCACCACTCATTTCTTATGGGATACGCCAACAGAGTTAGCAAGTCCACCGTTGGAGCTCCATTCTCTTCAAATCTAAGAAGGTGGTCGGCATATGAAGACTTGAAGACCTAATGACCATAATGTTTTACTATATTTAATGCTAGTTATGTTGTAAGTGTGGCCGGTGCTATCTAGCGGTCGATAGGGTATGGTGTTTTATTGAACTCTAAAGCGGGCTTTACACGCTGCGATCTCGCTAGCAAGATCGCAAGCGATCGTACCCGCCCCTGTCGGTTGTGCGACATGGGCATATCGCTGCCCGTCGCGCACAACCTCGCTTACACCCGTCACACGTACTTACCTGTCCTGCCACGTTGCTCTGGCCGGCGACCCGCCTCCTTCCTAAGGGGGCAGGTCATGCGGCGTCACAGCGACATCACACGGCAGGTGGCCAATAGAAGCGGAGGAGCGGAGATGAGCGGGACGTAAAGATCCCGTCCACCTCCTTCCTTCAGCATTGCCGATAGAGGCAGGTAAGGAGATGTTCCTCGCTCCCGCGGTGTCACACACAGCGATTTGTGCTGCCACAGGAACGAGGAACAACATCGCTAATGAGAGGAAAACGATTTTTTGTTCTAGGACGACCTCTCCGCTGCAAACGATTTTGGCCGCTTTTGCGATCGTTTAAGGTCGCACATAAGTGTTACACGCTGCGATCTCATTAATGAAGCCGGATGTGCGTCACAAACAACGTGACCCCGACGATAATTCATTAACGATATTGTAGCGTGTAAAGCCCGCTTTAGTGTATTTGTTGCGGGCGGAGGAGGGGACGCTGCGCTCTCCCACTGCTCGGGTCCGGCTGCTGCTGCCACCGCTGCTCGGTGGTGGCTCGAGCGGTGGGCCGGATCCCGGGGACTTGAGCGGTGTTCCTCGCCCGTAAGTGAAAAGGGGGATTTGATTGTGGGGATTTGGTATTGTCCGTGATGCCACCCACGGTTGTGGTGAGTTTGGTGACACCACCGCTGCTCTGGACAGGGATCCCGGGAGCGATGACAGGGAGCAGCCTGGATGTTAATTCTCCCCTCCGTGGGTAGGAGGTTGGTTGTCCCGGGGCCCGGTGATGGGGGTAGGGATGGATGGCAGGCGGGTTACGGGGCCTGGTGAGGTGCAGGGTTGCGGGGGCAGCGCTGTGCCGCTCGGCACGGTGGTACTCACCCAGCCAGTAACGAATACACAGTCTCCGGTGAAACAAACGGCTGGATGGACGGTTCCACAGACGGCTGCGGTGTCTCTCCTCCAGGCAGGTTGATGGTGACTGCCTTTCCCTGCACCTGTGTAGTGTGTACGGTTCCAATGGGTTCCCACCGGTAACCCGCTCCCCAGCTTGAAGGTTGCTGAAGGAGCCCCTTTTTGCCCGCAGGCTCTGGCCATGGGAACTTTAGCCTTGGCAGTGACTGTGTTTCCCTCTCTCGGTTGGACTGTTGCCTTCTGTCGGGACTTGGCTGCTGGGAAACCCAGGAGGTTCCCTTCGCTAACGGATTTGGCAAATTCATGGCGACTCCTAGCCTTGCCGGGATCCGTAAGCCCCTGCCGGATGGTGCTGGCTTCTCTTTGCGTACCGGTCCGGTACCGCCGGGCCACCGCCCATCCACGGTCCTTATGGCTAGCTCCAATAGGCCTCTCCTGCAGACGGTCACCACCGTCTGCCAACCTTGCTGTTCCGTCCGGGCCACACACCCGGACCAACTTCAGGCTTCTCAACTGCCACTTCCCTCCTTCCACTTTCACTTCCAAAACTAATCTGCCTTACTTTTCCCGCCTCCAGGACTGTTAACTCCTCGGTGGGCGGGGCCAACCGCCTGGCCCACCCCCTGGTGTGAACATCAGCCCCTGGAGGAAGGCAATAAGGGTTTTTGTCTGACTTAGGTGTGCCTGACTGGGAGTGTGGGGTGTGTTGGTGTTGTTCTGTGACGACCTGGCTTGTCCAGAGCGCCACATATTGCTAATGTGTGTTGTAGAGCGATATATATTGTGTAAAGTGTAAGAATAGTAATGAGTGTTGTAGACAAGGTTTAGTGCAACGAAGGGACAAGTGAACAGGAGGGGGTTTAAGTGGTAGTAAATAGAATCTCCTAGTTAGGATGCAAGAGCCGGGTACCTTGGCCACATCCCACAGCAAGTGCACCAGGGGTTTAAAAGGTTTAGCCCCTGGGAGAACTTTGTGAAGTAAGTCACTGGGACAGGAAAAAGGCAGAGGTGAAGGAGAATGGCTGCCTGACGAGGGTGTGAGTTATGCCAGGGTCGCACCAGTCCCCCTATGAGTAGGTCCCTATTGTTGGTGGGACTGCTGGGCGAACATAGGGGTACGCGGGATCCTGAGAAATGACAAAGAGCAGAGCTGGGATCCTAGGTAATGGTTAGGGTTGGACCAGTCTGCTGGGAGAGAATGCAGCCAGTAGAAGAAACAGCAGTAGAGTACAGAAGTATACAGAAGAGATGAACAAGAAAGAGGAGGAAAGAGAAAGGATTTGAAGTTGCTGTAACCTAAATGAAGAACAAGTAAAGTTGTTTAGAAAAAGAAACCCTGATTTTTGTTGTCTCCTTGCTTGAATCTGATCCCAGAGAAGAGAAGGAACTGAAGTGTCCCCACTGGCAAGTAAGTTGACGAAACACAAACATCTACAGGCTCTACAACCTGCCTGTAGCAGGGCTAGGATGCTGAACTTAGACACGACACAGATCACGACTACAGCGCCCCTGCCACCCTGTTACACAGAAAAAAGCGAGTTCACACTGAGCACAAGAGACAGAGGGGAAAAAGTTTTGAGAAACCGTTGTGTTGTAGGAGGTGAACCTATGGTCATGTTTCCCCCCCTGAAGATACCAGTCATGTCAATGTAATGTAATCCATGATGGAAATAAGTGTTAGTAATATAAAATAGAAAGGTATAATGTGTAAGATGTAGCAGTGTTGATAATGTAATTTGAAATGTTCCTGTATAATATAAGGCATAGCAGTGTTATGTAGGATGTGATAACTCAGAGTATTATAATGTGTGTGTATAGAAATGTAGGAAAAAGGTCAAGTCTGCCCAGCAACAGGCAGTAAGGGCAGACAGATAATGTTGGGACTAGCCCATAGGGGATGGGTTAGCATGTAGGGAAAAACAGGTTTGCTTTTAGAACCTCAGAGAGGGATTAGTTCACAGCTAGAGCAGATGGGATTGTGAGCTCGGCAAGGCCTCATAACATGGCTGTCACTACAGCTAAAGGAGACTGGAGCCAGGGATAGAGTGAAAAAGGAGGTGTAAGGTAGACAAAGAAGCCAATGTAGTCGGGTCAGCTTGGTGACCAGGAGAACTAGCAACTGGGGTAATCGGTTCCTCATTCAGGACGCTCAGCCTCAAGTCCCCAGACAGTCTATGCCTTCAGTCTATGACTACAGAAGGTGACGGGTCTGGTCGTAGAGAACGTGAATTGAAACGGGTACCCTGGGCGGATGTTCCAAAAGTATCAGTAGCTTGAGGTTAGGGTTCAGCCATAGTGCAACCTATCTCCTTGGCAAGGAGAACTGGACACAGTCACAGAAAGTCACGGAATGTCTCTCACGGATGTTGAGCTGTGTATTGAGTTGGACTAATGATGACAGGAACATCTAGATTTGAAGGAGTGGAGGGACTATTGGTGGTGATGCTTCACATTGAGCATGAAACATACAAAAAGTGCTGAGTTTCTCATATTACATTTAAGTAAAATAATGTGTTTTAAGAACTGGTGATCTCCTTCTCTGCTTAAGTTAACATCTGGTCTCGTTCAGCCAAAGCCATCAGCAGCATGCATCCTGCATAGGCAAACCATCCTCATGACACAAGTCCACACACCCAGGCAGGACCCCCCTATCTGTCCTGTGGCTTGTCGGGGCATGAGAGAACAGCATCTTGCCCGTGACTACTGCCCCATGCCTTTCTACAGTGGGAACATTATGCTGTCTGTAATTTCATTTAGCATGACTGGTCTGGCCGTAGTAAGGGATGGTTTGGGGAGTAATATGCTTGCAGAGTTACACAAACCTTTATGTGATAGCCATCAGTACCCTGACTGCTGTAAGATACTGGGAGGAAATCTGAGAGCCACTTTCAGACCTTACGCCGGTGCAGTAGCCGAGGGTTCCTCCTGGTGCAGGACTATATCCAGCCTCATGTGTGTAGACTGTGTGGGCCATTCCTGGATGATGAATAATACATCAATGCCAAAGACTGCTCCTCATGTTCCCGAAAACCAAATTCAAGTCAGAACATTTGGAACATGATGTATCAGAGCATTTGATTCTACCAAATAGCACCACAAACCATCCAGGAGACACTGATGTTTTGATCCAGGTTTAAGAGGCGGTCCCCCAGGACACCAACCATCTTATCAATAGAAGCCCAGATGTTGTACAATTGAATATAAAAAAATTACTCTAATGAGATTTTCCTATGAAAAAAATATTTTTACTTTAATTTTCGGGAAGGTTTGGAATCCACTTCTGGGGCAGCTGCGGGCTGGTATTTTTAGGCTGGGAAGGGACCAAATAACCATGGACCTTCCAAACCTGATAATACCATCCCCCAGCTGTTCACTTTACCTTTGCTGGTTACACAATATAGGGAGGGACCCTGTGTTGTTTTTTTCATTCATTTATCTATTTATTTATTTATTTATGTATTAGGTTCTCCATCATATAAAGTATTTCAATAAGCTCCACATGCAGTGCAATAAAGTGTGCAATTTTATAAAATGTAAGGGAGTTCTATCTATCTATCTATCTATCTATCTATCTCTGTATTTTCATCTACCCTGCATACCATTGTAAAAAAATACACCAAAAAAATTCTATAGATCATGTCAATGGCACCTATGGATATATTTACTGTATATGGAGGGAGCTTTCTTAGGGCATGTCCCAAAAGTATAGCTACTGTAAAATGAGCTGTTTACTCCCTGTTGCTCTCCCAGTCACACAGGATATTTCGGAATGGGTGGGATGGAAGCAGCTCATACAATATGGAGGGACTGAAGAATGTTAATACGGCAATGTGACGAACACAGTATAGTATTCGCGGCCTGATTTCTCTGATCTGATCCTCCCTCACAGAATGCAGTATTTAACGCTACGGATGATTACAGCCGGCAGATATTCTCGGAGGGTTGCGATAATTGTTTATGGTTCTAGTCATAGTCCATCGATCTAAACAAATTATTTTTAAGCAGTCATTGGCGGCTGATTGCGGAGACAATTCTATTGATCTATGGTCCAATTCTCTAGTTTCAGCTCTGGTTTATCTCATGCTGTATTCATGGAGAAGCGTAACTGATGATGTATAAGCGTGTCTGCTGTAACTGTGCGCTACGGTACAAATGCACAAATGTAAGTAAAGAACAATCACCAGTGATGGGCCGAGGATAACAAACTGCCGGATTCTCCCTAATAAGTTTGTCTTGCTAAGTGGTTGCATTAATTTTGCACCGTCCTAACTCCTCCGCTATACCAAACAGCTCAGTAACAACGTAGGACAATATATCGTTCCGTGGCGCTAATTGTGAAGTATTCCCACTTATCCTATGCAGCCTACAGCGTACTGGCTGTCATCGATCCATAAATCACTTGTGTTCTTGTGGGACGGAGATATTGATAAGATTTCAGATCTATAAAATAAGAAAAAGTTTCAAGAACTTACAACTCTAGAAGAAAAAGACTCTAAGGGGTACTTTGCACGTTGCGACATCGCTACTGCGATATCGTCGGGGTCAAATCGAAAGTGAAGCACATCCGGCGCCAGTAACGACGTCGCAACGTGTAAAGCCTAGATGCACCGATAAACGATCGCAAAAGAGTAGTTAATCGGTGATCTGTGCAGTGTCAGACATTTCCATAATGTCGCACCAATAGGAGATATGATGTTGTTCCTCGTTCATGTGGCAGCACACATCGCTGTGTGTGAAGCCGCAGGAGCGAGGAACATCTCCTTACCTGCGTCCACCGGCTATGCGGAAGGAAGGAGGTGGGTGGGATGTTTACGTCCCGCTCATCTCCGCCCCTCCGCTTCTATTGGCCGCCTGCCGTGTGACGTCGCTGTGACGCCGCACGACCCGCCCCCTTAGGAAGGAGGCAGGTCGCCAGCCAGAGCGACGTCGCAGGGCAGGTGAGTGCATGTGAAGCTGCCGTAGCGATAATGTTCGCTACGGCAGCGATCACAAGATATCGCTGCTGCGACGGGGGCGGGTACTATCGCGCTCGGCATCGCATGCTTCGGCTTGCAATGTCGTAGTGTGCAAAGTACCCCTAAGGGTAAAATTCCAATCGACCTGTGACAGTTGTGAGCTTGACTTTTTAAATTTTTTAAACAGTTTATAAAAAAAAATCATGGACAGCCCAAATTTTATGGACACATTGGAAAACCACAATAAACCAATGGAGTGATATACCATGCTTGGCAGATATGAGTACACCCACTTTGAAAAGTAAGATATGAAGAAATATCTCCCTGAACACAAGAATCATTTTCGAAATTTTGATAAGACTGAGTTTCATAGAATTTTTTTTCAATCCATAACATGAAAGTAAGGTTAATATTATAAACTAGCTGTAGCAACCGGCATTGCCCGGGATAGTAACTGTTTCTGTGACGCCCTGGCCTATCAGGTCGTCACAGGGTATTGTGCAATCTGCCCTTCTGCACAGTATCCACCCTCCTTGGTTACAGGTCCTGCTCCTTTGCTGTTGCTAACAGCTTAGCCAATCAAAATCCTAGGAACACTTTACACTGAACCCACCAGACACACTATTCGGGGGCCTGAAGGGAATAGGGCCGCCCACATGGGGGGTTGGTGAGGGGAAAGTGAAGAAAGGGACAGTTGAGCTGAAGTTGAGCTAGAGGTGGAGAGTGGTGACCCTCGTGAGAAGAGGTCAGGGAGCAGGGCTCCTGTAGTTACTAGGTGGCAGACGTTGGTCTAGGCCTGGTAGGAGCTGGAACCCCGGTCGCAGGGGATTGTGTCAAGGGGCACGGACTGCCGAGGAGGGCAGCCGGCGGCCTTGAGCTATCACTGGGCAGGGGCCAGTTCACGACGGGGTACGTGGACCCCAGGCCGGAAAGTAGCTTCACGCGTTCGGGTAATTTACCCGACAGGGGTGAAGACTTCAAGTGTCATCCCCAACCCGCTCCAAAATCGGGGGACTAGCGCACCGATAGGATAGGACTTTCCCAATACAGTCCAAAGAAATCCTACGCGTGAACCCTGAGAGCAAGCTCACTCTGTTAGCCATACGGGTGAGCGGGACCCGAAGAGTTTTATACCCAAGGGTCCAACAGAGACAAATTTGCCAAGGACAGGGTCACAGGCTAACAGCAACACCAAGGGCACAGACCCAAGCGTGCTCCCTACAAGCTGCAGTGGTGCTCAGAATTCTGGTTTACAAGCTGTCGGTGTTGTTATTCCTGGACTGAGTGAGTACACTGAAAACCCCCTATTCCTCTCCCCGACGGCACCCAAACACCTACCATCCAACGGGCCCAGGGACACAAACCCCCTACCCACGGAGGGGTTAAACATCAAGCTGCTACACCATCGTCACCGGGCTCCTCAATGGCAGCAGTGATCCCTCACATTACCACGCACCATGGGTGGCGTCACGAACTTCTAATCCCCCTGTACATAGTCCCCCTTTCTTTATTGAGTGGCCGCATGACCCCCGGGTCCGGAGATCCCTCTGGCCACCGCGGATCCAGATCCGAGCAGCCCGGCTGCTGGCGTGGGGGCGGCACATTTCTCTGTTTCTCTCCCAGTCTCTGTCTGTCTCTCTCTCTCTTTGTCATCTGTCTCTTTCCCTGTTTCTCTTTCTCTGTCTCTTTCCCTGCCTGTCTGTCTGTTTCCCTGTTTATCTGTCTCTCTATCTCTTTCCCTGTCTGTCTCTGTCTGTCTTTTTCCCTGTCTCTTTGTCTGTTTCTTTGTCTGTGTCTATCTGTGTCTGTCTGTTTCTTTGCCTGTCTCTTTGTATGTCTGTCTCTTTGTCTGTGTGTCTCTGCCTGTCTCTGTCTGTATCTTTCCCTGTCTATCTTCTTCCCTGTCTGTCTCTTTCCCGGTCTGTCTGTTTTTTTTCCCTTTCTGTCTATTTCCCTGTTTGTGTCTGTCTCTGTGTGTGTCTGTATGCCTCTGTCTGTCTCTGCCTGTCTCTTTCCCTGGCTGCATGGTGACATGAAAACATCCCATTTAAGGGCGTGGCTGCGCATTCTTCTGAAGTTATGGCTGCACTGTCGCTCCCAGCTCCATTGACTTTAATGTAAGCAGGTTTTTTGGTGAATAACTGTAAAGCACAGGGTTAAAATTTCCCCTTACAACATAGTCTATGACGTTCCCTGAGTCAAATGGAGTGTCTGTGCAAAATTTTGTGATTGTATATGCAACGGTGCGACTTCCTTTAGCGGACATACACTCACACACACACATCACACACACACACACACACACACACACACACACATCACACACACACACACACACACACACACACACACACATCACACACACACACACATCACACACACACACACACACACACGCACGCACGCACGCGCGCACACACACACACACACACACACAGCTTTATATATTAGATAATCAGTTTTACTCAAATTGGTTCAGGACAAAAATGAATAAACCGAGGTATAAACCTGCATCTCCTACCTCTGCCTCCCTATAGCTGTGCCCAAAAGAAATAAGCAGAAGTGAATTGGCAAAGTATTCTTGTATATATCTAATACTTCATGTCTCTTCAAAGTGGATTAGGTCTTAAGTTGTCATTAGGAGCCGAGATTGGATTCCCCTGTATTAGAGGCGCTGAATAAATTACGCAGCTCTGTCTTAATCACTCCCCGTATAACTAATTCATAGAAGATGAAATTGAAATATGAAAGAACCTGGAAATGAGTTTAGTACTTTTAGGAGTGCAAATATTCCTCATCTTCTGGAGGCGAATATATCTATCAGCCATAACATTAAAGCTTGGCTGCCCTGGACTCCAGAAGACCTCTGAAGATGTCCTGTGGTATCTGGCACCAAGACACGCCCCCTTTTGAGAAAGCAGTGGCGAAACGTACGTCAGGGGTGGTGGGGTGCATGACCAGACGAATCAGTCAATGTAAGTATCTATTCTACAACTCTACCTGTTGAATATGTAATGCAAGTACCTTGTTGTGTAATGGTTGTTATCTCTGGTTGCCCTGGTATACATTTTACTACCTATTTGGCATTGATGCCTGTGCATCATCAGCGTGACTCTGTGGGAGCTCAGTGTTAATCGAAGACGGAGACACAGCAGCTGAATGGCAGTCCATACAAGTCAGTGGATGCTGATTTAATGTATTGATGGACAGCTCAGCTGTATGTGTGATAGCCCCAAATTTAATGTTAGGGGGTTTGTCTTTATGATACCTCATTTTCACGCTGATGAAGGCAAATAAGGTCTAGGTGTTTATGTATTGGGCAGCAATATTTATATAAGCACTGAAAGCAGCCATATATGTCTTAATGATAAATTGAGGACTGCTTTCAATTATCTCTTATTACACACGTAGTACTGTTTACAATTATTCCTTGTTATACTCTGTCAGTTGATATAAACAGACATTGGATATAATTTCATGACTTAAATAAGCATTTATGTATAAATATTGAGTACAATTATCCGGTGTTTTTGGATTCAATCTGATATGTTATATATGTATACATAGGATTGATATGACATGTAGACAATCTGGAATCTTGCGCCCCCCTGGTGGCTCTCTTGTTTGAAAGTGTAATTTTAAGTTTATTAATAATAAAATAAGTTTCATAGATAATATTGTGTGAACTCACTTCATTCTTGGCCGATAATTCGATGTCAAGTGTGTGTTTAGTATAACATTAAAGCTTGGCTGCCCTGGACTCCAGAAGACCTCTGAAGATGTCCTGTGGTATCTGGCACCAAGACAATAGGTCCACATCCTTTAAGTCTTGTAAAATGTATGGATTTTACTTGTTTTTCCAGCACATCCCATAAAGGCTCAATGGGGAATTTGGAGGCCAAGTAAATACCTTAATCTCTGTGTTAGCTTCCTCAGACCATTCCTGGACAGTTTTTGTATGATGCCAAAGCATTATCTTCTTAAAGGGGGCACTGCCAATCGGTAATAGCACTGACTTGAAGGGGTGGTACTTGGTCTATGCCATGTTTATGTAATTCAAAAGCGGTCCGTGGAGCCTCTGTTAGGTGTCTCGACACAGAAAATAGCCAGATATGGCACAGACTAGGGGAAGGTCCGGCATGATCCAAAACACACAACAACAGGAGTTACACCACGACAAACAAGGGGTAGACCGAGGACACTTAAACAAGTGAGAGGACTAGTGAGAGGGAAGATGGACACGTCCTCCTCCTACCTGCTGCTGTACCCTGCATTCCTAGCCGGTCCCTATACAGGTTCCTCACTTGTCACCGAGCAGGAAACTGAAGCCCTGAAAAGACCCTACAATAGTCCCTGGCTAGGGAGTGGGCAGGTGAGGGACGCTAACCCCACCGCTGCACTAGAACAACACACCGGGTAAGGAAAACAGTACAACAGACTGCTGCAGTCAGCACAACTTCAACAGGGGGTTTCAGCAGCTACTTCCATCTCCAGGACCAGCATCAACATGGCAAAGAGACTAACCGGCACCCTCTCCTGGTAGCAGAGGGAAATGGAGGTACTTGGACTGGTCCCAAACTAGAAACACCTAAAATGGTAATGAGAATGCTTGCTGGCAAGGAATACAGACATTAACCCTATGAATACTAAAGGAAAGGGAAATACGTTTATTATTGAGATTCAAGAATGGAAATGACTCTCAGGTCCTGAATCTGTTACTAGTCTCATAATACAGAGTGACAGCCATGACAGTTTAGGTAAGTTGTATGTGTCTCATCCACATAATTCCAAAACCCAAGGTTTCCCCCGCAGAGCATTGCCTCTTCACACTGCCTTTGTTGACCTGCTCGGACAATGGCATGATGTTAGCTTGGAAGATTTCATGTTATTGCACAGAATTAGGACTTAAACGCCATCCAACTTTTGGGATGAACATCAACGATGATTGTCATTAAACAATCACTGTCTGACCTCCTAAAAGCTTTTCTGATGACTACACAAATAGACCCTGACATACTCCAAAATCTCAAGGAACTTCTTTTACAGAAGAGTATAGGTTGTTAGAGCTACTGGAAAGACCCAACGCCACATTAATGGCTGTGGTTCTGGAATTGGATGTCCAAATAGTGTCCATTCATTTTGGGACATACAACCCCTGGCAAAAATTATGGACTCACCTGGCTCTGAGGATGTTCATTTACTTTGAGGATGTTGTTTACTTTTGTTTAAAAAAAGCCGATCACAGACATGGCTCAAAACTAAAGTCATTTCAAATGTCAATTTTCTGGCTTTAAGAAACACTAAACAAAACATGAAAACATAATGTGCTAGCCAGTAACGGTTACGTTTCAAGACCAAACAGGGGGGAAAATGAAGGGATCACTCAATTATAAGCTAAAAATGATGGAATCATGAAAAACAAACAAACAAAAGAACACTCCAATACATCACTAGTATTTTGTTGCACCACCTCTGGCTTTTATAGCAGCTTGCAGTCTCTGAGGCATGGACTCAATGAATGACAAACAGTACTCATCATCAATCTGGCTCCAACTTTCTCTGATTGCTGTTGCCAGATCAGCTTTGCAGGTTGGAGCCTTGTCATGGAACATTTTCTTCAACTTCCACCAAATATTTTCAATTGGATTGAGATCCGGACTATTTGCAGGCCATGTCATTGACCCTATGTGTCTTCTTTCAAGGAATGTTTTCACAGTTTTTGCTCTATGGCAGGATGCATTATCATCTTGATAAATTATTTAATCATCCCCAAACATCCTTTCAATTGATGGGGGAAGAAAAGGGTCCACAATTTCAATTTAAACTTGGGCATTTATTGAAGATGTAATGACAGCCATCTCCCCAGTGCCTTTACCTGACATGCAGCCCCATATCATCAATGACTGTGGAAGTTTACATGTTCTCTTCAGGCAGTCATCTTTATAAATCTCATTGGAAAGACACCAAACAAGAGTTCCAGCATCATCCCCTTGCCCAATGCAGATTTGCAATTCATCAATGAATATGACTTTCATCCAGTCATCCACAGTCCAGGATTGCTTTTCCTTAGCCCATTGTAACCTTGTTTTTTCTGTTTAGGTGTTAATGATGGCTTTTGTTTACCTTTTCAGTATGTAAATCCAATTACCTTTAGGAGGTTTTTTACAGTACAGTCACATACATTGACTCCAGTTTCCTCTCATTCGTTCTTCATTTGTTTTGTTGTGCATTTCCTGTTTTGGACATATTGCTTTCAGTTTCCTGTCTTAATGCATGGATATCTTCCTTGGTCTACCAATATGTTTGCCTTTAACAATCTTCCCATGTTGTTTGTATTTGGTCCAGATTTTAGACACATCTGACTGTTAAATAACCAACATCTTTTGCAACATTGCGGGATGATTTACCCTCTTTTAAGAGTTTGATAATCCTATCCTTTGTTTCAATTGACATTTCTTGTGTTGGAGCCATGATTCATGTCAGTCCACTTGGTGCAACAGCTCTCCAAGGTGTAATCACTTCTTTTTAGATGCAGACTAACGAGCAGATCTTATTTGATGCAGGTGTTAGTTTTGGGAATGAAAATATTTCCGTTATTTTTACCTCATAATTGAGTGATTCCATAATTTTTCCCCCTGTTTGGTCTTGAAAAGTAATCGTTACTGGCTAGCACATTATGTTTTCATGTTTTTTTTTAGTGTTTCTTAAAGTCAGAAAGTTGCCATTTGAAATTACTTTAGTTTTGTGCCGTCTGTGATCTGCTTTTTTTTTAAACAAAAGTAAACAACTGAATGAACATCCTCAGAGCCAGGTGATTCCATAATTTTTTTTACCAGGGGTTGTATTATGTATACACTTATTGTTGTAGCTTTTTTACTCATCCATGAAAAAGTATTTTTGTCATGTTGCCAACTCATCTGCAACTAATGTGGGACTATGGTTTGAAAACTTGCTTCCAATGAATGTTTCTTGAGATAAGGAAAAAGGTGGTAGGTTGAAGGGACCAAATCGTGTACGTAAGCCAAGAAAAGTGTTGTTAGTTTCCTGCTCCTTGTGAACAGCGCCATTGCTTTTTTATACTAATTCCTATTATTGTTTGGAAACCAGATTATATGTTCAGACTTTCAAGAAGTCCTAAGGAGTGTTTTGCAGTGATGGTTGTTTTTTTCTTGGTAATCGATTCACAAAAATTGTTACAGAGAACATGTGCCAAAGCTTAGCAAGTTAACATTTGTGTCTTTAACTTTTTTGGAAATGGAGAATCACTATGTCTCAATCCTTTGGATCATTCTTGGAGTTTAGCATATTATTTTTGAATACAAGTTCTATGAGGTCAAAAATTCCAGTGGATCCCCTGAAATTGGTTCAAAATGGCTTTTGAAGCAACCACTGATTGGCAAATAATATAGCCTAATCGGTCTTGGGATATCACCAAAGTCTCTGTTATAATTTTGAAAGATGTTCTTTGATTGTCCAGGACCATGGAGGATTGGCAGCCAAGTATTTCAGAGTAGTCACCAGAATTGGTCAACCCCAAGTGCTCAAATGTCCTCTTCTAAAAGGCACAACGCATTTCTTGACTGTTGAGAAGGAAGAGCCCTTATCACCTAATGTAACCGACCAATAATTTTGTTTGGTAGAGTATTTCCTTACTGCTTGCCTCTCTTTTACAGTGAAATCTTCTCTGAAGCTTCGGTATATTTAGAAGAAAACTTGAAGATGTTCTGACCTGGGAAAACAAGGGGATACACACCGCAATATCTTGAAAACATTTTTTGATTAATTAAAAATACTACATAAACATATTAAGCTCATTGTTGCAGTTGATTTACCTGCATCTGTTTGCACTGACTTACGAAGCCGCGTTTTACTGTTTTTCGGGAGTACATTGCAGTGGGACACACAGAAAACCCAGCCATTGTTTAACGGCCTCACCTTTAACAAACAATCTGCTCTGTAAACACACAATATATCCCGGAGGAGAAGGTGATATATGATGGCCAAGTCTTTCTTTCTGTAATTTTGGCTTCTATACTGTTTTGTAATTGGAGATACAATGGATAGTTAGTGCCACAAACTTACCAGTGCCAAGAAGACCAAAGTGGCGTTGCTGTCAGATATGCCTCGATGCCGAGGTACAATAGCTGGACAAGTAATATTTTTGGCCAATTTGAGAGTCTGATTGACCAGCACAGCAGGAGAGCTTGTCAGTTGCCAAATTGGTGGCCTTGGTGACCTGTTTGTCTTCCCCGTGTATTTCATGTGTTCCTACTCCTGGTTACCTGACTAATCTTCTCTATTAACTCATGGATGCCAATCTGCATTGACCTCAGACTGTATATTACTCAGTCTCTACCCTTGTACCCTGCCTGACCTCCTAAACTGAAGGCCTCCATGATCCCAATGGTCAGGGGAGAGGTCAATCATGCATGTCCAATTTTGGACTGCTGATCGAGATAAGCTGCCAGTCAACATATCGTCCGGCGGTTTTCTCATTCAGAACATAGGAGTGCTTGGCTGAATGTAGGCTGAGATGGCTGCCGAACAAACAATTGTCCAAACTATCATTTGGCCAATGGCCATCTAATGTATATGGCCAGCCTAAGGCCAAGTTCAGATGAAAATATGGAAATGTGTCTGTTTTACATCCAGAAAAAAAAACAGGTTTTTCCTCCACACTATCATGCAATCTGTATGTCTATTTTTTACATCCGCATGTCATCCAATTTTACATCAACAAATTCATAAATAATGAAAGATCATCCAAAATACGAATCAAAGTAGTGTATGCTGTGATTTTATACACCCAGACCACATCAGTCCATAAGTAAAAATGTTCATGTAATCTACCAGATTGAGTTGAGGTCTCTGAGTTTAATGAGGTAATCTGAGGTCAGTTCACCTGCGGTCACAGGTGGGGTACTGTGGGAGCCTCCAGCTGTGACCACAAATAAATTGAGTGACGCTTATCTCTGCAGCTAACTCAGTCTCTGCCTGAAGCCCACAGTATGTGGGCATATTCTGTGTCCGCTACCCATTTTGCATGCACACAGCACGTGCACCTACTGAACCAGCCTTAACGCTGTATCTGCTACTGATTCTCTGGTTTTGACCTTGGTCTTTCCTCTGCTTGCTCCACCAGTCGGTGACAGCACTGCAGATTCCATCTGAAAACTCCAGCAGTGAATTCCACATCCCTGTCGTAGGTTTAAAGGGTAAAAATCAGGGACCTCTTTAGATTCAGCTAAATGGAGCAACCAGTTCAATCATTTTATGAGCTCACGAGTCTGTGACAGAATGTTCCAATGATGTCCAATTGGTGGATGTCCACCAACAGTGAGTTCTACAAATTAATAGAATATAGAGCCATTTTCACAACGATCTCTCCTCTACTTGGCTATCTCTGGATGTTAGTCCAATATACTCAAGAACTGACTATGGAGTGATCCAGAAAAAGCGGAACAATACTAGGTGGTTGTTTGGAGTGTGGCGCCCTGTGTCTGGATCACTATAAAGAATGGCTGCATGTATATTTCAATGTGTATAACCTGTATTGCCAGCCTTAGGGAGATTTGGTTTCTCTGCTGTTCACTGCATACACACATTTTCCTTCACTCCCTTGATGGGGCTGTACACCTGGTCTGAAGAGAAGGCTTGTGTGTGATCCCTAGGAGGAAAGGGGAGGTGCTTAGAATGCAGGAGAAGTGAAGAGGAAAATGGTGTCTCTCCTGGGAAGAGGTACTGTGTGCACTCTGCAGGAATTATCTGCAAATGAGGCAAGGTATCAGCCCCTGGACCACCCAGACTTTCAGGGTCAGTGGTAAGCTGAGAGACTGCTGTGATCCTTTTCTAAGGAAAAGTAAATTTCCCAGGAGCTCAGCAGCTGCATAGAATCTGGAAACTTCTGCAAGCAATAGTAAGTGATCCAACAGGATTCAAGTTACCTGTGACGCGCCCACGGGGTCCTTGGGGGACGGCTACCCGTCACTGGGCCAGTTCGGGATGTCATAGCGGCCTGGCCTGGTTCCGTGGCCCCGTCGGTGTCAATTAAAGATGGGGATGATGGGATTTGTCTTTGGGACACCACCTGTGGTGTGCAGCCAGTATTAGCCGCCGCTGCGGGATATCTTCTCTCTGGAGCCAATGATAACGCAGCTCAGATGGAACAGCTCTCCATAGGTAGAGCTCAGGCCCCAGGGAGGATGTTGGGAGTAGTAGTCGCCTATGGCGCAGGGGCGCGATGGTGAGGGCGCTGGTAATGAAGGGACGACACAGAAGGCGCAGTTCAAGTTCTTTTTTACTCAGTGAAGTCCCTCTGACCTTGGTGTGCAATGTCCCGCTGTGATGGGCCTCAGCCGATCCTGGATAGTTGGGAGGTCAAGGCCAGTGTTTCCTTCTATACGTCTCCTTTCGTTGGTTTCCCTCCACCCCAGCTCCTGGGCTGTGGAACGGGTTCCGGGTGCCTGCTGCACTCCCCGCGAACACTAGGATCCCCCTTCTTCCTAAGAACCTGGGTCGAGCCTCCAGCTCTAGACCACGGGTCCCTTGCTATTCTTGTCTTTGCTTCCTTGCTTTTCCATTCCTGAGTCTGTCCGTTCTCTTCCTGCACCTGGAGCTCACTAACTAATCTGTGAGATGGCTCCTAACTTCCCCCATCGGTGCCCCGCCCCCGAGTTGCTGAACTAGTGGGAAAGAGGTCCCACACCTCCTGATGGCTACCCCGACACCTACCCTAGACCAGTCCCAGAGAATGAGCCCCATACTATGTGTTGAGTGAGTGTATTGGTGGTTTACCATTGATGACCTCCTCTGTATCCAAGAATGAATACTGCACCTCCGGTGAGGTGCAGTACCCTGTAGCGCCTGAAGCCTCAGGGGCGCCACAGCTGCTCACTGGAAGGGATAATAGATCTAGTACTTGTCTGTCTTGAGAATCCCTGGATTCCAAGATACATCTTCCCTGAAAGGGAAGTAGCAGGAGGAGGACTACTCTACATCACAGCAGAGAAAATGAATTGTGATTGGGCAGGTCAGACTGACACCCTAGTGCCTGAGGCCCGGGCAGCTCCGTGCACCAACACCGATGCTGATCTGGACTTTAGGAAGGGTGAGCTGAACTACTTTTTCTATAGACTGATACCCTAGTGAAAGCTGTATAGAATGTTCTGGAACTATGTACAGATCTTCAGTAAAAGTTAAAGCTCCCTGTCATGTCTCTGGCTGAATATTCCCTGCGGCACCATCCTTGCTCCAATCCTCTGGCACTGTGCATCACTACCTAACTCCTGGGGACCTTCAGCAGTGCCCGGCCATACCAAGGCTGAATAACCCAACTGGCGTCACAAACTACTTAATTATTCATTTTTCTCTCCCTTTTTTATATTATTTTTAACCTTATCACAAAGACCGGTATGGCCACATCACCACTCGGACCGGCCCGTGACCCTTCTCTGTCACATCAGAATCCTACGAGGGGCGGCACAGGAGCATCACCGAGAAAAATAAATTGGAGTAACCACAGGAGCAGTAGCATAAGCTTCATAAAGAACATTCTGCATGAAGAGGTAAAAAAAAACATGTCCCATGAATATACTCGCACAGCGACATTATCAGTTACTAAGAGGTAAAATTACCCTGCAAATGGAAAAGCAAGGCATGGCTTTATCTTAAAGGGAGCCATTGTGCACTTGTGTTCTGCCGCCATCTCCCGTCGCCCCTCCTGGTCGGCTCCATTACCATGCTGTAGTTATATTGCCGTCCTCGTCTGTTCTCATGGGCGCTTTTGCACTATATTAAGTCTTATCCTGTATTATGAAGAGAGATTTACTGGAAGGAAATAGCATTAAATTTCGAGTGCTGCATTAATAAAAAGCCATATGTTCATCAAGCTCCTGAGATATCAGCTTAGACAGGAGAGCAGCTAAAAGTCTCTCTGATGCCGCTGTCACCTCTAATTCATAATGCAGCCTCCACACAGCGTGGGCGCCATCCATGTTATCAGGGAGGTCTAGCAGGAGCTGGATATGGACGTTATCATCTACAGAGGTGCACAGAATATTCGGCGCCCCTTCTTGGTCAACACAGATGTTGCAGAGCTGAATTTGTCATGTACTGTTTCCTTTAGCTCTGAATTAAGCCTGCTTTACACCTTTCAATTCTGCATACGATATCGTATGCGATGTGACACGCCCCCATCGTGTGTCGCCAAACGATTATTTCCCGTCACACGTACTTACCCTTCCATACGACCTCGCTGTGGGCGGTGAACGTCCACTTCCTGGAGTGGGAGGGACGTTTGGCATCACATCGACGTCACGCGGCAGCCGGCCAATAGAAGCGGAGGGGCGGAGCTGAGTGGGACGTAAACATCCCACCCACCTCCTTCCTTCCGCATTGCCGGCGGGAGCCGCGGGACGCAGGTAAGCTGTGTTCATCGTTCCCGGGGTGTCACACACTGCGATGTGTGCTACCTCGGGAACATTGAACAATCCGATGTTCAATTTTTAGGTTTTGAACGACGTGCATGCGATGAACGGTTTTACGTTCAATCGCAATCGCACGTAGCTGTCAGATGCTACAACACCACTAACGATGCCGGATGTGCGTCACTTACGACGTGACCCCGCCGACACATCGTAAGATTTGTTGTAGCTTGTAAAGCCCGCTTTAATTAACCCCTTCAGCCCCCGGGCACTTTCTGTTTTTACGTTTTTGTTTTTTGCTCCCCTTCTTCCGAGAGCCGTAACTTTTTTATTTTTCCGTCAATCTTGCCATATGAGTTCTGTTTTTTGCGGGACGAGTTGTACTTTTAAATGAAACCAAAAGTTTTACCATATAGTGTACTGGAAAATAGCAAAAAAATTCCAAGTGTGAAAAAACTGCAAAAAAAGTGTGATCGCACAATAGTTTTTGGGATATTTTATTCACCGTATTATGGTAAAACTGATTTGTCATTGTGATGCCTGAGGTCGGTGCGAGTTTGTAGACACCAAACATATATAGGCTTACTTGTATATAAGGGGTTAAAAGAAAATCACAAGTTTGTCCAATAAAAGTGGCGCACGTTTTACGCCATTTTCTGAAACCCGTAGCGTTCACATTTTTTGGGATCTATGGCTCAGTGACAGCTTATTTTTTGCGTCTTGAGCTGACATTTCTAATGGTACCATTTTTGCGCAGATGCTACGTTTTGATCGCCTGTTATTGCATTTTGCGCAAAACTTGCGGCAACCAAAAAACGTAATTTTGGCGTTTGGAATTCTTTTGCCGCTTCGCCGTTTACTGATCAGATTAATTGATTTTATATTTTGATAGATCGGGCATTTCTGAACGCGGCGATACCAAATATGTGTACCCTTTAATTTTCAATGGGGCAAAAGGGGGGTGATTTGAACTTTTAGGTATTTTTATTTTTTTTTATTTTTTAAAACTTTTTTTACTTTATTTTTTATTTTTTTTTATTTTACTAGTCCCCCTAGGGGGCTATAGCGATCAGCAATCCGATCGCTCTGCACTATCTGCAAATCTCAGCTACAGAGCTGAGAACTGCAGATACGGTGCTTTACTTTCAATGCCGGCTGTATTCCGAAATTGAAAGGAAGTGACTCATGTTAGCTACAGATGTCATCACATGACCCTGTGCTACCATGGCAACCACCGAAAGTCACGTGATCACTCATACGACTTCCGGTGGGGGCGGCAGTAAGTGAAAATTATGACCGCGCGTATATACATCTCACTGCCAGACTTTGGCAGCGAGATGTAAGGGGTTAATGTTACGGGTGGAATGCGATTCCACTCATAACATGCAGGCAGACATGTCAGCTGTTGAAAACAGCTGATATGTGTGCCGATCGCCGCCTGCCCACGGCAGGGGGCAGGGCTTAACGTGACACGCTCCATGACGGAAAGATCCGTCAAAGGTCGTGAAGAGGTTAAAGGGAATCATCTAGCAGGCTTTTGCTATGTAATCCGAAGACAGCAAGCTGCATGGGTTAACACAGAAAATTCAGGGATGCCTGTCTTGTCATGGTCCGATCTATTGTTTGTTTGCTATGTTTGTTTAAAGCGCACCAATCACCAGGATTTTCCTTTATAAGCTAAAGCCAGTGCTATACTGGCACTATCATGCTGATCCTATACATACCTTTAGTGGTGAGATTGGATGTATAATTTTTTAAATACAAGCAAGTAAAGTTATAGAAATGTGCAGCTTTTTGATTAGCAGCAGCTGCCGAATAGCTAATATGTGGGTGAGGTTTTGCTGTCTTTTCCCACTCCTGTCTGCTACCTGGCCTCTGTAGATGTTAGTCTGTATGGGCTGCATTTCTAACACACCCATATTAAGTGACAGAAATGACTCATACCTGGAAGGAGCCCATACTAGAGCATGATAGCCAGTATAGCACTGGCTTTAGTTTATATAGGAAAATCCTGGTGATTGGTTCGCTTTAAGCAGCAGAACTTATCATTGCTCAGACTACAAAGTCATGCGCACTGCAGTCTGACACACCCCCTTCTGTGATTGACACCTCACTTTCAATATACAATCTCTATAGAAAGCCTAATGTGGGAGGGACAGCCCTCTGGCTTTTGCTACATGGCTAAATCCAAGAATTCTGATTGTGTCAGAACCACTGCACCCAGTAATCTAAGTGATACATTGTTAGACTGAGGATCTCTAACACGTCCTCCTCCTGTGATAAGCAGCTCTCTGTCTATAGATATTGTACATACAGAGCCTAATGTGGGAGGGGAAGCTTTCTCAGCTCTGCTGCATTGCTAAATCTAAAAACTGATTGTGTCAGAACCACTGCACCCAGTAAACTAAGTGATACATCATTGGATTCAGGATCGCTTTGCCTAGATCATGCTGCTATCATATGAGGTAGCAAAAACCTGCTGACAGATTCTCTTTAAAGGAGTCAAATGATTCTAAGCAATGTCTGACACTTTCTATCTTGTGTTCTTATTTTTTTTCTTCTGGTCGCCAATCTGCTGCTACAGAATAGATATCGTGCTTGCTCTGGAGTGTTAACTTTACAATTTACCTCTTATTCAAAACAATTTCCATTCTAAAGAAAAGAGGGAATTTTTAATTGTTTAGTTTGCAAAGATATAGTCCACAGCTGCAGTGTGTCAGAGGTGGCCGGTTGCTGTGTGCCTGCAAGCTGTTTATTATAGAACTTGCAAGTGCTGCTTTGAAGGTTTCTGGGCCCTGCAATCAGTAGCTTCTGTTTTCTTGCACTCCTCCAATGCTGCTGTCAAATAAATGAATAATTAAAGGCAATCTGTGAGCAGGTTATATAGGCAAATAGATCCTAAATCCAATGATGTATCACTTAGTTTACTGGGTTCAGTGGTTCTGACACAATCAGTTATTAGATTTAGCAATGCAGCAGAGCTAAGAAAGCTTCCCCTCCCACATTAGGCTCTGCATGTACAATGTCTATAGATAGTAAGCTGCTTTTCACAGGAGGGGGACGTGTTAGATTACCAGGTAGGAGTCAATGTAGTCCCAGCAATGACAAACTCCTGGTGCTAAAATAATCATTGCAAGTAAACAACAGCAAGCAACTTGATAAGAGACACATAGATGAAATTTGTGTTTTAACCCCTACAGCATACTGTCTTCAAATCACGCAGCAAAAACCTGATGACAGAGTCGCTTTAAATGTATTCACATCTAGTCAAGGTGGGAACCAGCACAGAGGCAGGAATTGTGAGTTTTCACTAACACTTATTTTTCAATTTATAACTTTCCCAACACTCTACAAATGGGACATCATCATTATTTTAAGTCCCATCAGACAACACTAAAGAGGGAGATTCCAGTAATAAGTAAAATTTATTTACTGTATATATTTATATTATGATTCCTCCTCTGCTGAATTTCAAAGAAGAGCTGTCATATGACGTCAGTTTTTTTAATCTGATGTAAATGCCGCTGTTCGGGAAAGTTAAAAGAAATCAGTCAAGATCGCAGGAAGAGAATTGTGGACTTGCTGAAGTCTGGTTCATCCTTGGGTGCAATTTCCAGATACCTGAAGATGCCTCGTTCATCTGTACAAACAATTATATGCAAGTACAAACAAGATGGGAATGTCCAGCCATCATACCGCTCAGGAAGGAGACGGGTTCTGTGTACCAGAGATGAACGTGTTTTGGTCAGACATGTGCATATCAACCCAAGAACAAAAGCAAAACACCTTGTGAAGATGCTGGCGGAAGCTGGTAAGATTGTGTCATTATCCACATTGAAATGAGTACTGTGTCTACATGGGCTGAAATTCCACTCTGCCAGGAAGAAGCCATTACTCCAAAAGAAACATAAAAAAGCCAGATTAATGTTTGCAAATGCACACAGGAACAAAGACCTTCATTTTTGATGACATGTCCTGTGGTCTGATGAAACTAAAATTGAACTGTTTGGCCATAATGACCATGGTTATGTTTGGAGGAAAAAGAGAGAAGCTTTGAAGCCTAAGAACACCATCCCAACTGTGAAACACGGGGGCGGCAGCATCATGTTGTTGGGTTGTTTTGCTGCAGGAGGGACTATTGTACTTCACAAAATAGATGGCATCATGAAGACAGTAGATTATGTGGCCATACTGAAGAACATCTCAAGACATCAGCCTGGAACTTAACGCTTGGGCAGAAATAGGTCTTCCAAATGGACAATAACCTGAAGCTACTGCCAAACTGGTTACAAAGTGGCTTAAAGATAACGAAGTAAATGTTTTGCAGTGGCCATCACAAAGCCCTGATCTCAATCCTATTAAAAATTTATGGGTAAAGCTGAAAAGGCCGGTGCGAGCGGCGACCTACAAACATGGCTCAGCTACACCAGATCTGTCAGGAGGAATGGGCCCAAATTCCACCAACTATTGTGAGAAGCTTGTGGAAGGATCCAAAACGTTTCACCCCAGTCACACAGTGTAAGGGCAATGGCACCAAATACTAATGACATGGAGGGAAACTTTTGACCGTGTAGAAAGTAATAAAAATGCCTTAAAACATTCTCTCTCTCTCATTATTCTGGTATTTGGCAAATATAAATAATTTTGATTCTTAATTGACCTAAAACAGGAAAGATTTATTCTGATTTCATGTCAGATAGAGAGAAAAACCTGCAGATGATGATGATGTCTTTATAGAGAGCGGAGGGAAAAACCTGCAGATGTGTCTTTATAGAGAGCGGAAGGAAAAACCTGCAAATGTGTCTTTATAGAGAGTGGAGGTAAAAACCTGCAGATGTGGCTTTATAGAGAGCGGAAGGAAAAACCTGCAGATGTGTCTTTATGGAGAGCAGAAGGAAAAACCTGCAGATGTGTCTTTATAGAGAGCGGAAGGAAAAACCTGCAGATGTGTCTTTATAGAGGGTGGAGAGAAAAACCTGCAGATGTGTCTTTATAGAGAGCGGAAGGAAAAACCTGCGGATGTGTCTTTATAGAGAGCGGAGGGGAAAACCTGCAGATGTGTTTATATTGAGAGCGGAGGGGAAAACCTGCAGATGTGACTGTATAGAGAGCGGAGGGAAAAACCTGCAGATGTGTCTTTATAGAGACCGGAGGGGAAAACCTGCAGATACAGTTAGGTCCAGAAATATTTGGACAGTGACACAATTTTGGCGAGTTGGGCTCTGCATGCCACCCCATTGGATTTGAAATGAAACCTCTACAACAGAATTCAAGTGCAGATTGTAACGTTTAATTTGAAGGTTTGAACAAAAATATCTGATAGAAATTGTAGGAATTGTCACATTTCTTTACAAACACTCCACATTTTAGGAGGTCAAAAGTAATTGGACACATAAACCAAACCCAAACAAAATATTTTTATTTTCAATATTTTGTTGCTTATCCTTTGGAGGCAATCACTGCCTTAAGTCTGGAACCCATGGACATCACCAAACGCTGGGTTTCCTCCTTCTTAATGCTTTGCCAGGCCTTTACAGCTGCAGCCTTCAGGTCTTGCTTGTTTGTGGGTCTTTCCGTCTTAAGTCTGGATTTGAGCAAGTGAAATGCATGCTCAATTGGGTTAAGATCTGGTGATTGACTTGGCCATTGCAGAATGTTCCACTTTTTTGCACTCATGAACTCCTGGGTAGCTTTGGCTGTATGCTTGGGGTCATTGTCCATCTGTACTATGAAGCGCCGTCTGATCAACTTTGCGGCATTTGGCTGAATCTGGGCTGAAAGTATATCCCGGTACACTTCAGAATTCATCCGGCTACTCTTGTCTGCTGTTATGTCATCAATAAACACAAGTGACCCAGTGCCATTGAAAGCCATGCATGCCCATGCCATCACGTTGCCTCCACCATGTTTTACAGAGGATGTGGTGTGCCTTGGATCATGTGCCGTTCCCTTTCTTCTCCAAACTTTTTTCTTCCCATCATTCTGGTACAGGTTGATCTTTGTCTCATCTGTCCATAGAATACTTTTCCAGAACTGAGCTGGCTTCATGAGGTGTTTTTCAGCAAATTTAACTCTGGCCTGTCTATTTTTGGACTTGATGAATGGTTTGCATCTAGATGTGAACCCTTTGTATTTACTTTCATGGAGTCTTCTCTTTACTGTTGACTTAGAGACAGATACACCTACTTCACTGAGAGTGTTCTGGACTTCAGTCGATGTTGTGAACGGGTTCTTCTTCACCAAAGAAAGTATGCAGCGATCATCCACCACTGTTGTCATCCATGGACGCCCAGGCCTTTTTGAGTTCCCAAGCTCACCAGTCAATTCCTTTTTTCTCAGAATGTACCCGACTGTTGATTTTGCTACTCCAAGCATGTCTGCTATCTCTCTGATGGATTTTTTCTTTTTTTTCAGCCTCAGGATGTTCTGCTTCACCTCAATTGAGAGTTCCTTAGACCGCATGTTGTCTGGTCACAGCAACAGCTTCCAAATGCAAAACCACACACCTGTAATCAACCCCAGACCTTTTAACTACTTCATTGATTACAGGTTAACGAGGGAGACGCCTTCAGAGTTAATTGCAGCCCTTAGAGTCCCTTGTCCAATTACTTTTGGTCCCTTTAAAAGAGGAGGCTATGCATTACAGAGCTATGATTCCTAAACCCTTTCTCCGATTTGGATGTGAAAACTCTCATATTGCAGCTGGGAGTGTGCACTTTCAGCCCATATTATATATATAATTGTATTTCTGAACATGTTTTTGTAAACAGCTAAAATAACAAAACTTGTGTCACTGTCCAAATATTTCTGGACCTAACTGTATGTCTTTATAGAGAGTGGAGGGAAAAACCTGCAGATGATGATGTCTTTATAGAGAGCGGAGGGAAAAACCTGCAGATGTGTCTTTATAGAGAGCGGAAGGAAAAACCTGCAGATGTGTCTTTATAGAGAGCGGAGGGAAAAACCTGCAGATGTGTCTTTATAGAGAGCGGAGGGAAAAACCTGCAGTTGTGTCTTTATAGAGAGCGGAGGGAAAAACCTGCAGATGTGTCTTTATAGAGAGTGGAGGGAAAAACCTGCAGATGTGTCTTTATAGAGAGCGGAGGGAAAAACCAGCAGATGTGTCTTTATAGAGAGCGGAAGGAAAAACCTGCAGATGTGTCTTTATAGAGAGAGGAAGGAAAAACCTGCAGATGTGTCTTTATAGAGAGCGGAGGGGAAAACCTGCAGATGTGTCTTTATAGAGAGTGGAGGGAAAAACCTGCAGATGTGTCTGTATAGAGAGTGGAGGGAAAAACCTGCAGATGATGATGTCTTTATAGAGAGCGGAGGGAAAAACCTGCAGATGTGTCTTTATAGAGAGAGGAGGGAAAAACATGCAGGTGTGTCTGTATAGATAGTTGAAGTGAAGTGATGATCCGGCCCCCGCAGAGCCCTGATCTCAACATCATCCAGTGTGTGTGATTGCAAGAACATGCAGAAGGATTTGCACAAGTCTCATTCACGGAAGATCGGTGGTTCAGTCTCCAAGATGTTTGGAACCTCCCTGCTGAATCCTTCAAATTCTGTGTGTGACTTGTACCTAGAAGAATTGATGGAGACACAGTGTGGTCACACCAAATATTGATATAATTTAGATTTCTCTTTTATTTATTGATTTTGTATTGTGTTAATTGATAATAAGAAACTATTAACACTATATTTTTACTTTGCAGCATTTTTTTCACACCTTCCTGAAACTTTTGCATTGGGTCAATAGAGCCCTATGGAAATGTCGCTCACTGAAAGCTTTCCCGACGTAAAAGAAAGCAATTTCTTACAAGTGCACCGGTGTGGTCTGGAGGTCTCATTCGCATGTAATTGTCAGAATACCCAGTATACTGTAACTGAAGCATTCTTAGGATGCGGAGTGATAGGGACGCTCTTCCTATTATCTCTAATGAGACAATAAATGAGCGGGTAGTAAGATGAGGCACGTGGTGGAGACGCGCCGAGGCTCCCGCAGCACATTTCATCTTCCGCATCTGCTGATCTTAGTAATAATTCACTCCTGCCTGGCAGACGTCTGCATTGTAATTTCTGATGAGTTTCGGAGCTCTTTGGAACCGTTGCATCTGGCACTTATTAAATGGCATTTAAGAATATGTTGCAGAAATATTAATTTACTTGGTGGAATTGGATCAAATTGCTTGGCAGCCCGCGAGCCGCAATCTATCTAATAACTTGCTGGCGACTTGAATAGTCAAGATACGCATGTTCCTGTAACTGATGCCACTTCTGTCCTGGCGTCCTAAACTAAGGACTGGGCTTTGGCAAGCACCGTATAACCTGTACTGTTAGGTATCCAAGTTACTAGGGGATTAAAGGGGTTGTCCAAGTTTGCAGTTTTCCATGGGATATCTCAGACCTTCAGCAATTAGGGTGGCTTTACACGCTACAGCGATCTCGTTGGGGTCACGGATTTTGTGACGCACATCCGGCCGCTGTAGCGATCTCGTTGTGTGTGACTCGTAGGAGCGATTTTGGATCGTTGCAAAAATGTCCAAAATCGCTCCTCGTTGACATGGGGGTCCTCTCCCAATTATCGCTGCTGTCGCTAGGGCAAAGTTGATCCTCGTCCCTGCAGCAGGACACATCGCTACGTGCGACGCCGCAGGAACGAGGAACTTCTCCTTACCTGCCACACGCCAGCAATGAGGAAAGAAGGAGGTGGGCGGGATGTTCGTCTCGCTCATCTCCGCCCCTCCGCTTTGATTGGGCGGCCGCTTAGTGATGTCGCTGTGATGCCGAACGGACCGCCCCCTTAGAAAGGAGGCGGTTCGGCGGTCACAGCCGAGCAAGTAATTACGTGTGAGGCTGCCGTGCCGATAATGATCGCTATGGCAGCAATCTTCACATATCGGCATAACGATAGGGGCGGGTGCTATCACGCTCGCCATCGCTAGCATCGGCTAGCGATGTCGCAGCGTGTAAAGCCCGCTTTAACACTAGAACTACTGGACTCGTGACACCTATATAGAAATACATGGTGCAAAGTAGTCAAAATGACTACATCAGTAGTTCTAGTGTTAAAGAGCTAATGGGAAAAAAAAATTCACCATCTGCAAAAAATTCCAAGGTTAATAGGTTGCCTACATGTCCATCGAAAAAAATGACCTACAAAAAATTAAAAACACATAGGTAGAAAAGTAGGCAAGGGTAAACGTGTTTTGGAAAATGAATAAGGACATTTCCTTGAACAAAACGCATAGACTCGTGTCTACTTTTCTGCCTATGTGTTTTTAAGGTTTTTTGTAGCTCATTTTACAGTGCTGGCCAAAAGTATTGGCACCCCTGCAATTCTGTCAGATAATACTCAGTTTCTTCTTGAAAATGATTGCAATCACAAATTCTTTGGTATTATTATCTTCATTTATTTTGCTTGCAATGAAAAAAAAAAATTGTCATAAAGCCAAATTGGATATAATTCCACACCAAACATAAAAAAGGGGTGGACAAAAGTATTGGCACTGTTTGAAATCATGTGATGCTTCTGTAATTTGTGTAATTAACAGCGCCTGTAACTTACCTGTGGCACCTAACAGGTGTTGGCAATAGCTAAATCACACTTGCAGCCAGTTGACATGGATTAAAGTTGACTCCACCTCTGCCCTGTGTCCTTGTGTGTACCACATTGAGCACTGAGAAAAGAAAGAAGACCAAAGAACTGTCAGAGGACTTGAAAATCCAAATTGTGAAGAAGCATGACAAATCTTAAGGCTACAAGTCCATCTCCAAAGACCTGAGAGTTCCTGTGTCTACGGTGCGCAGTGTCATCAAGAAGTGTAAAGCCCATGGCACTGTGGCTAACCTCCCTAGATGTGGAAGGAAAAGAAAAATTGACCAGAGATTTCAACGCAAGATTGTGCGGATAGTGGATAAAGAACCTCGACTAACATCCAAACAAGTTCAAGCTGCCCTGCAGTCCGAGGGTACAACAGTGTCAACCCGTACTATCCGTCGGCGTCTGAATGAAAAGGGACTGTATGGTAGGATACCCAGGAAGACCCCACTTCTTACCCCGAGACATAAAAAAGCCAGGCTGGAGTTTGCCAAAACTTACCTAAGAAAGCCTAAAACCTTTTGGAAGAATGTTCTCTGGTCAGATGAGACAAAAGTAGAGCTTTTTGGGAAAAGCCATCAACATAGAGTTTACAGGAAAAAAAAGAGGCATTCAAAGAAAAGAACACGGTCCCTACAGTCAAACATGGCGGAGGTTCCCTGATATTTTGGGGTTGCTTTGCTGCCTCTGGCACTGGACTGCTTGACCGTGTGCATGGCATTATGAAGTCTGAAGACTACCAACAAATTTTGCAGCATAATGTAGGGCCCAGTGTGAGAAAGCGGGGTCTCCCTCAGAGGTCATGGGTTTTCCAGCAGGACAATGACCCAAAACACACAAAAAGCACTAGAAAATGGTTTGAGAGAAAGCACTGGAGACTACTAAAGTGGCCAGCAATGAGTCCAGACCTGAACCCCATAGAACACCTGTGGAGAGATCTCACAATGGCAGTTTGGAGAAGGCGTCCTTCACATCTCAGGGACCTGGAGCAGTTTGCCAAAGAAGAATGGTCTAAAATTCCTGCAGAGCATTGTAAGAAACTCATTGATGGTTACTGGAAGCGGTTGTTCGCAGTTATTTTGGCTAAAGGTTGTGCAACCAAGTATTAGGCTAAGGGTGCCAATACTTTTGTCTGGCCCATTTTTGGAGTTTTGTGTGAAATGATCAATGATTTGATTTTTGTTTCATTCTCTTTTGTGTTTTTTCATTGCAAGCAAAATAAATGAAGATAATAATACCAAAGAATTTGTGATTGCAATCATTTTCAAGAAGAAACTGGGTATTATCTGACAGAATTGCAGGGGTGCCAATACTTTTGGCCAGCAACTGTATGTGATGGTTCCATCACATAAAATGAGCTACAAAAAAACTTAAAAACACATAGGCAGAAAAGTCGGCAAGGGTCTACGCATTTCGGGTAAGGAAATGCCCTTATTGCCTGAAATATGTAGACCCTTGCCTACTTTTCTGCCTATGTATTTTTTAAGATTTTTGGAGCTCATTTTATGTGATGGAAATAAAGGCAATGTTTCAACCTTGGAATTTTTTGTGAACATTGGATTTTTTCCTTTCCATTGGCTATTTTTCACCTGAAAGTCGGTTCCCTATTTCCATGCACCGCACCCTAATTATCGCTATGTTTCAAGTCTGGGGAGCTGGGATGCTTTTTCCTCTTCATGCTTTTATGTACAGCATTCTAACATGCTGTATATAAGAGCCCAGGCCGCTGTGTAGAACGTAAAAATCACTTTATAATACTCACCTAAGGGGCGGTGCAGTGCAGACTGGTCGGATGAGTGTTTCCGTTCTCCGATACTGGCGCCTCCTCTTTCGGCCATCTTTGTCCTCCTTCTTCTGAAGCCTAAGTGCATGACGCGTCCTAAGTCATCCACACTAGCCAGCTTTGAGGTCCTGCGCAGGCGCACTTTCATCAGCCCTCAGCAGGGCAGATCAAAGTATTATAGTGCGCATGCGCAGAACCTCAATGACGACTACTGTGGATGACTTTGGACGCGTCATGCACCCAGGCTTCAGAAAAAGGAGGATAAAGATCGCCGAAAGAGGAGGTGCCAGTACCGGAGAACGGAGACCCTCATACGACCAATCTGCACTGCCCCTTAGGTGAGCCATACACTCAGGCTTCAGAAGAAGAAGGGACAGTGATGTTCATACATAAAGCACCCAAACCCTGAATCCAAACTCTGTTTTTTCTGTAAAGTCCGAATACCGAACCTCGGGTTCGCTCATCTCTAATTATAAGTAATTGACTGGTAAATATGAGACGTGATCATTTAGGCCATCAGTCCCAGCTCCAAACCCTTTACTGATGTTCTGTTATACATCTAATCTGTGAAAATGGGATGCAAATAATTTCTAAATTATTATTATACTGTAGATAAGTACATCCTAAAGGCCGCTTTACACGCTGCAATATTGCTAGTGTGGGTACCCGCCCCCATGGTTTGTGCGTCACGGGCAAATCACTGCCCGTGGCGCACAAAATCGCGTGGACCCGTCACACTACTTACCTGCCCAGCGACGTCGCTGTGACCGGCGAACCACCTCCTTTCTAAGTGGGCGGTTCGTTCGGCGTCTCAGCAACGTCACTAAGCGGCCACCCAATCAAAGCGGAGGGGCGGAGATGAGCGGGACGAACATCCCGCCCACCTACTTCCTGCGCCCGCAGGTAAGGTGAGGTTCCTCGTTCCTGCGGTGTCACACGTAGCGATGTGTGCTGCCGCAGGAACGACAAAAAACATCGTACCTGCAGCAGCAACGATAATTGGGAATAGGGGGGCATGTCACCGATTAGCGATTTTGCACGTTTTTGCGACGATTCAAAATCGCTCATAGGTGTCACACGCAACGACGTCGCTAACGCGGCCGGATGTGCGTCACAAATTCTGTGACCCCCAACGAGATTACTTTAGCGATGTCGTAGCGTGTAAAGCGGCCTTTAGTCTATGCTATTTTTGCAGACCTGCCCACATTTTCAAGATTTGTCCCAATCTGCTTTTTAATGTTTATTTTTAATGGTCCAAGCCTGGGCGATTTTGCAAATTCGAGCTCATGTCTTCACGTTTTGTTGGGAAGGATCTCGAATTGATGCCCCGTTTTTCTAGCAGATGTGATGTTTTTTGGCCATACAACATTTTTGCAGTAGACGAGAAACCCTTCAACATTTTTTTCCTCCGTGCTGTCTGCTAAGATTGGTTACAGAGGCCGTTCCTTTACTTTGCTCCTTACTAATAACAAGAAAAGCTGAAGAACACAGAAATTACCAGCCCTTGGGCAAATAGTCAGGAGATTTCAGGTGGCAAATTTAGACAGGGCATCTCCATCTTCCACAAATCCAGCTCTTATTACATGCGTTATGGCGGCATTTTTTCTGAAAATAGAAGTTTTTTGACAAATAATTTTACGTCTGTTTAAAAAGTGTAAGTTGTAGACAAGAGCACCAGAGAGTGAAGGTACTGACATACTGTGGTCATATTGCAATCATGTACATGGACATGGACAGTGGCGTAACTAGAGTTTGATGTGCCTCGGTGTAAAATTTCATGTATGTGTATGTATGTATAAATTTAGTGTTCTAAATCCTATAAAGGCATACGAGTTGCCCTCCCCCCTATTATGTAGTAATGTCTCCCATTATGTTCTAATGTACCCCATCCAGGGCTCCTTTCTGGTAAATATGTCCCCCATCCTGGGCTACTTCCTGGTATATTTGCCCCCCATCCTGTAATGTCCCCCCATCCTAGTAAATATGTCCTCCATCCTGGTATATACTGTCCCCCTCCTGGTATATATGTTTCTCTCCTGGGCCTCTCCTGGTATATACTGTCCCCTTCTGGGTACATACTGTCCCCTTGCTAATGTATATGTTCCTCTCCTGGGCCCCTCTTGGTATATACTGTATCCCATCCTGGTATATATGTTCCCCTTCCTGGTATATATGTCCCCATCCTGGTATAATGCCCCCTATCCTGTAATGTCTCCCATCCTAGTAAATATGTCCTCCATCCTGGTATATACTTTTCCCCTCCTGGGCCTCTCCTGGTATATACTGTCCCCCTCCTGGTATATATGTTCCTCTCCTGGGCCCCTCCTGGAATATGCGGTTATCCCCTTCCGGGACATACTGTCCCCTTGCTGGTATGTATTCCTCTCCTGAGACCCTCAGGGTATATAATGTACCCCTCCTGTTATATACTGTTGCCCTCCCGGTATATACTGTACTCACCACCTTCCTGTCTCCCATGCCATGTGGTGTCCTCCTCTCTAGCTGACCCTTAGTGGCTGGTAGCTTTCATCGGCGTCCATGCTATCGCAGTGCATGACGTCATTGTCATGCGCCACCTCAGTCACAGGGATGCTGATAAAAGCTGCCGGCTTCTGTTTGTGGGTCTCTGCACTGCAATACATTTCAGCTGGATGTGCAGCCTCAGATGCACATCCAGCTGAAGCAGGGGCTGGGGCTGGCGGGCCCCCTGCAACCTTGGGCGCGATCGTGATCTCTGCGACCGCTAACCTTCCGCTCCTGTACATGGACATATGACAGCTCTGCAAAAACTCAACACATCTAAACTTTGTGCTCTATAAATGTATGAGCACATATAATTTCTGTATATTCCTTCCATTTCAAACAGAGGCAGATGGAGTTTTTTCTCCTAGATTCAGATGGCATTATAGTGTCACGGGCGGAAGAGTCGGAACGCCGCTCGCCTAGAATCGCTGGCGCTCGGGTCCGGTGCTTCTTGTTCCTCGGTGGCTCGAGCACGGGGCCGGACCCGGGGCTCGAGCAGCGCCTCCTCGCCCACGAGTGAAAAGGGGAGGTTTTTGGTGGATGTTTGGGGATGTCGGTCGTGACGCCACCCACTGGTCGTGGTGATGGTAGGCACCACCGCTACTGGTGACGGGGGATCCCAGGAGCGATGGCGGGGAGCAGCTGAGGTGTTGACCCCTCCGTGGGTAGGGGCTGTTGGTCCCAGGGCCCCGGTTGGGGAGGTAGAGAGGAGGTATAGGTGCAGGTGCCGAGGCGGGGAGGCAGCGTGGGCGCGGGTGCAACGTTGCAGTGCAGCGTGGTGCCGGATGGCACTGTTGTACTCACTCAGACACAGAAGGATAGAGTCTCTGGTAAACCAAACGGCTGGATGGACGGGTTCCACAGCCGGCTGCGGTGTTCTCACTCTCCCTGGACGGGTTGATGGTGGCTGTCGCTTTCCTTCACCTGTATAAATGTATTTGACTCCTATGGCTTTCCACGGGTAGTCCGCTCCCTGGCGTGTACGTGTCGTGAGAGCCCGTTTGCCCGCAGGCGTCGGCCCTTGGATCTCTGGCCCTTGGCGGTGGCACTTATCCGGACGGGTTGGGCTTTTGCCTTCTGACGGGACTTAGGTGGGAATTAACCCCTGAGGTCCAGACCGCAATCAGATAATTTGACCTTTACGGCGGCTCCTAGCCTGGTTGGGGTCTGAGTACCCTGCCTTGGTGCTTGGCTTCAATCTGCTCCCTGGTTCGGTACCGGCGGGCCACCGCCCGACCCCGGTCCTACGGTTCCGCTGACCTACACCAACTCCTGCAGACGGCCACCACCGTCTGCCGACCTTGCTGATTGTGCCTGGGCTCCAACCCAGACACCAACAGTTTTCACTCCTCTCACTTCCACTGCCTAACACAAACTCTGTCTTTTTCCCGCCTCCAGGCCTGTGAACTCCTCGGTGGGTGGGGCCAACTGCCTGGCTCCGCCCCACCTGGTGTGGACATCAAACCTGGAGGGTGGCAACAAGGATTTTGATTGACTGGTGTCACCTACCCAGGGGAGGGTGTGTGTGTGTGTGTTGTTAGTGTACTGTGTGTACTGTGACTCCTGGGGGTCCAGGGCGTCACAATAGCATTTCTAAAGGAGGCTAGTACTACATTGTGGTGCAATATGGATGTACGAGTGTTTATGGCTCTTCAGTGGTGCATATGCAGAGCAGCACCGGCTCTGCTATTTCCATGGGATACATGAGACCTAGCTCCATCCATATCCACAAAAAAACTATTTTTTTTGGGTGAATATTTTTCCCCATTTTCATGAACACCCTACTTAGGAACATATACGTGACCCATGTCCCTTTTAAAGACTTGGCCAAGTTTGTTGGTAAATTTCGACAAAGGCTTTTGCGGGTTCACGTCACTCATGTTCAACCCACTGCCAGTCCTCCGCGGGAAAACTGCTCCTGGTCTCCACCTGCTTCTGGTACACCACAATCCTCCCAGGTGGGTCCATGACTCAGGTCTAAACTGCTTACAGGGCAACTGTAGATCCAGAAGGCACCATGCAAGCACTTTATGGGGCTACTAAGAGCATTGCATCCTACCATTTGGTGATTCATTACAATGGCATATTATGGGAGGTGGCACAGCTCTAGGTGTTAGATGCTAAGGGAGTGCAAAAATGCTGCCTCCCCTTGTCCAATGATTTGCTAATCCACACTTTGGCATCAATATGACGCCTACAAAGTCTGATTCTGTGTCATATCACTGATTGGCTGACTGAGCAAAGGAGGCACAGAATTTGCAGGTAGCTGCCGGATGGGGAGGTTGTGTAGCTTGGGAATGGGGGGATTTTTAATGGCAATGTGAGATGTCAAATGTATCTGTGTTGCCAACTTTGCAGACAAATGTCATCAAGAAGTCATCATGATGGTCTGGGCTGGATGGAAAACATAAGAAATATGATCAACTGCAGAAAGCACCAAGCAGGCTGTTCTTGGGGCTGCTAAGAGTATTGCGTTCTACCAATTGGGCAAACAGCAAAGAAAACCATATTATGCACACAGCATATACTTTATGTTCAAGCAGGACATATAAACTATTGAGCAATCTCTCAGATAACTAAATAGGTTTACAGCCAAAGAATTTAGTTTAATAAGTGTGTACGAAATGCACATAACGTTCACCCTCCTTATACGCACCCACATGTCAAATGTATCTCACTGTATCTGTGCTGCAAAATTTACAGACAAATATCATCACAAAGTCGTCATGGAGGTCTGGGCTGGATGAAAAAGATGAGAAATATGATCAACTCCAGAAGGCACCACACAGGCTATTCTTGGGGCTACTAAGAGTATTGCATTTTACCATTTGGGCAACCTGTGAAGAAAACAGTATTATGTACACAGCATGTACATTATGTTCAGGCAGGACATATGAACTATTGATCAGTTGCTCAGATAACTAAATAAGTTTACAGCCAAATAATTAAATGATACTAGTTTAGTAAGTGTGTAGTAAACGCGCATACCGTTCACTCTCTTTATACACACACCCACTTGTCAAATGTATCTAAATGTATCTGCGCTACAAAACTTGCAGACAAATCTCATCACAAAGTCGTCATAGAGGTCTGGGCTGGATGGAGAAGAAAATAAATATCAATGACTCCATTTAGAAAGACAAATCTAACTATAACTGTACAGTCATCACTTACGCTGTCTGCAGAACTGGTATCTACCACTATATGGGCACTTTATGGAGGTAATAGTGGGCTTTTTTTTGTGGGGTTTTTTTTAGGAACAGTTTAGTAGTATAATCCAGTCATTATGAAGTGGTAGGTGCTTAGTTGTATTATTGGCCTTTGTACAATATGGTTTGTTCCATATATTCTTATTTACTCACCATGTAGGTGTAATGGTAGTGGAATTATTGGTGGTATCTGGCGGTATTATTTTGACTTAATGTAGTGGTGTTTTTGGACTGTACATATGCATTTTATTTTAATTATCAATTTTATCAGCATTTTCTTGAAGTATAATATAGTGATAGGAGAGATTTGGGGAGTTCTCATGATCCAAGGGTTCAGGAACATATATTTCAAGCCTTGCCCTTGGTTGATTCTGCTGATATGAGTGGGTCCTGGGGTCGGACCACAGCCAATTACCCATTGATAGCCTATCCTAAAAACGGCCATCAATATTGTCTCCCTTTTCACCGTAATCTGATATAAAGCAGTGGATCACACTTACGCGTATAATAATGATATACTAACATGTATTTTATAGTCCAAGCAATAAAAAAAAAAGAATTACTGATGAGAAGACTACGCTCAGGTCGGAATATTTTACTATTCAGGACGCGGTTTTATTTGACTATTTACCATTTTGTTTCCTCTCTCTCTTTTACCATCTTTATTCCCTTTTATGCTTTTTTTTTTTTTATCTTCTTCCATTTATCAATCCTCGTGACATTTATGTCCAGGGAACGCTTTTTTATCTGCCTTTATTGTGCCTTCTTTGTGTCATAATTTGTCTCCGCTGCACCTTCCGCTGAGGTGCCTGATTATATTGGTATGTAAATCTCCGCGCCCGCCATGACGGTGCGGCGACTGCAGTCAGATCAGATACCAGTCCTCCTCCCTTATCCAGCACAGTTTTGGTGCCAACACTTCAATCAACCGGTTTTAATCTTAAGATTCCTTAGTTTGGAAGGTGATGAGGCTTCTCCAAGGCAAACACAAAGACCGCTCTGTACGTAAAGACATAATACCCGCACTACTCTACCCACCATCTCAGATTATCAATGTGTACACATTGAGCGGGTAGAGTTTTTGGACTATAAATCTTGAGTAGAACCTAAAAAAATGATTTAATATCTTCTTAGCTGATGTTTATTCCTCTGTACATATTTACAGGATTTTTTCGATTTTATAAAATGCACTCCATATTTAGAGGAGGAAAATAGGAAAAAATAATTTTTAATGTTAAAATGAGGGTCTGTCTTATAATCAGGGTGCGTCTTAATCCTAATGCTCACTAAGGGGGAGCTGCGGTGGTGGAGCCGCTCAGGAAGGTCACAAGAGGCAGGGTCAGCATTGTTGCGGGCTCACAGGAGGGTGTGTTGCAGCTCAGGAGGGTTGGCGATACTGTGGGCTCAGGGGTGTCGCGGTGGTGGTGGGCGCCATTGATCTGGCGGCGGGCTTCAGGGGTGTTACTGCAGTGGAGCGACTCAAGAGGGACACAGGAAGGGGTGTCTCGGCAGCGGGTGCATTGATCTGACTGCGGGCTGCAGTGGAGCGACTCAGGACTGGGTGTCTCGGCAGCGGGTGCATTGATCTGACTGCGGGCTGCAGTAGAGCGACTCAGGAGGGACACAGGACAGGGTGTCTCGGCAGCGGGTGCATTGATCTGACTGCGGGCTGCAGTAGAGCGACTCAGGAGGGACACAGGACGGGGTGTCTCGGCAGCGGGTGCATTGATCTGACTGAGGGCTGCGGGGGTGTCACTGCAGTGAAGAGACTCAGGATGGTCACAGGACGGGGTGTCTTGGCGGCAGGTGCCATTGATCTGACTAGGGGCTCCATTTAATTGCCTACAATTGACGAGATAGACTTCAAGAAAATGGCCGTGAAAGCGTCGCATGCGCAAATACGGCTCCGTGGCCATTTTCTTGAAGTCCATTGCATCAATCTGGGTACACACTGCCTCCACGGCCATTTTCTTGAACTTCATCATGTCAATCGCGGGCAATTCAATGGAGTCCGCAGTCAGATCAATGCACATGCCGCTGCGACATCCCATCCTGTAACCCTCCTGAGTCTCTCCACTGCAGTGACACCCCTGCAGCTGGCAGTCAGATCAATGTACTCGCCGCTGACACACGCTGTCCTGTGACTCTCCTGAGCCGCTCCACTGCTCCTTCAAGCCCTTGGTATCGCTGACCCTGCCTCCTAGGACCTCGCTCCACCACCGCCGCCATGGAAAGCCCTATCCGGATTGTAAGACACACCCCCATTTTGCCCCCAGTTTTTTGGGGAAAAAGTATGTTTTCTATTAAGGAAAATACGGTAATTCAAGGTTTCAATTTTTTTACACTTAAAGGAGAGTCTGCTTTAAGTATATAGACATAAAGGTGTTGATGGCCATTTTGTCTATATGTTAGGGACAGGATATGATCTACATTTTAGACATGATTTTGTGGCATTTACTATTATTTAAGTATTACGGCACAGCTTCCATGTTCATAAAATAGTAAATTGTGAACTTTTCCATGAATTAATTGTGTATGTATTACCCCAATTTCATTGGCAATCTGAGCAAAATGTAGTGAAAACATGGATGCAAAGATCTGGAAATCTCTTATCACCATATTTTAGTCACACCAGAGATTAGAACACAGATCAGAAGATGAATGTTGGATATTTTTCCATTTCATGTGAAAAAATTAAGTAAATTAAAAATTGATGGCAAGCAACACATCTCAAAAAAGTTGGGGCAGGGTTAACAAAAAGCTAGAAAAGTAAGTGGTACTAAATAAAAACAGCTACAGGGTAAATTTTTAACTAAATCACATGACTGTATGAAAAGAGCATGTTAGAGAGGCAGAGTCTCTCCGAAGCAAAGATAGTCAGAGGTTCACCAATGTGTGAACAGCTACATTAAAAAATTGTGAAACAATTTCTGAAAAGTGAAAAATGCTGAGCATTTTATGGAAGGTGGTATTAAAGAAAAACAGCTACAGGGCCAATTTTTAACTAACTCACATGATCATATGAAAAGATCATGTTAGAGAGGCAGAGTCTCTCAGAAGTAAAGATAGTCAGCTGCATATTAAAATTCCTGGAAAATTTGTGAGCATTATCTGGAAGGTGCTCATTCCTGACAACACATAATTCAGGGAAGGACTTGCATATATCAGCAAGACCATGCTAAATCACATGCTGCGTCCATTAAAACACAATGGCTTCTCAAAAGAAAAGTTAAGGCTGCTTTACACCCTCCCCATTGTTTGTGCGTTACGGACAAATCGCTGCCCATGGCGCACAATATCGTTAGTCCCCGTCACACGTACCTACCTGCCTAGTGACGTCGCTGTGGCCAGTGAACTGCCTCTTTTCTAAGGGGGTGGTTCGTGCGGCATCACAGCGACGTCACACGGCAGGCGGCCAATAGAAGCAGAGGGGCGGAGAGCAGCCGAAGGAAAGACACGCCCACCTCGTTGTCGGAGGACGCAGCACCGGTGTTGCTCGTCATTCCTGGGGTGTCACACGTAGCGATGTGGGCTGCCTCAGGAACGACGAACAACCTGCGTCCTGCACCAGCAACGATATTTGGGATTTGAATGACGTGTCGACGATCAACGATGTGGTGAGTATTTTTTCTCGTTAGCGGTCGTTCGTACGTTTCACATGCAACGAAGTCGCTAACGAGGCCGGATGTGCGTCACGAATTCCGTGACCCCAACGACATCTCGTCAGCGATGTCATTGCGTGTAAAGCCCCCTTTAGAGTTGTTATGCACCCCTTCTGAAGAAGAAACGCCAAATGCACATTAAGGTGGTACTATTGATGCATGGTAATATATGGTTTTTTTGTTATGGGTGGACTTTCATCATACTGGGTATAATGTGAGCTTTATGCAGTGTTTTTGATGTCTCTGTGAACCCTTGTAAAATACTTACCTCTTTTGCACTAAGCGCTTTACGTAGAGTAAACTTTTAAGGGGCATTTGCATTAAGCACTTACATATGAGTCATCATTGTGTTTATGATTATACTATTTGCTGTACATTTTATATCTACTTTCCAGTTTTTGATATGTATTAACCTTTTTCGGGTTTTCTCTACCTTTTTTATTTGCATCATTTCATCCTTATTTTTGTATGCATTATTTAATTGTTATATTGTTTATTAATAACATTTTGATATCATTATTTGATTTGACTCTGTTCAGGGGGTCTTGCTTTCCTTTATGGGCGATGAATTTGAGTGTGAACCGGCCGAGGGTAATCCAGACCATCCACTGATGAAAAATATTTAAACTATGAAATCCGGCAAAGACCGTTGTATATTTATTAGACTATATTAGGATGGAAGTGAGAACGTGCACAGGAGTAGAAGTCATAACGCACATTCGAAGGATTACTAACAGGATTTTTTAAGATATCTGATACTGAAATAAATAATTCAGATGGTTCTACACTTCACCTATGTTCAGAAAGCCATGGAACCCATAGGGTGTAGGGGCGACATGACAGCCCGGAGGGTAGGGAGTTGATGGGGTTAAACAGTGTTGGTTCGTTTAACAATGAGGAAAAGAAGGTGATTGGTTAGGGGGTGGAGTGTGGTAGAAGGAAAGGAGGGAGCTTTATGGTGTATATAATAGGAGGTGGGAGTCCATTACCTCCTCTTGCATTTCCTGGATGACAGCTTGGACGGGCTGGGGAACCTCCATCATGACATCCAGCATGATGGATCCGGACATCGCAGATCTGCAGCTTGGACGGGCTGGGGAACCTCCATCATGATGTCCTGAGGAATCCTCGGATCTGGTCAGCATGGCGGTGCAGGGCGCCCAGGTAGTGCAGTCCTACACCCAGACTGCCTGGGTGTCTCCTCGGCACCTTCCCCTCCCCCCCCCCCTCTTTGCTGTAGTGCTGGCAGTCTCAGGACTCGCCGGGGTCTTTTGGGGAAGGTGGGGGTGAGGAGGACAACGTGAGAGCCCCCACTCCCGTGGGGACCCTCCGCAGCTGGGTGGGCAGCGGTAGCTTGCAGCGCCCGCTCTGGCTGTCGGGAGGAATCTCCTGCAGGGCCGCGACGGCCGAAAAGGGGGCGTGTCCAGCCCCGGGGCCTACTTCCGGTGTGAGGCCTCAGGCTGGATTTTTTGAGCGATGCGGCCGCTCCCGGCAGGGAGCGCGCCCAGCGGCGGTGGATGGACAACACCCCCCCCCCTCCCTCCGCGGGGGGGCGGAGGACGGCTGCCTACAGGGTCACCTCACCTGTGTGGCTTGGATTATTGGGACCGGAGGACTGGGCGCAGAAGGCGACGGCGAGGAGGAGACAGGAGGCGCCTGCAGGGTCACCTCACCTGTGTGGCTGGATTGTCGGGACCGGAGGACTGGGCGCAGTAGGCGGCGGCAAGGAGGAGACAGGAGGCGCCTGCAGGGTCACCTCACCTGTGTGGCTGGATCATCGGGACCGGAGGACTGGGCGCAGCAGGTGGCGACGAGGAGGAGACAGGAGGCCTGCTGTCTATCCTGGAGCAGGCATTGGGACAAGGGTGCAGCTCCCATCAGTAGCGGCTTCCCCCAGGAGGGGAGCGCCCAGCATTGTGGAGGCGACAATCGGCCCAAACAGGGCGTGTGGACACGGTGCTCCTGGCGTCAGGGGGCGAACCCGGCGGGCATTCGGTGCCTGCAGCTTGAGGGACTGTCCCGGGATCAGCGACGGACGACTGGCGAAAAGGACGGTGACGGCTGATCTGAGGGCGTCCTCTGGAGGCAGCCTGGCGCGGTAATCAATTTAAGTTTCAGCCTTTTTGTAGTGGTGGGGGGACAGTCACTGTAGTGGAGTAGTGTCTGGAGATATGGGTAGCAGCTGAGGGGGTTTGGAGCATGTGGTTAGTTCATAGGTCGGTTGGTTGTTCTGGAGGCCAGGGGCAGAGTTACGGACGGGGTGGTCTCATGGCAGCGGGGCCGTGAGGGTGCAGGTGGCGTCAGGTCCGGTGGTTACAGTTGCAGGTTGGGGATGGCGAGGTTCGGCGTTTACCGCAGTTTAGGTCTTGTGAGACTTGGTTAAGGGGGCTGATGATTGCGGCACATGTGAGCGGGTGAGACGGTGCAGTTATTGAAGGTTTGCTGGGGTGTTTCATTATTAATCTTCTGATGCATGGTGGTTCTTATTGGATGAATTATGGTGGGTAAGGTAAAGGGGCGAGGGATCCCGCGGTACGGTGTGTTCGAGGAGTTTTCAGGGGGTTTTTGTGAGTGATGTGTAGGTGCGGGGCCCCGGTATGGCGCGAGGGTTGCTGTGGATAAGTGAATAAAGGAGAGCGGAAATGTAGGAGAAGGTGAAGTGTTGGTTGCTGTAATGGGTTTGTAGGTTTGCAACCGCATCAATGGTAACATGGGGTTAATTTGTGGCTAGTCAGCATGTTATCCCATTGTGGAGGTTGGTGCTGCGAGGAATGTTGAGTCCAGCGTGACTGAATTGGTGTTAATGTAGGTGCTGGGCAGCTTTGGGCTGCTGTGGGTGAACTCGGTTAATCAGCAATGGTGGGCTGCGGACGGAATAATGGAGTTCTTCGGACAGCCGTGATTACGGGTGGGGACTATGCGAGCTATGGTTTGGACTAGAGGATTGGGTACTTGTGGTGCATAGAGTGTAAGTCGGATAGCTTAGGGCCATCTGGTATTATTGGGTGTTTTGCATGGGTGGACTCCTGGCATCTGTGGGCTGGTGGAGTCTATTTAATATTCATATACAATTTAAAAAAAAAAAAAAAAAAAAAGGAATGCTTGGCCCGGTGGTAGGTATGGGCATCTGGGTAAGGGTTTGCTTAGGGAGTCGTGGTGGTCCGGTCTCACGGCACGAAGGTATTTGGTTTGAAGGTGCAGTTGTGCGTTACGGGAAAATGGTGGTACGCCCCACGGTGGTCGGCTTTGAGCGGATACTATGGTGTGGCCAAGGTTTTAATTTATCTTGGGGTGTAATATGAGAGCTCAAAGGGGGTTGCGTGTCACAAGGTTTTCCTTGAGATCGAAAGGCCCGGACATGGTGTTTGGTAAAGTTGTGTCTCCTGATGCCCATAGTTGCATATGGAGTCAATCGGGCCAGTGGTGTGGCTGCAATTTTCCGGTGGGCATTGTAGTACAGGGAGCTTGTCGTGGTCCAGTTTGCAGAGGCAAGCGGACTATGCATTATGGTTGGAGGTGTTGTTGGGGACCTTGGGATCGAAGGTAATGCTTCAATATCTTCGACTCAGTAAGGGGTACAGGGCGATGGTTGCAGTTGTTTTGTTTTTTGAGGCCGTGTTAATTTTGGGGTGGAGCATGGTTCCGTTAGGCCGTGTGGGCCTCGTTGAAATTAAGTGGGCTTGATTTCGGATGAAGAAGGTCCATTAGTGTGGTAGTTGAGTATGTGGGAAGATTTTGGGATTTTCTGGGGAAGACAGCTCGAGCCTCTGTTGTTGTCAGAGGGTGTGATGGCGGAATAAATCGGTCAGGGGAGACCAGTAGTGATATTTGGCTCTGGGGAAGCTGCAAGGTCAGCTGTAGGGGAAATTTCAAGGCTATGGATTGCAGTCGTTTTACAGCGGGGTTTCACTTTAGCGGTTTCCTGGGAGAACTAGGTTTGGGGTGCGAAGTGACCCAGTAGCATAAGCAGTGTGAGTGTCATCCTGTTGTTGTATCTCAACCCCAGTGGTGGTTTAATTCAGCTGGAGACAGGAGGAGGACTGACTGTACAGGGTGACTGTACAGTGGTTCTTTGGTCGGTACTGGGGAGGACGATGGTACAGTCGGTACTGCATTTAATTGGTTATAATAAGGCCAGCGCGGCATGGTGTGGATTCCGGTATAGTTTGGGAGCTTGTGGCATGGTGGGCCTGAGTGGCCGTCAGAGGGACCCGGTGGCTCCTGCCACCAAGGATCAGGGGAGTGCGGTGCAGTAAGGTGGACTGGGTACGCTGGATGGTGCATATATGGGATGCTCAGAGTTTAAGTGATAGATGGAAAGGTTTTAATGGTTGGTTTGGCTTGCAAGTTGGGGGAGCAAGCGTTGGGTGTGTGGGGGTCCAGGCCACGCAAGGTGTCACGTGGCCTGTTCTGTGGCGGGGGTAGGTCTGGTCCAGAGGCGGTTTAACGGATAATGTTATTTGATTGGAGAGTCACTTGTAGGATATAGTGGCTCCGGTTACAAGGATCTTGCAGGCATGGGTCCTGCAAGGTGGGGGGTATTGATCCGTAGGTGATTCATACCTCATCTCCGGCCCGGTGTGTGTTGCGGCCATGGATCATGTTTTGGTGGTGGAAGGTGGTTTCTGGACCGGGCCTACCCAGGGTTACGTATTGTATTACGTACTGTATTATTATTATTATGGTATTACCTATTGTTAAATGTTGGGGACGCCCGTTGGACGGCGCCCCCTTGTGTTAGTGTGTAAACAATAGGCAATAAAGGGCTGCTGTGGCCATTTTTTACCAAGTCGCAAGCAGTGTCCGTGTATTATTGATACCGGGTAAGGGTAATTGGGAATAATATAGGAATCAACGACCGGAAAATCCCTCCTGGAAATGTCAAGAAAGCCATGGAACCCATAGGGTGTAGGGGCGACATGACAGCCCGGAGGGTAGGGAGTTGATGGGGTTAAACAGTGTTGGTTCGTTTAACAATGAGGAAAAGAAGGTGATTGGTTAGGGGGTGGAGTGTGGTGGAAGGAAAGGAGGGAGCTTTATGGTGTATATAATAGGAGGTGGGAGTCCATTACCTCCTCTTGCATTTCCTGGATGACAGCTTCCCACCCACCCTCCCTTCTATTGTGTATTGTTATTATTGGTGTGTTTATATGCATGTATAGTTATTCAATTTTTAGAGCCATTACAACAAAAAAAAAAAAAAAAAAAAAGAGAAAAGAAAGGATTGGAGGAAGTGTCGTGTATAAAATAATAATTAAAAAAAAACAAAAACAAAAAAAAAAACGAAACAAAAGAGATTTCTATGTGGATTGTGATGTATATTGTCATTTGGGATTCTTGTAAGTGGGTGAATAAGATGGGGGTAATGTGGGAATATATGTATATGATGTATATGATGTATATGTGTATGGTCAGCATAAATAATGTGTAATACTATTGTACTTTCTGAGGATTTCGATAGCGTAGGGCAATGACAACCAGAGACGAGTTCTGGGTACAAGATGTTTATAATATGTAACCACGGTAGATACACAACGGAACAAACAGTACACACGAAATACCTTCCCGAAACGGAGCGAAGGGGATTCCCGGGGCCACGCACCGGACTCCCCCAGGGAGACCACCAGAGCGAACCCCTATACAGGGACTGTCCAGCAATCACCCCGGAAGGCCTAAATGCGCAGCAGCCGGGACACAAGGGGCAAGTGGTAAAGTCCAGAAGTGTCCGTACGGGATGATAGTCCAGAGTGGTTACGAACCGGAGGGAAACCGGGCAGAGTGCTGACCGAAGATGGCAGACGGAATCCGGGCACAGCTTGAAGAAACCGGGTATGGTCCAGAGTCGGTCGGTAGTCTTTCAGGAGGATCCAAAGGCAATCAGGATTTGGAAGCAACAAAGCGGGAGCACACAGCAAGCAGTATACTCAGGCACTGGACTAGGCTTAGAGGCGGCCTTTTAAGCAGCTGGACAGGAAGTAGGGCAACAGAACAGTAAACTCCATGTTAACTGAGGGCAAGCTCATTCAAAAGAGAACTGGAAAACCCGGAAACCTGACATTACTCCCCCCCCCCAGAGACGGCCTCAGGACGGATCAGGGCCTGGCTTGTCCGGGTACCGTCGATGAAACTGAGCAATCTTCCGGGGTGCCCGAATGTTACCCACCGGTTCCCAGGAATCGTCCTCGGGGGCGTACCCCTGCCAACGTACCAGATACTGAAGCCGACGACGATGGAGCCGGGAGTCAATAATGTCCTCAACCACGAACTGCTCCTCGCCGTCGACCATCACAGGCGGAGGAGGAGGCACGACACGACCATGAAATGTATTGGGAGAAACGGGTTTGAGGAGAGAAACATGAAAGACCGGGTGTACCTTTAGATGGTGCGGTAACCGCAGCCGACAGGCCACAGGGCTCACGATCCCGGTGATCTTAAACGGACCGATGAATTTTTGTCCCAGCTTCTGCGAAGGAACACCCAATCTCAGGTTTTTGGTGGATAACCATACAGAGTCCCCTACCTTATACATGGGTGCCGGTTTCCGGTGAGTGTCTGCCGACCTCTTGTAACGCTCCTGAGCCGTAGCCACAGTGTCCTTTAGAACCTCCAGATTTTGTCGTAGCTCTGTCAATCTGTCCTCCACCGCTGGCACCGAAACCGCAACCGGTGACCTAGGCAAGACATTCGGATGGTAACCCAAGTTAGCGAAAAAGGGCGTTACCTTAGTGGAGCTGCTCTGAGTGTTGTTATACGAGAACTCCGCCAAAGGAAGCATCTTCAACCAATCGTCCTGCAGATGGCTGACATAACATCGGAGGTACTGTTCCAGGGTTTGATTAGTCCGTTCGGTTTGCCCATTTGTCTGAGGATGGTATGCAGAAGATAAACAGACATCAATCTGGAGTGCCGAACAAAACCCCTTCCAGAACCTAGACGTGAACTGCACGCCCCGGTCAGAGATGATCTCGTCTGGTACCCCATGCAATCGAAATACATTCTGGATAACCAAATCCACTGTCTCTGCGGCTGAGGGAAGACCGGTACACGGAATAAAGTGAGCAGCTTTGGTCAACCGATCCACCACCACTAAAATGGTATTGTGACCGCCTGAGACCGGCAACTCCACAATAAAATCCATTGATATAGACCCCCAAGGGCGAGATGGCACGGGTAACGGTTGAAGGAGTCCCGTAGGAGCCACACGAGGGACCTTGCACCGGGCACAAACCACACATGAGTGGACATAGTCCTTTACATCCTTTAAGCAGGTAGGCCACCAGAAAAAACGGCTCAGAAATTCCTGTGTCTTCTGTACCCCCCTATGACCAGCCAACACTGAGTCATGGACCAACTTGAGAACCCGAAGTCTTACGGCCTCCGGGACATAAATGCGTCGCTCTCTCAACCACACACCATTCCGAAGAACAAGAGTTACATCATTCGGGGGGGCAGCAAGAAATACGTCACCATCATAGGCCAGCTTGATGTCCTTCCACAAGTCCTGGTCCTGGATTACTCCAATGAAATTGGCATCCGATAACACGGTCTGAGACGGGGTTCCAGGCACGGAGTCCACGGCGTGGATTCGGGACAAGGCATCGGCTTTCCCATTACGTGAACCTGGACGGTATGTAACAATAAAATTGAATTGGTTAAGGTATAGGCTCCAACGGGCTTGCCGTGGAGACAGGCACCTGGCAGACTTAAGAAATTCCAGATTACGATGATCTGTGAGTACTATCACTTGCTGCGTGGCTCCCTGTAAGTGGTGTCTCCATTCCTTGAAAGCGGAAATAATCGCCAACAATTCCTTGTCCGCAATGTCATAGTTCCTTTCTGCAGGGGACAACCGGCGGGAAAAGAAAGCACACGGATGCAAGAGACTCTTGTCCCCAGTCCTTTGAGAAAGGATGGCCCCTAATGCATAGTCGGAAGCGTCGACCTCCACGATAAAGGGAAGTGCGGGATTCGGATGTACTAATATTGGCGCTGAGGTAAAACAAACCTTGAGACGATGGAAAGCTTCCTGGGCCTGGGCGGACCACACAAACTTCTGTCCTTTCTTGGTTAACAGAGTGATGGGACGAACGATCTCTGAAAAGTTACGGATAAAGCGTCGGTAAAAGTTGGCAAAACCGACAAAGCGTTGTACCTCTTTGATGTTTCCCGGTTCCGGCCAGTCTAGAATTGCTTGTATCTTGCTAGACTCCATGTTCAATCCCTGAGGAGAGATGACATAACCTAAGAATTGTATTTGTGAGCAATGGAATTCGCATTTCTCCAGTTTAATGTACAGGTGGTTTTCCCTCAGCCGGGTAAGTACGGTCTTGACGTGCTCCTGGTGTTCCTGTAGAGAATCAGAAAAGATGAGGATATCGTCCAGATAAATCACCATGAATTGATCCATGATATCCCTAAAAATATCGTTAACTAGATGTTGAAAAGCCGCAGGAGCGTTACAAAGTCCAAAAGGCATCACTAGGTACTCAAAATGTCCATACCGACATCGGAACGCGGTCTTCCACTCGTCTCCGGGACGTATGCGAAGTAGATTATATGCCCCACGGAGGTCCAATTTCGTGAATATTTTTGCCTGTTGGACCCTCTCCAATAGCTCAGGAATCAACGGTAACGGATACCGGTTCCGGATGGTTATCTTATTCAGTTCCCGGTAGTCAATACAGGGTCTCAGAGTCCCCTCTTTCTTTTTCACGAAAAAGATGGGTGCCCCTGCTGGTGAGGTAGACGGGCGAATGAATCCCTTGGCTAGACTTTCATCAATGTACTCTTTTAGTGCTTCCAGCTCAGGTGCCGCCAACGGGTAGACATGACCAAACGGAATCTCCGCCCCTGGGAGTAAGTCTATGGGGCAATCATACGGTCTATGCGGGGGAAGCCGATCGGCTTTTCTTTTGTCGCATATATCAGCGAAGTCATGATAAACCGGGGGTAAAACAGGTACCTGTACAGTGCCCTCCGCATTTGGTGTTACTGGAACCGGAACAGTTGGACTAATGGTCGGACCACTCTGCGGTGGGAAGGATATTTCCTTAGTCTCCCAATCGATGACAGGATTTGTAGACCGTAGCCACGGAATACCTAAAATAATCGGAAAATGAGGAGAAGAAATTATCATGAAAACAAGGGTCTCCTGCTGACCTGGCTTCATCACGCATTCTAGTGGAACTGTTTCCCGATCAACTGGTCCAGAGATTAACGGAGACCCGTCTACCGTCTCCATGGTAACCGGTGAGGATCTTTGCTGAGTCCGGATACCGTGTTTCCTGGCAAAAGAAGAGTCCATGAAATTTCCCCCTGCCCCAGAGTCTATCATTGCAGAGGTAGGTATTAGCTGTCCCTGCCACCGGATCTGAATAGGAAGTGAGCAATGGGTATATTTCCCTTCTGAGTCCTTCGGTGAGGTTGACATTACAGTCAAGGGAAATACTGCATCCAGGTGTCCACTTGCCTCGGAGATATCGGACTCTGCGTCCGTGTTGTCACACTCTGCCATGGCTGCCAATACCTTATTTGGGCGATTTGGACGTTTCGGGCAGTCGATCAAGAAATGTTCCGATTGACCGCAATAGAAACACAAACGCTCACGGAGCCGGTGTTCACGACGTTCGTTGGTCTCTCGTTTTTGCAGAGAGTCCACTTGCATAGGAACGTCCTCGGCCTCCCGTGGCGTCCTGAGAGCGGGTTCTCTGGAAGGAAACGCAAAATTGTTTATACGGTTTACAGCTGCCCATTTTTCCTGTCTACGTTCCGTCAAGCGGGTATCAATGCGCACACAGTGCTGGAGAAACAGTTCAAAATCCCCTGGAGATTCGGAACGAGCTAACTCGTCCTTGATGGTACCGGACAAACCTTTTCTGAAAACAGACAATAATGCATTGTTTCCCCAGTCGGTGTCTACCACTAACCTCTTGAACTCAGTGGCGTATTCAACGACAGAACGCTTTCCCTGACGTAAGGAAAGGAGAGCCGATTCAGCGGTAGCACGGCGATTCGGATCATCAAACATTTGCGCCATTGCGGTCAGAAAGTTATCCAGGTGATTTAAACGGATATCCCGATTCTCTATCATAGGATTAGCCCAAGCCAGTGCTCGTGAGGTTAATAACATGATGATACATAACACCTTTGACCGGTCAGAACGGTAATAATCAGCATGTACGTCAAAAAACAGTATACATTGGTTAACAAATCCACGAAACTGACTACGATCACCATTGAAACGGAATGGGGGTAACCTAGGCATACCGGCAGCTGATACGGACGTAGTGGGGACGGCTTCCTGAGCCTCCACTCTGACTTGCAAGTCCTGTATAGCCGGACCCAGTACCTGGTGATCATGGCCCAGCTGTGCCTCCACATCTCTAAGTTTAGTCTGCACCGCCTCCATCTCCTGCTGCAAGGAGTTAATCATGGAAAAGAGCTGATCTACTCGTGTCTCAGTCATTGCCCCAGCGAAATCCTTTTAGGGCCTGAGTATAATGTAATACTATTGTACTTTCTGAGGATTTCGATAGCGTAGGGCAATGACAACCAGAGACGAGTTCTGGGTACAAGATGTTTATAATATGTAACCACGGTAGATACACAACGGAACAAACAGTACACACGAAATACCTTCCCGAAACGGAGCGAAGGGGATTCCCGGGGCCACGCACCGGACTCCCCCAGGGAGACCACCAGAGCGAACCCCTATACAGGGACTGTCCAGCAATCACCCCGGAAGGCCTAAATGCGCAGCAGCCGGGACACAAGGGGCAAGTGGTAAAGTCCAGAAGTGTCCGTACGGGATGATAGTCCAGAGTGGTTACGAACCGGAGGGAAACCGGGCAGAGTGCTGACCGAAGATGGCAGACGGAATCCGGGCATAGCTTGAAGAAACCGGGTATGGTCCAGAGTCGGTCGGTAGTCTTTCAGGAGGATCCAAAGGCAATCAGGATTTGGAAGCAACAAAGCGGGAGCACACAGCAAGCAGTATACTCAGGCACTGGACTAGGCTTAGAGGCGGCCTTTTAAGCAGCTGGACAGGAAGTAGGGCAACAGAACAGTAAACTCCATGTTAACTGAGGGCAAGCTCATTCAAAAGAGAACTGGAAAACCCGGAAACCTGACATAATGGGGATTATGTCCTTTGTCACAGCAGCGGGGGTAGGTCTGGTCCAGAGGAGCTCTACTTGTTACTGGTGTTTGGATGGAGAGCCACTGGGGAAGGTACAGTGGCTCCGGTTACTGGTGACCTGCAGGTACAAGGTTGTCTGCAGGGAGGAGGTATTGCTCCGTTGGTGATCAATGCCTTATATATGGGTCAGGGTTGTTGCCAAGGATTATATATTAAGGAGTTGATGGTTGCCAGGGAGTCACAGGTGGCTATAGTGCCCCAGGTGATAGGTAATTGAAAGTACGGGAGTTTTTGGTTTGGGTAAGGGTATTACTCCTTTGGTGACTTTTACCTCATTTAAATATGGGACCATTGTTATGGTCAGTGATCCATTTTGGTGAAATGGTAATCGCAGGAGGAGTCACTGGTTGGGGTCATGGTTCTGGATCCAAGTGCAGTGCAAGCACGTGGTTCTGCAAGGCATAGGGGTTTTGATCCGTAGGTGATTAATACCTCTTATCTCTGGGCTAGTTGCAGCCGGGGATGTGGTTGGATTAAAGTCTCTAACGGGCTTTAAGGTTTTTGAGGTCACAGTTACTGTTATGCACATGGGGGATTGATCCGTAGGTGATTGATGCCTCATATCTCTGGGCTGGAGGTTGCAGCCGGGGATAATATTGAGTTGGAGGTAAAGAGGAATGTAAGGTTTTGAGACACGGTTGATACTTGATGCTACTTGGGGGGGGTTTAATCCGTAGGTGATTAATGCCCCCATCTCTGGGTCGGTGTGTTGCGGCCAGGGATCGTGTTTCTGACGGTTGTGTGATTTGAAGGGTCACTTGTAGGATATAGTGGCTTTGGTTACAGGGATCTTGCAGGCATGGGGTCCTGCAAGGTTGGGGTATTGATCCGTAGGTGATTAATACCTCGTATCTCTGGGTCAGTGTGTTGCGGCCTGGGATCGTGTTTTTCTGACGGTTTGTGTGATTGAAGAGTCACTTGCGGAATACAGTGGCTTTGGTTACAGGGATCTTGCAGGCATGGGGTCCTGCAAGGTTGGGGTATTGATCCGTAGGTGATTAATGCCTCGTATCTCTGGGTCGGTGTGTTGCGGCCAGGGATTGTGTTCTGGTGGTGGAGTATGGCTTCTGGACCGGACTTATGGCGGGGGTAGGTCTGGTCCAGAGGCGGTTTAACGGATAATGTTATTTGGTTGGAGAGTCACTTGTAGGATATAGTGGCTCCGGTTACAAGGATCTTGCAGGCATGGGTCCTGCAAGGTGGGGGGTATTGATCCGTAGGTGATTCATACCTCATCTCCGGCCCGGTGTGTGTTGCGGCCAGGGATCATGTTTTGGTGGTGGAAGGTGGTTTCTGGACCGGGCCTACCCAGGGTTACGTATTGTATTACGTACTGTATTATTATTATTATGGTATTACCTATTGTTAAATGTTGGGGACGCCCGTTGGACGGCGCCCCCTTGTGTTAGTGTGTAAACAATAGGCAATAAAGGGCTGCTGTGGCCATTTTTTACCAAGTCGCAAGCAGTGTCCGTGTATTATTGATACCGGGTAAGGGTAATTGGGAATAATATAGGAATCAACGACCGGAAAATCCCTCCTGGAAATGTCAAGAAAGCCATGGAACCCATAGGGTGTAGGGGCGACATGACAGCCCGGAGGGTAGGGAGTTGATGGGGTTAAACAGTGTTGGTTCGTTTAACAATGAGGAAAAGAAGGTGATTGGTTAGGGGGTGGAGTGTGGTGGAAGGAAAGGAGGGAGCTTTATGGTGTATATAATAGGAGGTGGGAGTCCATTACCTCCTCTTGCATTTCCTGGATGACAGCTTCCCACCCACCCTCCCTTCTATTGTGTATTGTTATTATTGGTGTGTTTATATGCATGTATATTTATTCAATTTTTAGAGCCATTACAACAAAAAAAAAAAAAAAGAGAAAAGAAAGGATTGGAGGAAGTGTCGTGTATAAAATAATAATTAAAAAAAAACAAAAAAAAAAACGAAACAAAAGAGATTTCTATGTGGATTGTGATGTATATTGTCATTTGGGATTCTTGTAAGTGGGTGAATAAGATGGGGGTAATGTGGGAATATATGTATATGTATATGATGTATATGATGTATATGTGTATGGTCAGCATAAATAATGGGGATTATGTCCTTTGTCACAGCAGCGGGGGTAGGTCTGGTCCAGAGGAGCTCTACTTGTTACTGGTGTTTGGATGGAGAGCCACTGGGGAAGGTACAGTGGCTCCGGTTACTGGTGACCTGCAGGTACAAGGTTGTCTGCAGGGAGGAGGTATTGCTCCGTTGGTGATCAATGCCTTATATATGGGTCAGGGTTGTTGCCAAGGATTATATATTAAGGAGTTGATGGTTGCCAGGGAGTCACAGGTGGCTATAGTGCCCCAGGTGATAGGTAATTGAAAGTACGGGAGTTTTTGGTTTGGGTAAGGGTATTACTCCTTTGGTGACTTTTACCTCATTTAAATATGGGACCATTGTTATGGTCAGTGATCCATTTTGGTGAAATGGTAATCGCAGGAGGAGTCACTGGTTGGGGTCATGGTTCTGGATCCAAGTGCAGTGCAAGCACGTGGTTCTGCAAGGCATAGGGGTTTTGATCCGTAGGTGATTAATACCTCTTATCTCTGGGCTAGTTGCAGCCGGGGATGTGGTTGGATTAAAGTCTCTAACGGGCTTTAAGGTTTTTGAGGTCACAGTTACTGTTATGCACATGGGGGATTGATCCGTAGGTGATTGATGCCTCATATCTCTGGGCTGGAGGTTGCAGCCGGGGATAATATTGAGTTGGAGGTAAAGAGGAATGTAAGGTTTTGAGACACGGTTGATACTTGATGCTACTTGGGGGGGGTTTAATCCGTAGGTGATTAATGCCCCCATCTCTGGGTCGGTGTGTTGCGGCCAGGGATCGTGTTTCTGACGGTTGTGTGATTTGAAGGGTCACTTGTAGGATATAGTGGCTTTGGTTACAGGGATCTTGCAGGCATGGGGTCCTGCAAGGTTGGGGTATTGATCCGTAGGAGATTAATACCTCGTATCTCTGGGTCAGTGTGTTGCGGCCTGGGATCGTGTTTTTCTGACGGTTTGTGTGATTGAAGAGTCACTTGCGGAATACAGTGGCTTTGGTTACAGGGATCTTGCAGGCATGGGGTCCTGCAAGGTTGGGGTATTGATCCGTAGGTGATTAATGCCTCGTATCTCTGGGTCGGTGTGTTGCGGCCAGGGATTGTGTTCTGGTGGTGGAGTATGGCTTCTGGACCGGACTTATGGCGGGGGTAGGTCTGGTCCAGAGGCGGTTTAACGGATAATGTTATTTGATTGGAGAGTCACTTGTAGGATATAGTGGCTCCGGTTACAAGGATCTTGCAGGCATGGGTCCTGCAAGGTGGGGGGTATTGATCCGTAGGTGATTCATACCTCATCTCCGGCCCGGTGTGTGTTGCGGCCAGGGATCATGTTTTGGTGGTGGAAGGTGGTTTCTGGACCGGGCCTACCCAGGGTTACGTATTGTATTACGGACTGTATTATTATTATTATGGTATTACCTATTGTTAAATGTTGGGGACGCCCGTTGGACGGCGCCCCCTTGTGTTAGTGTGTAAACAATAGGCAATAAAGGGCTGCTGTGGCCATTTTTTACCAAGTCGCAAGCAGTGTCCGTGTATTATTGATACCGGGTAAGGGTAATTGGGAATAATATAGGAATCAACGACCGGAAAATCCCTCCTGGAAATGTCATGTGTGAGGTTGTTCTGCTCTCCGGCTGGTCGGAAATAACAGCTTCCAGGGAGGACAAACCCCTCCTTTAACACTAGAACTACTGGACTCGTGACACCTATATAGAAATACATGGTGCAAAGTAGTCAAAATGACTACCTCAGTAGTTCTAGTGTTAACAACACTTAGAGGAAAATTTGGAATGTAGTGACATAGAACCGTAAAAGAAAAACAGTTCCAGAATCAGATGAGCAGTAAAAACTGGTGGAAGAACTCCATGTACATACAAAAAATCCAGTGAACTTTAGAGAGATGGTTCACTACTCTGAAAGAGTGGCCACATCTCTGTAAAACTGATAGGGAAGGCATTTTCTAAATACCTTGATCAGCCAATTTTGCCTCTTAGTGGCGCTACTGCAGTCCGCTATTCCCCATCGGGCTCTGTGACCTCTGGGATCCGGTGATGTCACGTCAACTTCCAGTTGACCTGACATCACCGCGGCCAACCCCAGTCTTCTTGAGTGACTGGGCTGTCGGGGCAGTTTCACCGTTCATCACAGCCCGGCATCTCATGTGCACTCTCCTTCACAGGAAAGCACCACAAGCAGGAGCGATGCTGGGCTGTGATAAGCAGTGAAACGCAGCACACAGCCCAGTTGCTCAGGAAGACTGGGGCCAGTCTCAGTGATGTCAGGTCAACTGGAAGAAATGCTGGCTGATTTCTGATGCTGGGGAGTCATGAGAGATAAATATCAGACGCACAATTGTTCCGTTAACTGATATCTAATGTGTAGGGGAACATTTAGGTAAAAAAACTACTCAAACACTTCATTAATTAGGCATATGTCTTGTATACCACTTTTTCGGACCAATTTGTGCCAGAATTGTGGTATATTTTGCTTAATGAATGTCCTATTATCAATAAAATGTTCATACAGGATTAATAATTCAGGATTAATAATTCAGAAGTAGTTCAGTTTAGAAATCCAGTCTTTCCAACAAAGCAGTTTGCATCCAGCTGCTGAGACCCACAGTGATCTACTGTGGTTGGCATGAAAATCTTTAGTAGCAAGGGATATGTAGAAATCAAAACTAGAGAAGAGGGACTAGGTGCATGCCGCGCGGTCACCAAAAAGTCCAGATGTTGATTTATTATAAATTTCTTTTATTCAGGTCAACGCGTTTCAGAGCACTCCATCTCCTTCATCAGGACATTGAAGAAAAAATGAAGAATGTCCTGATGAAGGAGACGGAGTTCTCTGAAACGCGTTGACCTGAATAAAAGAAATTTATAATCAATCAACATCTGGACTTTCTGGTGACAGCGCGGCATGCACCCGGTTCCTCTTCTCTTTTTTTGATTACTAAATGGTCACTGTCATTTCACCAAACTTTGCATAATAAATACTATAAGCAAATATAGAACATGATTAAGACTATGTGTCGAAATGCGTAGTTCTGTGGGGTTCCTCTCTATGTCCCCTATACTCTTCTAGCTGACCGCGTTGTACACCACTTATTTTTAACGGATTTATCAAATAAAAAAAAAAAAAAAATTAATTGCAACTTGAGGACTGCGCTGGACTATTTTTCATCCTGAATATAAGCAAATATAGGAAACTTTGTAATATATCTTATCTGAGAAATATTTTTCTCCACTTGTCAGCAACTTATCCACCCATCACACCACCTTTCAAACTCATTTTTTATTTTGAAGTACAACTAAAATCCATCTAGCTCAAAATAAGATTTGTCTAGCTCACTGAAAGATTAGATTACAGCTGCCTAATATTGTCTATGGAGAGATTAATAGGAAGGGAAAGGGAAGGGCAGAGCAAGAGAGGCAGAAAGAGAGAGACAGTTCTACTGCTTTTTATTAAGTGTTTATCTTACTCAAAAGCTAGATTCATCATGACACAGTTCAGTACTGCTGTATAATGTCATCCATGCTGTTGCTGCCTTCCATGCCGTTACTGCCTTCCATTCTGTTGCTGCCCTCCATGCTGTTGCTGCCTTCCATTCTGTTGCTGCCCTCCATGCTGTTGCTGCCTTACATGCTGTTGTTGCCCTCCATGCTGTTGCTGCCTTCCATGCTGTTGTTGCCCTCCATGCTGTTGCTGTCTTCCATGATGTTGCTGTCCTACATGCTGTTACTGCCCTACATGCTGCTGCTACCTTCCATGCTGTTACTGCTCTACATGCTGTTGCTGCCCTCCATACTGTTTCTGCCCTCCATGCGTTTGCTGCTCTACATGCTGTTGTTGCCCTACATTCTCTTGCTGCCTTCCATGCTGTTGTTGACCTCCATTCTGTTGTTGACCTCCATGCTGTTGCAGCCCTACATGCTGTTGCTGCCTTCCATGCTTTTACTGCCTTACATGCGGTTGCTGTCTTCCATGCTGTTGCTGCCTTCCATGCTGTTACTGCCTTTCATACTGTTGCTGCCCTCCATGCTGTTGCTGCCCTCCCTGCTGTTGCTGCCCTCCCTGCTGTTGCTGCCCTCCCTGCTGTTGCTGCCTTCCATTCTGTTGCTGCCTTCCATTCTGTTGCTGCCTTCCATGCTGTTGCTGCCCTACATGCTGTTGCTGCACTCAATGCTGTTGCTGCCTTCCATGTTGCTGTTGCCTTCCATGCTGTTGCTGCCTTCCATGTTGTTGCTGTCTTCCATGCTGTTGCTGTCTTCCATGCTGTTGCTGCCTTCCATGTTGTTGCTGTCTTCCATGCTGTTGCTGTCTTCCATGCTGTTGCTGCCCTCCATGCTGTTGCTGCCCTCCATGTTGTTACTGCCCTCCATGCTGTTGCTGCCCTACATGCTGTTGCTGCCTTCCACGCTGTTGCTGCCCTCCATGCTGTTGCTGCCTTACATACTGTTGCTGCCTTACATACTGTTGCTGCTTCAGAACATGTGCTACATTGAGATAAGACAGCAGAAATCTCTCATGTCTGTGTGTGCTGTGTATTGGAGACATCATAACCGCTAATCCCAACCCATTAGCCTAGAGGCAACTGAAAATTAACAATAAACACTGCATAATGGAAAACTGGTGAAAAGTGCTAAACATAAATAGCATTACTCCTCATGTTCCAACACAAGGCAAGTTATCCAGATATAACTGGTACAAATGTATCCATTTGTAAACTAATACATAAAAAGATATCATGATTCAGAAAGTTAACACAACAAAGTCATTGAATTTGTATTGTTAGGTATCCAGTTACACTGTTCCGTACTGGGATATCGTTCAGCATTGGGATACCTTTGTCATTTTAAGAATGGCTACAGTACGATTTCGTATTACCTCACTGATTGAGACAACCCTTTTTTAATTAAATAATTGCTGTCATATCAATAAACTTTGCAAAAATCAATAGAACGCTCAATTATAAGAAACTTTGTAATATATTATTTCAGAGAAATTTGTTTTTTTATCCATTTATGAGCCACATTTTCCCCTTCCCTGCCTCCTGAATCACCATCCACTTGGAACCCCCCCCCCAGCTCAAATCTATCTTGATCAAGCAAGATGTACTGGCAGCACAGTGAGGAGTCAGCTTACACCTCCTGCTGTAGTCTATGGAGAAGGGAGGAGTGAGGAACAGTCAGCACACCGAGTGACAGGGAGGTCCAGCTGCAGCCATAAGCAATTATTGTACTGTGTAATGACCTCCTTACCTCTGCTGCTTATGCCTGTATACAACATGGAGACAGGGAATTTCTCAGATCTAAGTGTACTGTGTATAAAAAAAATGCTATAGCAGTTCGTCTCTATCCACTAGCTCAGAGACAACTGAAGTCTAGACATATAGTCTGCAAAGGGGAAAACTTGTCAAAAATGCATTGCCTCTGCTGCTTCCGCCTGTATAAGACTTAGAAGAGCAGACATTTCTCATGTGTGTACTGTGTATAGAAAACATAATAGCAACTTGTCTCCAACCACTAGCTCAGAGATAACTGAAAATTAGAGATAGTTTCCGCAGAGGGAAAAGCTGGTGTAAAATGCAGGACAAAAGAGATAGTATGATGAAAAATAATGTTATAACTCATGTACACATACATATAACTTATTCAGAAAAGTCAATTAAGTAACTATTACAGTACACTGTAGGTATCACATTCTGCCCGTAAACAACATAGAGATAGGACAGTGTTACGTCACCACCGGAGTCCGCTCCATTGACTTCTACTCCGATCGCCAGGCAACGCCGTGTTCCTGCCATGAATAGTGCTGGTGATGGGAGAGGAGTCGATGCCAGCGGCGCCGGTGGGCGCAGGCTCTGCTCATCCACTGGTCTGGGTTTCCTGGGGATCTGCAGTGCCACTGGCTGACTGTAGGTGGCAGGTGTCTCCCAGCTGATGTACCATCATTCAGCTACAGCCTATGTTAAGACACCACACCCTTTTTAATGCCCCTACTGTCTGCTGACCTCTGCCAGAGATAGTTCTGAGAATTCTGGCTCCTGTTTCGTCCTGTGATTTCGTGTGCTGATTACCGCTTGTTTCCTGACTACCTCTCCTGCCTGCTGTTTTTGAACCTCGCTGTCAGATCTGGTTTTGTTCTCTGCTTGTTTCTGATTACGTCCTTGCCTGCCGATTCTGTCCCTGTTCCGCAATTCCTGGTTTGACCCTGCCTGATGACTACTCTCTCAGACTGCAGCCTTCCACAGGTAGTGATCTCCAGGGCCCTGTGTAATTCCAAATCCCTGTATAGGGGTTAAAGGGTTTCAGGGTTCTGGTGGTCCTGCCTGGCGAGTGGCTTCCCTCTAGCCTGTCCATTACAGCCCGTCTGAGTCTGTGGATCCAGATCCCTGTCAGCCTGATGATCAGCTGATCCCTATGTATTTAGATTTAGAACCCCCAACGGATGACTGGCCATGTCCAAATTACTAGAATTTATGGAAAAAGGCTATTCTTGTGTCTACCCACTAGCTCAGAGATAACTGAAAACTATAATGTCTGCAAAAGGGGAAATACATTGCCACTACTGCTTCTGCTTGTATACAACATAGCGACAGGGCAGCAGGAATAGCTCATATCTGTGTGTATGGTGCATAGAAATTGCCATAGAGGTTTGTCTCCACCCACTAGCTTAGAGACAACTGAAAATTACATGTAAAGTATGCAAAAAGGGAAAAACTGGTGAAAAATACACTGCCTTTGTTTCTTGTGTCTGTATATGACATAGAAACAGGAGCGCAGGAATTACTCATATCTGTGCATAGAAAATGCCATAGAAGCTTGTCTCCACCTACTAGCTCAGAGACAACTGGAAATTATATTTAAAGTCTGCAAAGGGGGAAAACTTATGAAAAATGCATTGCCTCTGTTGCTTCTGCTTGTATACAACATAGAAACAGGGCAGCAGGAATATCACATATCTGTGTGTACTGGGCATACAATGTGGCATAGAAGCTTGTCTCCTCCACTAGCTCAGAGACAACTGAAAATTAGAGATAGAGTCTGCACAGAGGAAAACTGATGAGAAATACAGGACAGAAGTGATATTATCGTGAGGAATAGTGTTATTACTCATGTACAAACACAACTTATTCTGAAAAGTCAACAAAAATAACTATTAAAGCAACCTATCAGTATTACATCCTTATCTGATTAAGGCCGGTTTCACACATCCGGCTTTTTGCCGTTTTGCTGGATGCGGCGCTCTCCCGTACAGTTAATACAGTACAATGACAGCGCTGTAACTTCCGGGTCACATGCGCCGGTCACATGACAGCATGTGACCGGCGCTTGTTGCGCTGTCATTGTACTGTATTAACTGTACGGGAGAGCGCCGCATCCGGCAAAACGGCAAAAAGCCGGATGTGTGAAACCGGCCTAAGACACCCTGTCAGCCTGATGATCAGCTGATCCCTATGTATTTAGATTTAGAACCCCCAACGGATGACTGGCCATGTCCAAATTACTAAATTACTGGGATTTATGGAAAAAGGCTATTCTTGTGTCTACCCACTAGCTCAGAGACAACTGAAAATTAGAGATTGAGTCTGCACAGAAGAAAACCGATGAGAAATTCAGGATAGAGGTGATATTATGGTGAGAATGTGTGTTATTACTCATGGACAAACACAACTTATTCTGAAAAGTCAACAGAAATAACTATATAAGTATTACATCCTTGTCTGACTATGGTCAGCTGATCCCTATGTATTTGGATTTAGAACCTCCAATAAATGACTGAATTACTAAATTAATGAAGTTTATGGAAAAATGCCATTCTGACGGAATGACTCTTATGAATCTACGAGAAATCAATTTCCTTTGTAAATTTGTGGTATACATCATAGTCTTATGAGTTATCTCTCTACTTTCTTCAAGACAGAACATGTATGGACCAAAGCAATCTTATCTTGTTTTCTCATGCTGCTTATGGTATTCCCATTTCATGTTTTTAGATTTTTTTTCTATTCAATCTTTTTTTTTTGTGGAAATGAATATCAGCCAGTGGCACACAGCTAAGCCGATAAATCTCTGTATGTTCAACAATCTCTATTCGGGAGCAGTCTTGTTTCTCGAGTAATTGGTATGATTCAATTTCAGAGTCAAAGAATCTCTCATTTGCAGTTCAGAGCAATTATATCAGGAGAGCTGCGTACTTCAACGGAATAAGGATGAAAAACTTGGAATAAAAAAAGAAAAATACATTATAAAATGGATCCTCCGTCTCTGCAATTATCTCCACATTGGGATTAATGCATCGAGTGCACATTAGTCATTTTTACTTAGTTTCTTACATCGGTTTTTGAATGCTATATTATGTATTTCCACAATGAAGAAAATCCAATGATCTCTCATGTTAGTAGCGTAAGTGCTCAGATTTAATATATGTCATGCGGTATATAATGGTGCTTGAAAGTTTGTGATCTCTTCAGAAGTTTCCATATTTCTGCATAAATTTAAACTTAAACTACATCAGATTTTTGCAACAAGTCCTAAAAGTAGAGTAAAAAATGATAGGTTTTGTAATTTTTTTTACTAAAGCGGGCTTTACACGGGAGCGATATCGGTGCCGATATCTCTATGGTGCGTACCCGCTCCTTCTTTTGTGCGACACGGGCGCATCGCTGTCCGTCGCGCACAAAATCGCACTCCCCTGTCACACTACCTGCCCTGCAACGTCGTTGTGACCGGCGATCCGCCGTTCAGCGTCACAGCAACATCACAGTAGCGTCACTGAACCGTCGCCCAATAGAAAAGGAGGGGAGGAGATGAGCGGCCGGAACCTCCCGCCCATCTCCTTCCTTCCTCCTTTTCCGGTGGAGGCAGGTAAGGAGATGTTTGTCGTTCCAGTGGCGTCACACGCAGCGATGTGTGATGCCGCTGGAGCGACAAACAACATTGTACCGTCGCTGCAGCGATATTATGGAAATGAGCGATGTGACAGCGAGCTATGATATCGCACGTATTTGCGCTCGTTTTTTTCGTCGCTCATTTGCGTCACACGCTGCGATGTCGCTACCGGCGCCGGATGTGCGTCACTACCGACGTGACCCCGACGATATATTGGTAGTGATGTCGCAGCGTGTAAAGCCCGCTTAACCCCTTCACAACCTTTGACTTGCAGTGGGTACAGAAAGTATTCAGACCCCTTTAAATTTTTCACTCTTTGTTTCATTGCAGCCATTTGGTAAATTCAAAAAGTTCATTTTTTTCTCATTAATGTACACTCTGCACCCCATCCCCCATCTTCACTGAAAAAACCCCCAGAAATGTAGAAATTTTTGCAATTTTTTTAAACAAGAAAAATTGAAATATCACATGGTCATAAGTATTCAGACCCTTTGCTCAGTATTGAGTAGAATTACCCTCTCTTTAGAGCTAGTAAAGCCATGAGTCTTCTTGGGATCCTGGATTTGGGGATCCTCTGCCATTCTTCCCTGCAGATCCTCTCCAGTTCCGTCAGGTTGGATGGTGAACGTTGGTGGACGCCATTTTCAAGTCTCTCCAGAGATGCTCAATTGGTTTTGGGTCAGGGCTCTGGTTGGGCCGGTCAAGAATGGTCACAGAAGCCATATATATATGTCAAAGGTCATGTACCTACCTTTGATGCCAGCACGCCCAACCTGTACCTTTTCTGGCATGTCGACTATTTTATTCAGCCATCATGTGCCTTTAAAAACTCAAGGTGGAGCATGGAGCTCCACTGTCTGACAACGGTATTTAACACATGTTGGCAAGGGGGTTTATCATTCGACATGCCCATTGGTGTGCCCTAGATGTGATCATGGGGTGCTGATTAGTTGACATGACAGTCGGGAGTCTGCTGAAGACCCCCGTTGTCACGCTAAGTACGGGGAAGTACCAAGCGAAAAGAGAAAATTTAGGTAAGGGGACCCATATATCTAGGGAAGGAGGAGATGGTGACCCATGACCAAACCTACTGCTGGTCCCTGGTGTCCCTCACCACCATAGATAGGTTCCACACCTATGCACCGGGCCAAATACCTGACCCTAGGTATCTCTAGTGCTGGACCCTAAATAGAGCACAGATGGGATGAGCTCTTCATCAACCCCACTAATTGCTAAAGGAAAACACAAGGGGGACACACGGGGGGAAAAAGCATGCACTACTTATCCACAGATCACACAGATAGGAGTTCAGCAAAGCTTCAGCAACAATACTTTAGATGAGAGCAAGCCACCTGCTTGCAACCAGAGCAAGAATGAACTGAATAATATTACCAGCACCAGTCCAGGGAAGAAGGGAGTATTTAAGCACCAAAAGAATGAGTGGAAGTCGAGCTCCTGCTGGGTCCAAAAGGGGGAGAAATGAATCCAGCAGGAAAGCCATCTATACCAATGAATACTGACAGCAGGAAGAATGGAAAGTCAAGGCGTATTCTGTGCATCCAAATGCTGTGACCTTCTATTGCCAGAAACCACATGACTGTGTCACTTGTGACACACCCATGACACCAGTGCCTGTCATTATGATTCTTCTGTGAACGATAATGTTTAACATTATAGGAGAGTGTAATTTTTACTATACACAGCAATGCTGATGCACTGCTATGTATAGTACAATACAAGCGATCAGATGATTGCAGCTCCAAATCCCCTAAGAAGACTATTAAACACAGTAAAAAAAAAAAAGGTTTTAAAAATATGAAAAAAATAAAACAAAACACAAAAGTTCTAATCGCCCCCCTTGTGCCCCATTAAAATAAAACAATATAAAAACAATATAAAAATACACATATGTGGTATTGCTGCATTTGTACAAGTTTGAGCTATCAAAATATAAAATAAATTAAATTAATCAGATTGGTAAACAGCGTAAAGAGAAAAAAATAGAAGTACCAGAATCTCATTTTTTTTTTGACGGACGCAACATTGTAAAAAAATGCAATAAGAGGCAATCAAAACATTGTATCTACCCCAAAATGGTAGTAAAAATGTCATCTCAGGATGAAAAAAAATATAAGCCCTCACACAGCCCCGTATCCTGAAAATTGAAAGTGTTATAGGTCTTAAAAAATGGCGACACAAGCACATTTTTTTCCACAAATTTCCAATTTTTTTCCCCACCACTTAAATACGAAAACAAATTGAACATGTATTATGAACATGTCAAATAAAAAAAATACCCTCCCAAAAGACTTGTTTTTTTGCAGTGTCAATGCAAAATCAAAAAGTTATGGCTCTTGGAAAAAATAGAGGGAAAAAAAATGAAAGCGCAAAAGTGGAAAAATTGCCCAGTGGTGAAGGGGTTAAGGAAAATAATCCAATATCTCATGTCTGTGAGTGGAAACAGTATGTGACCCTCTGCTTTCAGAGTGACCACCTTGTGCTGCAATAACAGTATCTAAATGTTCGTGATACTTGTTGATTCGACTTGGAGGAGTTTTAGCCTGCTCCTCCCTACAAAACAGCTTCAATTATTGTATGTTGGTGGCTTTTCTCCCATGATTTACTCTCTTCAGATCCATCCACAACATTTCCATCAATGATAGTAAGCCGTCATGACTAGAGATGAGCGGATCGATCAACAGAGAGGATTGCGGTTGAGTCAAATTTCCTGAAATTCACAGTTCCATTTAAATTTGAACACTTTGAAATTCCATTTGCAAAAAACAACAACTTGACTGTCACTATTTCCCACATCACTGAATAATCAGAAAGCGGGTTATCATCACTTGCCATAGCATTTAGCGGATTATCACACGTTGTATAGTGTTGTCAGCACCTGACACATCACAGATCAGCGGTTCCCAGCGCAGCACATTTTCTACAGCAAAGTTGTTTTGCATCCCCAGAGTCAGTGGGTAAAGGCCGCTTTACACACTGCGATATCGCCACCGTGGGTACCCGCCCCCATCGGTTGTGCGACACGGGCAAATCTCTGTCGCACAACATCGCCCGGACCCGTCACACTACTTACCTTCCCTGCGACGTCGCTGTGACCGGCGAACCGCCTCCTTTCTAAGGGGGCGGTTCGTTCAGCGTCACAGCAGCGTCACTGAACCACCGCCCAATAGAAGCGGAGGGGCGGAGATGAGCGGGACGTAACATCCCGCCCACCTCCTTCCTTCGGCATAGCCGGTGGAGGCAGGTAAGGAGAGCTTCCTCGTTCCTGCGGTGTCACACGGAGCGATGTGTGCTGCTGCAGTAACGATATTTGAGAAGGGACCCCCATGTCACCGATGAGCGATTTTGCACGTTTTTGCGACAATGCAAAATCGCTCATAGGTGTCACATGCAACGGCATCGCTAAAGCGACCGGATGTGCGTCACAAATTCTGTGACCCCAACGAGATCGCTGTAGCGATCTCGTAGCGTGTAAAGCCACCTTAAGTCTCCCTCTCCTGTAGAGTGTCAGCTCTTATCAATGAGGTTCTCTCATGCTGTTTTGAATGCGGTGGGCGATCATACCAAATATTGATTTCCAATATATATACATATATACAGTACAGACCAAAAGTTCGGACACACCTTCTCATTCAATGAGTTTTCTTTATTTTCATGACTCTGAAAATTGTAGATTCACATTGAAGGCATCAAAACTATGAATGAAAACGTGTAATGAAATACTTAAAAAAGTGTGAAACAACTGAAAATATGTCTTATATTCTAGGTTCTTCAGAGTAGCCACCTTTTGCTTTGATTACTGCTTTGCACACTCTTGGCATTTTCTTGATGAGCTTCAAGAGGTAGTCACCGGAAATGGTTTTCCAACAGTCTTGAAGGAGTTCCCAGAGATGCTTAGCACTTGTTGGCCCTTTTGCCTTCACTCTGCGGTTCAGCTCACTCCAAACCATCTCGATTGGGTTCAGGTCTGGTGACTGTGGAGGTCAGGTCATCTGGCGTAGCACCCCATCATTCTCCTTCTTAGTCAAATAGCCCTTACACAGCCTGGAGGTGTGTTTCGGGTCATTGTCCTGTTGAAAAATAAATGATGGTCCAACTAAACGCAAACCGGATGGAATAGCACGCCGCTGCAAGATGCTGTGGTAGCCATGCTGGTTCTGTATGCCTTCAATATTGAATAAATCCCCAACAGTGTCACTAGCAAAGCCCCCCCACACCATCACACCTCCTCCTCCATGCTTCACGGTGGGAACCAGCCATGTAGAGTCCATCCGTTCACCTTTTCTACAAAGACACGGTGGCTGGATCCAAAGATCTTAAATTTGGACTCATCAGACCAAATCACAGATTTCCACTGGTCTAATGTCCATTCCTTGTGTTCTTTAGCCCAAACAAGTCTCTTCTGCTTGTTGCCTGTCCTTAGCAGGGGTTTCCTAGCAGCTATTTTACCAAGAAGGCTGCTGCACAAAGTCTCCTCTTAACAGTTGTTCTAGAGATGAGAAGCTGTGTCCAAACTTTTGGTCTGTACTGTATATATATAAATATATATATATATATATATATATATATATATATATATATATTATAGAGAGAGAGAGAGAGAGAGAGAGAGAAAAAGAGAGAGAGAGAGATATTTTTGTATTATTATTTTTTGCCTCTCCTTAGCTATATTCTTCTCCATGTTTTGCAGGTGGCATTTGACACATAACATTTCTTTTACTTGCTAGGGCTGAATCATATACATGCCATTTTTCATCTGGGCCGCATACACTTTGGCTTTGCTTTCATCGTACTGATAACAAGGCTTTATCATGTGATACACTCTAGCCCCTAATGAACTTGCTGTACTCAACAAGGGTTTAACCTTCTGTCCTACACCTAAATGGGATGCCTTTTCTTTAGAGAACGATTTATAAAAATTCTATAGATTAATTAGGCTAAAAAAAACACACTTTGGCCTCAATCCCAGTATAACTACGGATGCACCCTCACCCTCCGAGGACCTCAGTATAAAAACATTAGGTCTACGTAACCCTAGTCAGTACATGCCCCCAAGAACACACCATGTAACAGAAACATTCATAACCTTGGTAGACCGGGATATTAAGGATAACATCCATGAGCATGCACTGGGTTTCTTCCCTACGCGTAACAACTTGAATGCCTCTGAAAGATCAGCCATAACCTCCTTAAAAAACAATAAGGAGATAACTATAAAGCCTGCGGATAAAGGGGGTGCTATTGTAGTACAGAATACCCATGATTATATTAGAGAGATCAAACGCCAACTAGAAGACCCTAATACCTACCAAAAACTACCTTTTGACCCAGTCTTTAAAATACAGCAGAGGATTAAACAGTTTTTAGCTACATATGTAGATAACGGTATTATTGATCAAAAGACGTGCACCTTTTTGACTAAATTACATTCAATAACTCCTGTCTTCTATGTCCTACCTAAAATTCATAAGTCACTGTCTAATCCTCCCGGCCGGCCCATAGTAGCTTCGACTGAATCTATATTAGCACCTTTGTCTATTTACCTAGAGAAAATTCTCACTCCACTAACCAAAAATACTAAGTCATATATCTTGGATACCAATAATTTTCTACAGAAAATTAGAGAGCTAAGGCAAGTTCCCCCCACTAGTATTCTGTGCACCTGGGACGTAAGTAGCTTGTACACGTCAATCTCGCATGAAAAAGGGATCATGGCCACTAAACTAGCACTTGATAAAACCAATCTTAGCCAAGAGTCTATTGATTTCACTGTAGGCCTCCTGGAAATAGTCCTACATGAAAATTACTTCTTGTTTAAGGACGACTACTACGTCCAGACGCATGGGACCGCTATGGGCTCAAACATGGCCCCGGCTTATGCTAATCTCTATATGGACTATTTTGAAGGACGCTACATATACTCTTATCCGTCCTTTGATGAGCATTCCCATCTATGGGTCCGCTACATAGATGATGTCTTTTGTATTTGGCAGGGTGATCTCGATAGTCTGTTGTCTTTTGACAACCACATCAATACTATATGGCCAGAATTAAAATTCTCATTGAGTTACCACTCTGAGAGTATCAACTTCCTTGACACATGCATCAAGAAGGATTATCTGGGTACTCTTTCCTCAGATCTGTACCGCAAGCCAACGGATCGTAACTGTATGTTGCTTTATAGCAGCTGTCACCCTAGATCCACAAAGAATAGCCTACCTAGGTCGCAATTCAAAAGAGTCACAAGGATTGTGTCTGATGAAGTCACAAAGAAAGAAAGGATAGAGGAAATGTCAGAAAGGTTTCGTGAACGTAATTACCCAGAGGCATTATTGGAAACTGAGAAGGGGATGGCGTTGACCACCACTCCGGGAGAGAGAAATAGAATACTTCCTGATAGAGTACCATTTGTCCACACCTTTCATCCCTCCATGCCAAAAATTTATAACATTATCCACCGCCACTGGCCCCTTCTGAGAAAAGCCTATCCACAAATTGACACCTTTCTACTTCCCCCCATTATGTGCAAAAAAAGACCCAAAAACATCAAGGACTCTTTAGTTAGAGCAGACGTAGGCAGTGACAAAAAACTAGACACGCAGACGTTCCTGGCACCAAAACGAACCGGAACCTTTCCCTGTTTAAACTGCCCGTCATGCTCCAATGTGATTAAAGGGGATCACTTTACGCACCCTAGGTCTGGGAAGAGCTTTTACATCAAGGTACACTTCACATGTGAGAGTAATTTTGTCATATATCTCATTAAGTGCCCCTGCGGCCTCCTCTACATAGGGGAAACCATCCAACACGTGGGTGACCGTATTGCTAGCCATAAATCCACCATTAGGTGTGGTAAACTATGGCTACCAATCCCTCATCACTTCCATGAGGCAAAACACACAATAGCACAGTTACGCTACCAAGTGATTGAGAAAGTCCATAGACCAAGGAGGGGCGGCAACCACATCGAGCTCCTCAGAAGAAGGGAGAGTTTTTGGATCCACAAGTTACAGACACTAACCCCTAAAGGCCTGAATAGAGAGCTAGATTGGCCAATGTAAAGTTTATAGTTACTTCCTGTGACTTATTCCTGTGATGGACTTTATGATTACTACCATATACTAACTAGCTTGTATTGCTTACAGAAAACTTGAAAGATGTCACCCTTTCTCTTCTCTCTTCCCACATCGTGCACTTCTCCATAGATGGTAACGTATAAAAATTGCACTTCTATATAGTTCATAGTATCTGATCATGTATTCTCTCTAGCATGTTGGGACCCTACCTTATTTTCAGAAATGAAATATGTCTAACCAATTATTAATTCCAGATTATATCCTCCTCCTGGACCTCTACATTATAAATCAAGTGTACTACACAGTATTGGATGTGAAATGACAGGATCGTATTATGTTCCATTACAGTTTAAATATTGTTTGTCTAGGATAAATCTGCTGAATTATCTACATACCTATTCTTAATTCATTGTCTTCCGTATACCGATATGCTAGGAGGGTCAGCCAATGTGTTTTTATACGAAGTATGGTTCTACTGCCTCCCTTATACTGACCTTATCCTCAGTTTACTATTGTACTCCTAAATAACTATTTTTACCAACATTCTCTATCTCTCCTCTTCCATTTCTGACCTCTGAAACCAGCAACCAATTCATACCACTTCATTTACATATACCTACATCTACAACGCCTTCCCAGTGTTGCTGTATGCTCCTCCTGTGTCTAAGTCCGGAATTTAACGCACTGCGCATGCGCGGGCGCCTTTCCTCTATACCTAACGGTAACCACAGATATTCTAGTAGCAAGGCCGACTACCACTGCGCATGCGCAAACGGCGAACGGCACTTCCGGGTCACGGCATTAAAAGCCGGCAGATCCTGACACATAGCACACTCGAGCCACAACCTGGGAAGGCGGCTATAAGGTATGTTGACAGCTCCTTTGACACTCAGCCAGACTACAACGCTATACTAAAACTAGACTTTGTCTCTCTTACCTTGTAGAGGACCTCTTGCATTCCACCCTTATACACCAAATCTCTCATATGCAGTATACAGGTAGTATGTCTTTGTTCCTTGGCATTTTTTGTTCACCTTAAATGCAAACTAGCAAGATGGGTCTGTGTTCATACCTTGTGATCATATGCTTGACTCAGATACAACCCCATATGCATACATTGCCTTTAAACATCTGTATAATATTGGCTATTATGACTTTGATTGTAGATGGAAGCACTCCTCAGTACACCATAACAAAAATTTGCCCTTATATGACTGGCCCTATCCACCGCAACCAGCAGGTAGCTAAAGCAGTGATGCAATAATCAAGACCCAGTACATGCTTGTGTTTCATTTATAACTTGCTTTATATCTACTAAGGTGCAACTTAGCAAAGGGTTTTTCCCTAGCCACTACGTCTTCCGCAAAAGACATATGTCTACACCTGAACGGCCCGTATGTAATGAATACACGCTGTATACCATAAACTCCCTCTATACGGCTGTCCCCATCTACTTCAACTACCAGGTATTTTACTGAGTGACGCTATGAATAGGAACCAATATATATCTTAGTCTTATTAATAACTGACTCTATATCCATTAAGGTGCAACATATCAGGGAATTCTTCCCGTATTTCCATATCTACTGCAAAGGACGTACATCCACACCTGAACAGTTCATATGTAATGAATATGCAAAACAGGTACTGAGACAGATCTAGAAACCTCTACTCCCGGGTACATGTTTTTTACTCATGCACATACTATTTTATCTACAGAGCTTTTCTCCTGTGACCTCTATTCTAACATATCCTGGGTGGAAGTCCTCTCTATTCATCTCTTATCCCTGCAATTGCAGACTACATAGAATAAAGCAAATATTCTTGAGAGAAACTGTCTTTTTCTAGTAAAGGTATGCCATTTATGCTTGTCTTGCTGTCTTCTTCATAGCACTGCCTTATATTCGGTATAATCCTACATGGCAGAGTTGCCTTTTGCCTATATCTGTCATCGTTGTATTTACAGAAACTCACTTTATTCCCTTCATGGGTTGTTCTACTTATCTGTATATATGTAAATTTTGTATAATATTGTAAAAAAATGATTATTACTTCTGTTCCCCTTCCCTAGTGACCCGGCGTGAGAAAGGCCCGTATTTAGGCCGAAACGTCTTCCTCCCTTGTCACTGTATAAATAAAATTCCACGTTTTTGCAAAAGAAATCAACTTTGTTCAAGTTTTTCTTCTACTTCTAATATATTTGAGAGTGCAGTGTATTAATATTGACCAAAGTCTCCTCTTAACAGTTGTTCTAGAGATGAGAAGGTGTGTCCAAACTTTTGGTCTGTACTGTATATACATAAATATATATATACATATATATATTATAGAGAGAGCGAGAGAGAGAGAGAGAGAGAGATATTTTTGTATTATTATTCTTTGCCTCTCCTTATCTATATTCTTCTCCATGTTCTGCAGGTGGCATTTGACACATAACATTTCTTTTACTTGCTAGGGCTGAATCATATACATGCCATTTTTCATCTGGGCCGCATACACTTTGGCTTTGCTTTCATCGTACTGATAACAAGGCTTTATCATGTGATTCCGAGCTGCTGAAATTGTGGGAAAATATAAGAAATAGGATTGAAGATCTGCATCTAGCGGTGTCACAGACCAGCGGCTTCCATTATATGCCGCTATACCTCCATGCAAAGGTTAGATATGTGTTTTTCCCGCATTCACGCTAGAATACAGATTGCAGTGCTGTAATTCTCTCTGTTTCTCGCAGTCGGATACTATGAGGACACACCGCGGAGAGCTGCGGCTCCTGAAGAGTTCATTAAAAGGCTGTGATTTATGGAGTCATCAGAAAGGTGGCGATGGGCTCAGAACATAATCAGGACTCTCTCGATGTGTACACGAAGGCGGCATATACATAGATCCAGTGTAATCTTTCAATTTGGACTGGGATTTACCGAGCTAAAAAGCTAATGTGGAATTCTGTTAAGATCCATATCCTCGGCGCAGTGTGGATAAAAGCGACGAATTAAAGGAAATACAATATTTGGAAACCCTAGAAAAACCCCTCCTATATGTAATAACTGAAAGCATGTTTTAGCCTTGAGCTCTTCTGTCGTTTTCTTCTAATGGCAGCCAGTCATGCCAACGACTTTCGGCTTTGAAGACAAGTATTAAGCTGGTACCACTAGAGCCACCACAATTTTACTCCACAATTTACAAAATTTTCATTACCGTATTTTTCAGATTATAAGACACACTTTATGTCCAAAAAATTTGGGAAGAAAATGTGGGGTGTGTCTTCTAAGCCGAATGTAGTTTACCGGAGAATGGTAGAGACTGGTCCCAGACAGCAGGGGCAATGCTGCGGGCCGTGCGCTGAGCTGTGGGCAGTGCACTGTGCTGTACTGCGGGCGGTGAGGCAGGGGCCATCCTGAAAATGGCGGTGCAGGCATCAAAAAATGGCGCACGGAGACGGCGCATGCACAGATTGAACTCTTGGCTCAAGATCTCATCTGCGTCTGCGCTGCCTCCGGCCCATTGAATTCCCAACAGTGGATTTAAGGATAATGGCGCCTGGAGGTGACGCATGCGCAGATGAGATCTTGGCTTGTCATTGTCATTGAGCCAATAGTTCAATCTACACACATGTGGCGCCCTTGCGCTTCAGGTGTATTACACCACTTTTATGGGGTGATATCGATCCTGGGTCAGGAGGGGATTAACCTGCTGGTGCCTTCAAAAAACACACACAACAGTAAGGTGCTTACTCACAGGGGGTTGGACTAGGGCAGACAGGGGAGCAGCCATCACAGAGCGTGGGACTTTCCCAGTCACTTGGACAACCACAGGGGGCGGGCACCACATGGGGTAGAAGTAGGCGCAACCATCACACTTACAGCAGAACCTTCCTGGGCACAGCTTGGGATAACATCTTGCATAGACAACAGGAGTTAAGGGTGCTTTACACGCTGTGACATCGCTAACGATATATCATCGAGGTCACGGTGTTTGTGACGCACATCCGGCGTCGTTAGTGACATCGCAGCGTGTGACAGCTAGGAGCGATGATCAATGATCGCAAAAACGTCAAAAATCGTTGATCGTTGACACGTCGCTCCAAATCATAATGTCATTGGTGTTTCATTCCATTATTTCGTTCCTGCGGCACCACACATCGCTGTGTGTGACACCGCAGGAACGACGAACATCATCCTACCTGCGTCCATCGGAAAGGAGGAAGGAAGGAGTTGGGCGGCATGTTCTGGCCGCTCATCTCCTCCCCTCCTCTTCTATTGGGCGGCCGTTTTGTGACACCGCAGTGACGTCACTGCGACACCAAATGCACCTTCCCCTTGAAGGAGGGATTGTTCGGCAGCAACAGAGACGTCGCTGAACAGGTATGGGCGTGTGACGCTGCCATAGTGATAATGTTCGCTACGGAGCGATCACCACATGGCGTACGAAAAACGGGTGCGGGTGCTATCGTGCACGACATCGCTAACAATCGCTAGCGATGTCGCAGCGTGTAAAGTACCCTTTAGTGTTTTTCTGTCTTCGTGGGCCCGTGGCTTGGAGCAGGAGGCTCAGCCCGGGTTCCGGATAGCAACCGAGGGACACTTCACTAAAAGACTTTCACGGGTACCGGCGGTGACCGCTGACTATCCAGGATTGGCTGGAGCCCATCGTGGCAGAGATCAGTACTCTGGGGCAGTGCCTAAACTGCCTGTGAGTAAAAAGACTTGGAAGCGCAGCCCCTGCCTCTGACTCGCCCACCCCAGGGTTATGGGACACCCGGTGCCAGGCCGGACTAGTCCGGGGATCGTCAGTGGTGGCTGGACCTGACTCCGTACCCTGGTGGGGTCAATTAATATGGCTGGTAACTTGGGGGTGATTAAAGTTTATAATATTCATGACGCCACCTGTGGTTTGCGGCTATTAAGCCGCCGCTGCTGTATGAGGCCTCCGGGGCTGGTGGAATGGCAGCTTGGATGGTCTTGCTCCCCACAGGTGGAGCGGTGCCCCGGGGACACTGTTGGTGCTTGTAAGTGTCGATGTAGTTGCGGTGTAAGTGCAGGGCCAACAGGGCGGTGAAAGGACCAGACACAAACAACAGTCTCTTTACCTTTTCCTCTTTTACTTGGTAAACGGTTAGTCCTGGGTGACCGTTACAGGTGGTAGAAGGCTCCGGTCGGCCTGGAAGTAACTGGGGTGCTCTTTTTGGCCAGCTGAGTATGAGGCCTACTCCCTGTTCTTCCTTTGCTCTCATAGGACCCTGCGCTTTGAATTAGCAATGGCCCTCTTGCTGCTGGGACCGGTGGTTCGTCCCTCTCCCTGTGTGGTAGGCTGCGCAGGCCCTCTCTGGTGCTTCTCTACTGGAGTCCACACCGGGCCCTGGTGGTGCAGCTGTACCATCAGGTTGCTTATGGGCCAGGTGCTTGCAGCTCTCCTGCCCTTCGGATTCGGCTACCAGGGAAGGATTTTACACCCTGGCAACCACAGACTCCGATGTCTAAGTCTCTTCTGTGCCTCTCTGCTAATCCTGCTTCACTGGGCCAAGCTATTCCAGCTCCAAGCCCCAGTCCACAGGACAGCACTACTCTGCGTCTTCACTCTTCCACTTCCCTCTCAGACTGAACACTAACTCCTCCCTCAGGTCAGACTTGAGGAATGCTCCCTGGAACTCCAGGTTCAGAGCTCCCTCTGCTGGCCTGAGGGAGAAACTGCGTTGGATGGTGGTACCTACTGGCCAATGATTCCCCCAATTACCTCCAGGCTCAGTATTAACCCTTTTGAGGGGGCAACACTGTTGTGGCAACCAGATGTTGGGGCGCCACACCTCTCCTTTACTGGCGCTGTCGCCCAGCGCTGCGGCGCCAATGGGGACTACCACTACTCCCGCCATCCTCCCGGGGCCTGCTCATCCTGTGGGGAGCGATACCATCCTAGGTGCACCCGACAGCTGCCCTGGTGAGAGACCCTGCAGCGGCGGCCCATCCCTGGCTACATACCACAGGTGGCATCACGATCCTTAAAAAGACTTTCCTAACCTGCAAGGCTGCAACTACTACTTCCATCCTCCCTACCACCCTCCAATCCTCCTTCCTGTACGCTTCGGGGCAACAGAACCGGGCCAGGCCACCCCGTGACAATGCAGAGGATCTGCACCCCCGGCCCGGCAACGAGTAGGTTAAAATACCTGCCCTGTGGGGCGCTACAGACGCGCCAACTCTGGGCGCCATTTCTTTGAAGCCTGCACCACCAACATTTTCTGGATGTTCCTGCCTCACAGCGAGCATCTGGGACACCCACTGCATCACCCACAGCATTGCCCTTCTTCTCCACTGCCCCTGCCTCCTGTGACCCCACTCCACCACTGCTGCCGCCCACCCCAGTAAGACACTTTCTAGGGACATTGACCCAAAATTGATCATTTGCATTTTTTTCAAGGTCCAGTTCCTTTTTTTGCCTTCTGGTATTAGGATCCGTGTTTTGGCGCCAAATTCATCAAAACATTGCACGCAATCCACGAACTTGTGGCAAACTAAAACACTGTCTTTCTTCCTGTCTTGAAAATTTTACAACATTTGGTGCCAAAAGTCTCAAATGTTTCACCAAAATTTTGATGTACTCAAACATACACCAAAGGGGGACAGGAGTGAAGTTGCGCCAAATCTGGTGGCAAATTTTCAGGCTAAAAAAATCTGAAATTGCTAGACTCTGTCCAGAAAGCGGAAAACAAAAAGAAACAAAAAGATGAGAACATATAAAATATATATACAGTCATATGAAAAAGTTTGGGCACCCCTATTAATGTTAACCTTTTTTCTTTATAACAATTTGGATTTTTGCAACAGCTATTTCAGTTTCATATATCTAATAACTAATGGACTGAGTAATATTTCTGGATTGAAATGAGGTTTATTGTACTAACAGAAAATGTACAATCCGCATTTAAACAAAATTTGACCGGTGCAAAAGTATGGGCACCCTTATCAATTTCTTGATTTGAACCTCCTAACTTATTTTTACTGACTTACTAAAGCACTAAATTGGTTTTGTAACCTCATTGAGCTTTGAACTTCATAGGCAGGTGTATCCAATCATGAGAAAAGGTATTTAAGGTGGCCACTTGCAAGTTTTTCTCCTATTTGAATCTCCTATGAAGAGTGGCATCATGGGCTCCTCAAAACAACTCTCAAATGATCTGAAAACAAAGATTATTCAACATAGTTGTTCAGGGGAAGGTACAAAAAGTTGTCTCAGAGATTTAAACTGTCAGTTTCCACTGTGAGGAACATAGTAAGGAAATGGAAGTGTCGCGGGCGGGGAGGAGGGTGTCAGCACACTACGCTCACCCCTTCTGCTCGGGTCCGGCGGCCGCTGCTCAGTGGTGGCTCGAGCTGTGGGCCGGATCCCGGGGGTTTCTCGAGCGGCACTCCTCGCCCGTGAGTGAAAGGGGGTTGTTGGGTGTGGGGATTGTTTATTGTCCGTGACGCCACCCACGGTTGTGGTGATTTCACCACCACTGCTCAATACGGGGATCCCGGGGATGGTGATGCGGAGCAGCCAGGTGTTGTGTTGCCCCTCCGTGGGTAGGGGTTGGTGATCCCGGGGCCCGGTGATGGCTTGGGAGGTGCAGGGCCTGGTGGGCGCAGGGACGCGGGGGCAGCGCTGTGCCTTGCGGTACTGTGGTACTCACTCAGCCTGAGACGTTGACACAGTTTGTACGGTAAACCAAACGGCTGGTAAGACGGTCCCACGGACGGCTGCAATTGCTCTCCCAGTAGGTGACGGTGATGTCCCTTTTCCTTGCACCTTGGTGTACTTGTTGGTTGCGATGGGTCCCCACCGGTAACCCGCTCCCCGTCTTCAAGCTGGACCGGGGGAGCTCTACTCTTTGCCCGCAGGCGCTGGCCCTAAGAAACTTGTGCCTTGGCGGTGGCGGTGTCTCTCTTACACTGGCTGGACTGTTGCCTTCAATCGGGACTTGGTTGTTGGGGGATCTGCGTCCCCTTCACTGACGGATTTGGCAAATTATGGCGACTCCAAGCCTTGCCGGGGTCCGAGAGGCCCCTGCCCTGGTGCTGACTGTCCTTCGGAACACTGCTCCAGACCGCCGGGCACACAGCCTACGGGGTCCTTCCAGGAACTTCCAAACGGTCCCCCTCCAGACAGTCACCGCCGTTGCTGACCTTGCTGACCTGTCCTGCACTTAGCTGGACTCTTCAGGCTTTACAAACTCTTTCTTTCCTCCTTTACTCCTTTTCTTTCCTTCACTTTCACTTAGCTGTTTACTCTAGCCCTGCCCGGGGCTAATCTCTGCTGTTTACTCTTTCATGTCCCTCACTGGACTGCCTGGTTTCTCCCGCCTCCAGAGCTGTGATCTCCTCTGGAGGAAGGCAACAAGGATTTTTGGTTAGCTTAGATGTTCCTACCTGGGATGTAGGGTGTGGTGGTGTGTGACCTGTGTCCCCTGGCTTGCCCAGGGCGACACATTCCCCCTTAGCAAAATGCAGACCGTCCGCGGGCTGCCGTCCAACACCGGTTTTATTTTTCTGCAAAAGATAACATGGTAAAATAATGTCGCGGGCGGGGAGGAGGGTGTCAGCACACCGCGCTCACCCCTTCTGCTCGGGTCCGGCGGCCGTCGCTGCTCAGTGGTGGCTCGAGCTGTGGGCCGGATCCCGGGGGTTTCTCGAGCGGCACTCCTCGCCCGTGAGTGAAAGGGGTGTTTGGGGTGTTGGGATAATGTCCGTGACGCCACCCACGGTTGTGGTGATTTGTAGCACCACCGCTGCTCAATACGGGGATCCCGGGGATGGTGATGTGGAGCAGCCAGGTGTTGTGTTGCCCCTCCGTGGGTAGGGGTTGGTAATCCCGGGGCCCGGTGATGGCTTGGGAGGTGCAGGGCCTGGTGGGCGCAGGGACGCGGGGGGGGCAGCGCTGTGCCTTGCGGTACTGTGGTACTCACTCAGCCTGAGACGTGGACACAGTTTTTACGGTAAACCAAACGGCTGGTAAGACGGTCCCACGGACGGCTGCACCTGCTTTCCCGGTAGGTAACGGTGATGTCCCTCTTCCTTGCACCTATGTGTACGGTTGGTTGCGATGGGTCCCCACCGGTAACCCGCTCCCCGGCTTCAAGCTGGGCCGGAGGAGCACTACTCTTTGCCCGCAGGCGCTGGCCCTCAGAGACTGGTGCCCTGGCGGTGGCGGTGTCTCTGTTGTACAGGTTGAGCTTTTGCCTTCAATCGGGACTTGGTTGTTGGGGGAATCTACGTCCCCTTCACTGACGGATTCGGCAAATTTGGCGACTCCTAGCCTTGCCGGGGTCTGAGAGGCCCCTGCCCTGGTGCTGACTGTCCTTCGGAACACTGCTCCAGACCACCGGGCACACAGCCGACGGGGTCCTTCCAGGAACGTCCGAACGGTCCCCCTCCAGACAGTCACCGCCGTTGCTGACCTTGCTGGCTTGCCCTGCACAAAGCTGGACCTTCAGGCTTCTCTCTCTCTGTCACCACTCTTGCTTTCCTCCTTTACTACTTTTCTTTCCTTCACTTTCACTTAGTTGTTTACTCCTCTCTAGCCCTCAGCTAGACTCCACTCTTGCCCTGCCTGGGCTCAACTCTAGACTGACTGGTTTCTCCCGCCTCCAGAACTGTGATCTCCTTGGTGGGCGGAGCCAACCGCCTGGCCCACCCCCTGGTGTGAATCATCAGCCTCTGGAGGAAGGCAACAAGGATTTGTAGTTTAGCTGTGATGTGCCTACATGGAGTGTGGGGTGTGGTGGTGTTGTGACCTGTGACCCCTGGCTTGCCCAGGGCGTCACATTCCCCCTTAGCAAAATGCAGACCGTCCGCGGGCTGCCGTCCTACACCGGTTTTATTTTTCTGAAAAAGATAACATTTGGAAAAATCAACATATATACATTTTTAATAACTCTTCCCAAGACGGGAGGCACATTTCTTTAACGTGGCAACGGTTTACGGTTACGGTTTCCGCTCTCTCCCACCCAAGCAACCTGGCCCTGATGCTGCCCCTAAAGCCCAGGCAGCACCCCTTGACCCACAGTCCAGCACACGGTACCCGAGCGGGATCTGTCCTTCCCTCCTGAGGGTAGCCACCGGTTCCTTTGGTGGCTGGGCCCCAGCCTGCTCTGCTGAGGGCCCTCCCTCCAACCTGCCTCTCCGGAGGCGGCATTGCGGAAAACGGTAACGGTAACCAACATATTTACAAGCCACTAACGTTTGTGGTTGCCCTGCAAGTTCACGGGCTTGTCCGTGGATAGTTCCCATGCATTTTAAACGGTCCCCACGGGGACAACGGTGCCGGCTCCGGCCGGTTCAATCACTACAGACAATCAGGTAACTTCTTCTTGGATCAATCATTTTCATTTTCAACTTTTAAACAAACACACAACTCAGTGGTGGTCCCAACGGGGATGGTGCTGCGGGCATCCGCTGCCCTACTCGATGTCTTCGTCCTCATCACCCGGTTCGGGGTGGAAGGACACGGGCACCAGCCCCTCCAGTGCGTAGCAAGCATGGCGTGGAAGGGCCGCTCGGTACCCGTTGCCCCCGGCTCGGGGTACATAAGTGGCCTCCATGCCAGACAGGGCAACGACCCCCTCCTCTTCTTCTGACACAGGCTCGGTGTCAGGCCCGGAGTCGCTATCTTCTGCCCCCGCCGCAGTTACAGAGGGGTGTACATCCGATGGGCCAGGTGCGGTGCAGGGCGCGAGCCAGCAGGACGGAGGTAACACAGGAGCCAGGGGTAGACCGGGTCCCTCAGCCGCAGCGACCGGTCCCTCGGGGACACAGGGGCGTGGGTCATTCTCCAGCTCCTCTATCACGGCCTCCACTCCATACACTCGCGCCACAGCAACTAGGGCCTCTACCTCCGCGGCCCACTGCTCCATCAGCCCGCCGATCTGACTCTGGTAGCGACGGCAGATCCCCGCCGCCCGGGCTCTCAACCATGCGGCTGTCCCAGACACCGGCCCGGTAGTCTCTGCAGAACTAGGTGGGACGGACATCTCGGCAGTTGTGCTTTCCAGGAACCCAGTCAGTCTGCAGAGTCCTGGCGTCCCTGCTTTTATGGCTGCAGCTACATGCGGCCAGCCGCCATCGCGTCCCCCTTAGCTCTTTCCGGCCCCTCCTCTCTCGGGGCGGGGTCTTGGCCTTCGCGCCTCTACTGCTCGAGAAGACGCTCGAGCGGGAACTTTTCGCGCCAAAGATGGCGGCTTCTGAAATTTTTCTGCCGGATACCTCCGGCGGTAACAAGGCGCACCTCTACCAGACGGCAGAGCGGTAAGATCCTGTTCGTGACGCCAAGTTGTCGCGGGCGGGGAGGAGGGTGTCAGCACACTACGCTCGCCCCCTTCTGCTCGGGTCCGGCGGCCGCTGCTCAGTGGTGGCTCGAGCCGTAGGCCGGTTCCCCGGGGGGTTTTCTCGAGCGACACTCCTCGCCCGTGAGTGAAAAGGGGTTTGTTGGGTGCGGGGATTGTTATAGTTCATGACGCCACCCACGGTTGTGGTGATTTCACCACCGCTGCTCAATGCGGGGGTCCCGGGGATGGTGATGCGGAGCAGCCAGGTGTTGTGTTGCCCCTCCGTGGGCAGGGGTTGGTGATCCCGGGGCCCGGTGATGGTTTGTGAGGTGCGGGGCCTGGTGGGCGCAGGGACGCGGGGGCAGCGCTGTGCCTTGCGGCACTGTGGTACTCACTCAGCCTGAGACACGGACACAGTTTGTACGGTAAACCAAACGGCTGGTAGGACGGTCCCACAGACGGCTGCACCTGCACTCCCGGTAGGTGACGGTGATGTCCCTCTTCCTTGCACCTATGGTTGACTTGTGGTAGCGGTGGATTCCCTCCGGTTACCCGCTCCCCGACTACAATCTGGGCCGGAGGAGCTCTACACTTTGCCCGCAGGCGCTGGCTCTGAGAAACTGGTGCCTTGGCGGTGGCGATGTCTCTCTGCTTCAGGTTGAGCTGTTGCCTTCAATCGGGACTTGGTTGCTGGGGGATCTACGTCCCCTTCACTGACGGATTCGGCAAATTTGGCGACTCCTAGCCTTGCCGGGGTCCGAGAGGCCCCTGCCCTGGTGCTGACTGTCCTTCGGAACACTGCTCCAGACCACCGGGCACACAGCCAACGGGGTCCTTCCAGGAACTTCCAAACGGTCCCACTCCAGACAGTCACCGCCATCGCTGACCTTGCTGTTCTGGCCCTACACAAAGCTGGACCCTTCAGGCTTTCCTTCCTTCTTGTCACCTCTCTTGCTTCTCTCCTTTACCACTTTTCCACTTTCACTACTTGTTTACTCTTGCCCTCCCCGGGCTACTCTCTAGCTCTTCCCTGAGCTAACTGCCTGGTACTTCCCGCCTCCAGAGCTGTGATCTCCTTGGTGGGCGGAGCCAACCGCCTGGCCCACCCCCTGGTGTGAATCATCAGCCTCTGGAGGAAGGCAACAAGGATTTGTAGTTTAGCTGTGATGTGCCTACCTGGAGTGTGGGGTGTGGTGGTGTTGTGACCTGTGACCCCTGGCTTGCCCAGGGCGTCACATTCCCCCTTAGCAAAATGCAGACCGTCCGCGGGCTGCCGTCCTACACCGGTTTTATTTTTCTGAAAAAGATAACATTTGGAAAAATCAACATATATACATTTTTAATAACGCTTCCCAAGACGGGAGGCACATTTCTTTAACGTTGCAACGGTTTACGGTTACGGTTTCCGCTCTCTCCCACCCAAGCAACCTGGCCCTGATGCTGCCCCTAAAGCCCAGGCAGCACCCCTTGACCCACAGTCCAGCACACGGTACCCGAGCGGGATCTGTCCTTCCCTCCAGAGGGTAGCCACCGGTTCCTTTGGTGGCTGGGCCCCAGCCTGCTCTGCTGAGGGCCCTCCCTCCAACCTGCCTCTCCGGAGGCGGCATTGCGGAAAACGGTAACGGTAACCAACATATTTACAAGCCACTAACGTTTGTGGTTGCCCTGCAAGTTCACGGGCTTGTCCGTGGATAGTTCCCATGCATTTTAAACGGTCCCCACGGGGACAACGGTGCCGGCTCCGGCCGGTTCAATCACTACAGACAATCAGGTAACTTCTTCTTGGATCAATCATTTTCATTTTCAACTTTTAAACAAACACACAACTCAGTGGTGGTCCCAACGGGGACGGTGCTGCGGGCATCCGCTGCCCTACTCGATGTCTTCGTCCTCCTCACCCGGTTCGGGGTGGAAGGACACGGGCACCAGCCCCTCCAGTGCGTAGCAAGCGCGGCGTGGAAGGGCCGCTCGGTACCCGTTGCCCCCGGGTCGGGGAACATAAGCGGCCTCCATGCCAGACAGGGCAACGACCCCCTCCTCTTCTTCTGACACAGGCTCGGTGTCAGGCCCGGAGTCGCTATCTTCTGCCCCCGCCGCAGTTACAGAGGGGTGTACATCCGATGGGCCACGTGCGGTGCAGGGCGCGAGCGAGCAGGACGGAGGTAACACAGGAGCCAGGGGTAGACTGGGTCCCTCAGCCGCAGCGACCGGTCCCTCGGGGACACAGGGGCGTGGGTCATTCTCCAGCTCCTCCATCACGGCCTCCACTCCATACACTCGCGCCACAGCAACTAGGGCCTCTACCTCCGCGGCCCTCTGCTCCATCAGCCCGCCGATCTGACTCTGGTAGCGACGGCAGATCCCCGCCGCCCGGGCTCTCAACCATGCGGCTGTCCCAGACACCGGCCCGGTAGTCTCTGCAGAACTAGGTGGGGCGGACATCTCGGCAGTTGTGCTTTCCAGGAACCCAGTCAGTCTGCAGAGTCCTGGCGTCCCTGCTTTTATGGCTGCAGCTACATGCGGCCAGCCGCCATCGCGTCCCCCTTAGCTCTTTCCGGCCCCTCCTCTCTCGGGGCGGGGTCTTGGCCTTCGCGCCTCTACTGCTCGAGAAGACGCTCGAGCGGGAACTTTTCGCGCCAAAGATGGCGGCTTCTGAAATTTTTCTGCCGGATACCTCCGGCGGTAACAAGGCGCACCTCTACCAGACGGCAGAGCGGTAAGATCCTGTTCGTGACGCCAAGTTGTCGCGGGCGGGGAGGAGGGTGTCAGCACACCGCGCTCACCCCTTCTGCTCGGGTCCGGCGGCCGTCGCTGCTCAGTGGTGGCTCGAGCTGTGGGCCGGATCCCGGGGGTTTCTCGAGCGGCACTCCTCGCCCGTGAGTGAAATGGGGTGTTTGGGGTGTTGGGATAATGTCCGTGACGCCACCCACGGTTGTGGTGATTTGTAGCACCACCGCTGCTCAATACGGGGATCCCGGGGATGGTGATGTGGAGCAGCCAGGTGTTGTGTTGCCCCTCCGTGGGTAGGGGTTGGTGATCCCGGGGCCCGGTGATGGCTTGGGAGGTGCAGGGCCTGGTGGGCGCAGGGACACGGGGGGGGCAGCGCTGTGCCTTGCAGCACTGTGGTACTCACTCAGCCTGAGACGTGGACACAGTTTTTACGGTAAACCAAACGGCTGGTAAGACGGTCCCACGGACGGCTGCACCTGCTTTCCCGGTAGGTAACGGTGATGTCCCTCTTCCTTGCACCTATGTGTACGGTTGGTTGCGATGGGTCCCCACCGGTAACCCGCTCCCCGGCTTCAAGCTGGGCCGGAGGAGCACTACTCTTTGCCCGCAGGCGCTGGCCCTCAGAGACTGGTGCCCTGGCGGTGGCGGTGTCTCTGTTGTACAGGTTGAGCTTTTGCCTTCAATCGGGACTTGGTTGTTGGGGGAATCTACGTCCCCTTCACTGACGGATTCGGCAAATTTGGCGACTCCTAGCCTTGCCGGGGTCCGAGAGGCCCCTGCCCTGGTGCTGACTGTCCTTCGGAACACTGCTCCAGACCACCGGGCACACAGCCGACGGGGTCCTTCCAGGAACGTCCGAACGGTCCCCCTCCAGACAGTCACCGCCGTTGCTGACCTTGCTGGCTTGCCCTGCACAAAGCTGGACCTTCAGGCTTCTCTCTCTCTGTCACCACTCTTGCTTTCCTCCTTTACTACTTTTCTTTCCTTCACTTTCACTTAGTTGTTTACTCCTCTCTAGCCCTAAGCTAGACTTCACTCTTGCCCTGCCTGGGCTCAACTCTAGACTGACTGGTTTCTCCCGCCTCCAGAACTGTGATCTCCTTGGTGGGCGGAGCCAACCGCCTGGCCCACCCCCTGGTGTGAATCATCAGCCTCTGGAGGAAGGCAACAAGGATTTGTAGTTTAGCTGTGATGTGCCTACCTGGAGTGTGGGGTGTGGTGGTGTTGTGACCTGTGACCCCTGGCTTGCCCAGGGCGTCACAATAACATATGTACATTTTTAATAACTCTTCCCAAAACGGGAGGCACATTTCTTTAACGTTGCAACGGTTTACGGTTACGGTTTCCGCTCTCTCCCACCCAAGCAACCTGGCCCTGATGCTGCCCCTAAAGCCCAGGCAGCACCCTTTGACCCACAGTCCAGCACACGGTACCCGAGCGGGATCTGTCCTTCCCTCCAGAGGGTAGCCACCAGTTCCTTTGGTGGCTGGGCCCCAGCCTGCTCTGCTGAGGGCCCTCTCTCCAACCTGCCTCTCCGGAGGCGGCATTGCGGAAAACGGTAACGGCAAACAACATATTTACAAGCCACTTAACGTTTGTGGTTGCCCTGCAAGTTCACAGGCTTGTCCATGGATAGTTCCCATGCAAAACTTTTTAAACGGTCCCCACGGGGACAACGGTGCCGGCTCCAGCCGGTTGCAAATCACAAAGCAAATCAGGTGAGGTACTCGGTAATCATCTTCATCATTAGCAGAACTTTCAACTTTTAAACAACAAAGTGGTGGTCCCAACGGGGACTGGACAACGGTGCTCCGCTGCCCTACTCCAGGCCTTCAGCTTCATCCGAGGGAGGGGGTGCCGAGCTCACTCTGCTCTCCTGGCTGCCCCGTAGTTTCACATCCAGGGCAAACCACCCCCTCTCTCCGCAGTGTCGGGTGTACCGCACAAGGTCTCCCGGCATTAGGTTGCGGCCAGGATGCTCCACGGGCAGGTGGGTATTCACATCCCGCCGGGCTACAAACACTTCGGCCTCCAGGCCCGGCTCGTAGATGAACCCGTAGCCCCGGCGGACATCAAACCGCCTCACCTGCCCCTCGTACAGCGGTCCCCGGACACGGAACGTGGCCTGGCGGAGATTTTCTTTTTCTCGGATAGCTCGGGCCACCAGCTCGGCCTTCTTCCGCTCCCTCTCGGCGATCTCCAGGCCCAGCGGTATCGGCTCCCTATCCCAATACGGCGCTGCTGCCAGCGCCGGCGCACGGGTCGGGCCCCGCGGGACATCCTGGACGTTGCCCACTGTCAGGAATCGGGGCGGCATGTCCCGCGGTGTCTTGGCCTTGGGCGCTGCTTTGCAGCAACAACCCGGCGCTACCTCAGCCGAGGTGTGGGGGATGGGCATAGGGGCTTTCCGCTGCTGGGCCTTCGGCTCGGAGCGGGTCATCGGCTCCGGCTCGGGGGATTTTTCAGGGGATGCCTCCGGTTCAAGTTTCGGAATCTTCCACGGTAACACCTCCGGTGTACTGCGGGCTCCGGCTACAGGTTGGCCCGCCTGGGCGGGGACGCTGGGTACTGCTACCGGTTGCGGTGGTAGAAGGCCTAGTGGCGGGGTCACGGCCTCCGGGACGGGTGGCGAGGGAGGCAACGGGGGGAGAGGGCTTGGACGTGGGTCACTCACACTCCCTTTCTCCGCCTCCTCGCGTCTCCGCACGGTGGCTACAACGTCCGCCATGTCGGCCTCCCACTCCTCCATGAGGAGCTGCATCCTGACCTGCAGCCTTTGGTAGAGCTGCGCGGTTCGGATTTCCACCCACGCCGCGGTTCCAGGCGCGGGGGCTACGGTGTCGCGGGACGGCATCCACATGATGGCTTCTTTTTCCAGGAACGGTATGTCTGCAGAGTCCTGGCGTCCCTGCTTTTATAGCTGCAGCTACATGCGTCCAGCCGCCATCGCGTCCCCCTTAGCTCTTTCCGGCCCCTCCTCTCTCGGGGCGGGGTTTTGGCCTTCGCGCCTCTACTACTCGAGAAGACGCTCGAGCGGGAACTTTTCGCGCCAAAGATGGCGGCTTTTGAAATTTTTCAGCAGGATACCTCCGGCGGTCACAAGGCGCACCTCTACCAGACGGCAGAGCGGTAGGATCCTGTTCGTGACGCCAAGTTGTCGCGGGCGGGGAGGAAGGTGTCAGCACACTACGCTCACCCCTTCTGCTCGGGTCCGGCGGCCGCTGCTCAGTGGTGGCTCGAGCTGTGGGCCGGATCCCGGGGGTTTCTCGAGCGGCACTCCTCGCCCGTGAGTGAAAGGGGGTTGTTGGGTGTGGGGATTGTTTATTGTCCGTGACGCCACCCACGGTTGTGGTGATTTCACCACCGCTGCTCAATACGGGGATCCCGGGGATGGTGATGCGGAGCAGCCAGGTGTTGTGTTGCCCCTCCGTGGGTAGGGGTTGGTGATCCCGGGGCCCGGTGATGGCTTGGGAGGTGCAGGGCCTGGTGGGCGCAGGGACGCGGGGGCAGCGCTGTGCCTTGCGGCACTGTGGTACTCACTCAGCCTGAGATGTTGACACAGTTTGTACGGTAAACCAAACGGCTGGTAAGACGGTCCCACGGACGGCTGCAATTGCTCTCCCAGTAGGTGACGGTGATGTCCCTTTTCCTTGCACCTTGGTGTACTTGTTGGTTGCCATGGGTCCCCACCGGTAACCCGCTCCCCGGCTTCAAGCTGGACCGGGGGAGCTCTACTCTTTGCCCGCAGGCGCTGGCCCTAAGAAACTTGTGCCTTGGCGGTGGCGGTGTCTCTCTTACACTGGCTGGACTGTTGCCTTCAATCGGGACTTGGTTGTTGGGGGATCTGCGTCCCCTTCACTGACGGATTCGGCAAATTATGGCGACTCCAAGCCTTTCCAGGGTCCGAGAGGCCCCTGCCCTGGTGCTGACTGTCCTTCGGAACACTGCTCCAGACCGCCGGGCACACAGCCTACGGGGTCCTTCCAGGAACTTCCAAACGGTCCCCCTCCAGACAGTCACCGCCGTTGCTGACCTTGCTGACCTGTCCTGCACTTAGCTGGACTCTTCAGGCTTTACACACTCTTTCTTTCCTCCTTTACTCCTTTTCTTTCCTTCACTTTCACTTAGCTGTTTACTCTAGCCCTGCCTGGGGCTAATCTCTGCTGTTTACTCTTTCATGTCCCTCACTGGACTGCCTGGTTTCTCCCGCCTCCAGAGCTGTGATCTCCTCGGTGGGCGGAGCCAACCACCTGGCCACCCCCTGGTGTGAATCATCAGCCTCTGGAGGAAGGCAACAAGGATTTTTGGTTAGCTTAGATGTTCCTACCTGGGATGTGGGGTGTGGTGGTGTGTGACCTGTGTCCCCTGGCTTGCCCAGGGCGACACAGAAGAACACAGGTACAGTTCTTGTTACGCCCAGAAGTGGCAGGCCAAGAAAAATATCAGAAAGTCAGAGAAGAAGAATGGTGAGAACAGTCAAGGACAATCCACAGCCCATACTTTTGCACCGGTCAAATTTTGTTTAAATGCGGATTGCACATTTTCTGTTAGTACAATAAACCTCATTTCAATCCAGAAATATTACTCAGTTCATCAGTTATTAGATATATGAAACTGAAATAGCTGCTGCAAAAACCCAAATTGTTATAAAGAAAAAAGGTTAACATTAATAGGGGTACCCAACTGTGTATATATATATTGATAGACTTAAAAAAGGCAAAAGTAGAATAAGGAATTGGGTGCAAACAAAAAAAGGAGCAAAGCACACAACACTAGAGAATAAACGAGGACAAAGTAAATTATAAATTGGGGCCAATGTGTGTGTGATGACTAGTCCAGGGCAGGGCCTTGGTGGCTTCAACCAGCCTTGATTCCGTTGACTTGTAGGGTCATAGACATAAGGAGAGACCTGTCACTCAATGGGATTGGGGAGATGCTGCTGCAGACCTGCCTTGGATTATTCGTTGGAAGGACATAGCCCCCGGACGGCTTTTCAAACTATGTGTTCTTTGAAATGCCGCAGCACTCCAAAGTAAAACATACCCGGCTGTAGCCAGTCTCCGATCCAGGCTACCCGTGGTTCAGGCAGCATGTGAATATTGACAGGTTCACTGTAAAATAATGATTTTTATCAGAAGAGAACTGTGAATTTGCTGGAGTGCGAATAGTAAAATAGATGATGTACTTGTCACAACTTACATGATGAAACACCACATAGCTATCCTCTCCACAGCTGGCAGAACGTCTCGGGAGCCGTCTGACCTGCTCGTTGCTGCCCTTGAACTTTCCATGTAATTAGATCTTCAGTCTCCTGACTATTAAAGCTGAAGTGTTGATGACTTGCTCTTTCCATGTATAATATATTTTACTAGCTGATTTTACCCCGGTTACATTAACAAGACTTTTAACCTGCCAGATGGGGTTTTTGAATTGCTTTTGATGTGCAGAAATTGGATAAAATGTCCGACTGTTTACAGTCATTTTACCAAAGATTTGTAACGTTGAAGAATGTGAGTTGTTTGGATGACATTATGATGTAAACAGGACACACAGTGCGGTAGGTACAACAACATAAAGTCATTTATATTCCTTATTTATGGCATACAATCTTTACCGTTGCAGTCTCACATTATGAAGGCAATGTACTTGAACGTTGAATCACAATTACAAACTAATATCAATACCTATATACCTAGTCCTTATGAAACTGAGGATTCTAGGGTTAGGCAACCTGACCAAAGAGGAGCATCCATTTCACATAGGAAGCCACAGGTCAATTATGGTGGGCAACCCGAAACAGTTGTGGTGGGTGCTTACTGGTAGAATATAATATATTATCAAAAATATACCACGTCACGCTAGGTATACGGAAATACGATGCGAACGACGAAAGGTAAGGAAAGAAGACCACTGCGTCTTCGAAAGGGGGAGATGGTGACCCCTGACCAAACATACCGCTGGTTCCTGGGGTCCCTCCCCATTCTAGATAGGTTCTGCACCTACGGGCTGAGCCAGATACCTGACCCTAGGTATCCCTAGTGCTAGACCCTAAATAAAAAATTAGTGGGATGAGCTCTTCATCAACCCCGTTAAATACGTTACGATACCATAATTTCCCACGGGATCAAAAAAGTGTATTGATAAAGTGTATCGTATCATATTTAGCAGGGTTGATGAAGAGCTCATCCCACTCATTTTTTATTTAGGGTCTAGCACTAAATGCCAAAAGAAGACACAAGGAGGACACACAGGAAGAAAACCATGAACTACTTAGGCTGCTTTCACACTACGTTTTTTTTAACATGCGTCATGAACGTTTTTTTGCTGTAAAAGCGGATCCTGCTTTTACAGCAAAAAAACGCATGCAAACGCATGTGTTATTTTGCAGGATCCTGTCACTTTAAGTTTATGGGCGGGCATTGGAGTCATGTGATCGGGAGTCAGTGCAACTGAACGTGATAGACTGGGAGCCGGCTTCTGACAGCTACAGACGCTGGTAACCAAGGTAAACATCGGGTAACTTGCTTGGATACCCGATATTTACCTTGATTACGAGCTTCCGCAGCTGCTAGGAGCCGGGCTGCCTGCTCCCTTCACACGTAACCAATGTAAACATCGGGTAACTAAGAGAAGCGCTTTGCTTGGTTACCCGATATTTATCTTGGTTACGAGTGTCTGCAGCTCTCAGGCGGGGGGAGAGAGAGAGGAGAGGGAGGGGGGAGAGAGACAGAAAGGGAGGGGGAAAGGGGGAAAGACAGAGAGGGAGGGGGAGAGAGACAGAGAGGGACTGATCACCCGAGGCTGGTTTCTGGGCATGCTCAGTAGAGCAAGCAGGATCCTGTCTATCAGCATGCCAGCATTCACATGCGTTTGCGTGCTGTTTAGTCAGGATCCAGCAATTTGCAGTATTTGGACGCAGCTCAAAAATGCTACAAGTAGCGTTTTTGAAAAATGTTAAAAAACTGGAAGTCGCTGGATCCTCACTATAACGCACGCAAACGCACGCAAACGCATGTGAACGCATGTGAACGCATGTTGACGCTAGTCCATTGCAAATGCATTGAAATGAAAACGCATTTGCACTGGATCCGTTTTTGCGTTAAAAAAAACGTTCAGGACGCATGTTAAAAAAACGTAGTGTGAAAGCAGCCTTATCCACAGATAACTCAGGTAGAAGTTTAGCAAAGCTTTAGTAATGATAGAGATGAGAGCAAGCCACCTGCTTGCAACTAGAGTTAGAATGAACTGAATAATATCTCCAGCACCAGTCCATTGAAGCAACAAGAGAATACTGATGATCAGCAGCTGGGTGGAAAGCGAGCTCCTGCTGGGTCCAAAAGGGGAGAGATGAAAATCCAGCAGGAAAGCTACCTATTACAATGAATACTGATAGCAGGAGCAGTAGAAAGTCAAGGAGCATTTTCCACAGCCAAACGCTGTGACCTTCTATCGCCAGAAACCACATGCACCTCCTGTCTGCCTCTCTGCTGAACGTGAACAAGGTCGGATAGATGGAAACGTTGGCCAAAAGCATAGTTATCATGACATATTGAAATATATAAGTACATTTATTAGCTCCAAAGTCTAGCTTGCATACTGGATGGGTTGGCCGTCCCCCAGCTTGACCGGAACTCTAGATTGAATGACTGACTGACGCCAAGTTGTGTCTGTGACACTTCACCATTATTATTTGTAGATGCAAAATAATACAGGTGCAAGAAGGGTGACAATGAAAAGTGAGTTTTCATTTTTGACTATTTTTTATTTGTATAGTTTTATGAGATAATTTGTCCAAATCGAACAAACACAACCAACTTGTCACGGCACCAAATCGAACCACCGTGAAATTGCTAAATATCCTCTAATGACATGATATTCTATTGATGCAGTCATTGGCAGTGAAAGGGTTATCACCAGGCACACGCTTGGATTGTGCTGTCTCTCGCACTAGGTCTATTGTTCCCTTAGTGCAGACCGGTGCGCGGTGTTATATGTGTTCAGTCGCCTCCGGCACATGTAACGCTGGCTGCCAGTACCGTCCTTTAATTTCATGCTGGTGATTGCTGGAAGCCGTCTGCCGGATTTCAGGAATATGTCCAAAGATTAAAAAGACTAAAAAAAAATAAATATATAAAATATATTGGTTCTAATTCCCTGCAAAGGGAACATTTTAAAATTACTGAAGGCAAAAGTGTATCTGTGCTGATTATTATTGTATAAAGTATTTATAGCCAATTCCAATGAGACGTAGATATCAGAAAAAAGTTTCTCCTTTTTCATTCCACCTTCAAAAGTAATAGTTTACATTTCCCTGGATTTTCTGCATGAATTATACACTCTGTATATCATATTGCCCAGCCTGCAAGTCTGGAAGAGATACTGCCTGTAAAGGCTGTCTATGGGTCACGATTCCGTTGTGAAGAACATTCTGTATTGTTCTGCTATGCTCTCCTGCAGAGCCGGTATATTTTGCCTACGGTGCAGAGCATTTTGTAGGATGAATGCTCTGCTGGTCGTTTTCACGCTGGTCCTGGGATGTGATCTTGCAGATGCTTCTCGTTTCAAGGGATTGCTCTTCTTCTTTAGGGAGCTATTTAGCTTAGGATACTGCCAGTTGTACTTCCTGGTTACAGATGTGCTGTTTTCTCCGTGGTGCTGAGTGTTCAGATCTTGGTCTCTCAACTCCGGACTGCTGTTTACCCATCTCTGCCTGTCCTCCCCTGTTTCTGTTGTGATTTCCTGGCTCCTGACCTCGGACTTCCTCCTGACCGCGTCCTCGCCTGCTCCATGTATCTTATTAATAATAATAATAATAATCTTTATTTCTATAGCGCTAACATATTCCGCAGCGCTTTACAATTCAAGAGGATCATATACAAACAAGTAACAGTTATAGAAAATACAATATTTAGAGGGTAAAAAGACAACCCTGCTCGTGAGAGCTTACAATCTACAATAAAGCGGGCTTTACACGCTACGATTTTGCTACAGCGATCTCGTTGGGGTCACGGATTTTGTGACGCACATCCGGCCGCTGTAGCGATGTCGTAGTGTGTGACTCCTAGGAGCGATTTTGGATCGTTGCAAAAAACTCCAAAATCGCTCCTCGCTGACATGGGGGTCTGCTGCCAGTTATCGCTGCTGTCGCTGGGGCGAAGTTGATCCTCGTCCCTACGGCAGCACACATCGCTACGTGTGACTCCGCAGGAATGAGGATCATCTCCTTACCTGCCTCCGGCCACAATGCGGAAGGAAGGAGATGGGCGGGATGTTACGTCCCGCTCATCTCCGCCCCTCCGCTTACATTGGGCGGCCGCTTAGTGACGTCACTGTGAGAAAGGAGGCGGTTCGCCGGTCACAGCGACGTCGCTAGGCAGGTAAGTACGTGTGACGGGGGTGCGCGATTTTGTGTGCAACGGGCAGCGATATGTCTGTTGCGCACAAGCGATGGGGGCGGGTCTCATGCTAGCGATATCGGGCCGGATATCGCAGCATGTAAAGCCACCCTAAGATATGGGGGGGGGGCAAGTTACAAGTGCTTATTTACAATGACAATCCAGCCATCTCAAGGAAATGGGGGATATCTTGTATGTACTCTCCTGGAGTCCTGACCTTTGGCTTGTATATTGACCTAGTCTCTGTCTGCCTGCATTGTATAGTTGTGCCCTCCTGGTTTATTTTCCCGGCTTGTCTGTCTACCGCTCCATTTACTTCATACTGGTACTGTCTAGCGCCACCTTGTGACAGTCATCATACTATGCATCTATATTTACTAGAGAGGAGTAAATCTCATGAAATTCATCTGAATCAAATCTTCCCTGAAAAAAACATTTATTATTTTTTTATGTCTCTCTTTGGGGTTCATAGGAGAACATCAATTACAATATATATTGAAATACATTAATATTGCAATATATAGTGTAAGTGATCAAACAAGTGATGGTTCAAGTCATCTAGGGGTTTTAATTTAATCGTATGAACGTATATCTTACCATCATTTAAAAATAAACACCAGACAATAGACAGTGATTGAAAAATATCAAAAGGATAAAAATCAAATTTGAATATCAAGATTTTCTATGTATGCAATAGCGTTATCATTTACAATATAGAAATCCTTCTTGTCACCATGGTAAGATCTCAGGGGGCGCTCCTCAACAATGTGCTGGATAGTTTGACGATCTGCTCCACAGTCACAGGTCGGAGAGTCGGAGAGTCATATTTTCCCCACTTATACATAAAATCTGCACAGACGCCAAAGTTTGTTCTGATACGATTTAGAGTAACCCATGTTTTCCTTGGTAGATTGAAGCCTGGTGGAGGGTTTTGTAAATTAGGGAACATTTGGGGATCACCTTCTACTACATTGACCCAAAGTTCTCGCCATTTCTCCTCTAAATTGAAGTTTTGTTCATGCAAGGTGATTGCAGTTCGGATGGGTGGGTGTCTTGATTTCAATCGTTGTATTGTAACATCTCTGATATTTTGGTGTATTGGAAGTTTTTCATTATTCACTACTTTAGTGTATTCTTTAAGTAGGAGCTTTTGTCTTCTTAGATTTGCGGGTGCGATATGACCCAGCACAGGTAACCAGTGAACAGGTGTAGGTCTAATAGCACCAGATATTATACGCAAAGAGTTGTTCAGCTGAGTGTCAATTAAGTTTACATGACAGCTATTTAACCATGCTGGAGCCCAGTATTCTGCAGCAGAGTACACCAGGGCAAGAGTAGATAACCATGCTGGAGCCCAGTATTCTGCAGCAGAGTACACCAGGGCAAGAGTAGATGTTCTCAAAACAGATGTTGCCGAGCCCCATGAGGATCCACAGTTTCTGAATAATATTATTACGTGCTTTCAGTTTCTGTGCCAATTTATCCAGATGGGATTTAAAAGTTAGACTTCTATCAAGAGTTACACCTAAGTACTTAGGATTGAAATTGTGTTTAACAGATTGGCCTTCAAATTGTACTTTAAGTTCAGTCTTGGCACTTGCATTGTGTAAATGAAAGCAACAAACTTCCGTTTTTGATGGGTTAGGTTTTAATCTCCATTGTCGGAAGTACTTTCCCATTACACTAAGATCTTTTGTAAGAACGTCCTCTGCTTCCTCCATTGTTTTGCTTACCATAGCAAGTGCCCAGTCATCGGCATATCCAAATTTCCGTGACACTGTTTTAGGAATATCAGCTAGGTACAGGGCAAACAGGAGAGGTGCCAGCACTGATCCCTGGGCCAGTCCGTTGTTTAAAGATTTCTTACAACTGGTTGAATCGCCCATAATAAGATGAAAAGTTCGATTTGCAATCATATTATTCAAGAGGTACATCATTTTCTTACATGGAATCACCTTCAGAAATTTATATAAAAGTCCTTCCCTCCACACAGTATCTAGGGGTAATAAATCACAAAGTAATAAAAATTAAAAAAGTTAAAAAAGAAGACTACATAAAAGTTTAAATCACCTTCCTTTTATCTTACAAAAATAAATAATAATAATAATAATAATAAAATACACATAACAGGTAATAAAAATTGTTACGGAAAATTAAATATTTCTCACAGAAAATTATAGAAATCACACGTTTTGTCATGCACATTTATTTCCTATGTGTGTTTGGAATAACACCTAAAAACAGAGAGAAAAGGCAAATTGGACATAATTTAACCCCTTTACGACCGCCGATACGCCTTTTAACGGCGGCATATTAGGGTACTTTTTCCGATCCGCCGCTTTTTAACGGCGGTCGGAAAAAAGGGTCTTGCGCCCCCCAGAGTCAGAAAATTTCCGGGGTCTCAGCTGCCGGGGGTAGCTGAGACCCTGGAGATCATGATTCGGGCCGGTTTTTCCGGTCCCCAGTCACGTGATGACCGGTATACACCGTATACCGATCATCAAGTTATAGTAAATGACCGCGCCGGTAAAAAATGATTTATCTCCCATCTGGCATGATCAAACATGCCAGATGGGAGATAAATCTTTTTCCCGGTTCCCTCCGGTCCCCTCGATACCCCAAAGTGCCCCAAAGTGCCCCCCCCGACCCCCAACCCCCTCCCGAAAATCCAAGATGGCCGCGCGCACCGCCGAGCACAGCAGCGCGCCGGCCGCATTTACACTTTTCTTATGGTTTCTGTCGTATGTGCCATAACACATACGACAGAAACCTGCTCCCCAGGCCCCGCCGGGTCCCCCCCTACCTCCCCCCTGGTGTTCCCCGGTGTCCCCCGGTGTCATACATACCGCTGATCCCCCGCGGCCCCCTCCTCCGGCTCCTTCTCAGCAGACGCCGGTCACATGTGCCGAGCAGCTGTCAGCTTCCTGTGCTGTGAGACGCTGGCTGCTGCTGCTCGGCACACTGCAGCTGTGACCCAGGGAGAGTGGGTGCAGATTCTTTGCACCCACTCTCCTCAAATGGAGGGTCTGCCCTACTAGAAAATGGGGGATACGTTCCCTGAACGTGTCCCCCATATTCTAGAAGGTCCAGAGTCGACGTGGGACGTCCAAATGGATTATAGTGGATTTTTTTTTCTTTTCAATAAATTGGTCAATCAGGGAATGTTTTGGGGAGTGTTTTTTCAAATAATTTTTTTTTTGTTGTCAATTTTTTTTTTTATTACTGTCAATTAGTTATGTCGGGTATCTGATAGACGCCGTGACATAACTAATTGCTGGGCTTGATGCCAGGTGACATTACACACCTGGTATCAACCCCATTCATTACCCCGTTAGCCAACGCACCAGGGCGCGGGATGAGCTGGGGCGAAGCGCCAGAATTGGCGCATCTAATGGATGCGCCACTTCTGGGGCGGCTGCGGCCTGCTATTTTTAGGCTGGGAAGAGTCCAATAACCATGGCTCTTCCCATCCTGAGAATACCAGACCCCAGCTGTCAGCTTCACCTTGGCTGGTGATCTAATTTGGGGGGACCCCACGTTTGTTTTTTTTTTTTAATTATTTATTTATAAATAATTAAAAAAAAAAAACAGCTTGGGGAGCCCTCCAAATTGATCACCAGACAAGATGAAGCTGTCAGCTGTGGTTTGCAGGCTACAGCTGTCTGCTTTACCCTAGCTGGCTATCAAAAATAGGGGGGACCCCACGTCATTTATTTTAATTCTTTTTTTTTTTTTTGGGCTAAATACAAGGCTAGGCATCCTTTAGTGTCACATGAAAGGCACTAAAGGGCGCCAGCTTAGAATATGAAGGGGGGTGGGACGTTATATATGTTTGACATCTATCCATTCATCCATTGTAGCATTTTACGCTGTGTGCCCACAATCAGGGTTTGCAACGTTTTGGGCGCAGAGTGTTTTCCCTGCGTCCATAACGCTGCGTTGTGCAGTAGAAGCACAGTGGCAGGATTTTTAGAAATCCCGTGCCCACTGTGTTTCTTTTCTCCGCAGCATAAATCGACCTGCGGCGCAGCTTCCCGAGCCTCAGCATGTCAATTTATGCTGCGGAGATGAGTGTTCTTTGCAGGTAGAATAGAACTAAAGTCCACAGCAGCCTGAACCCAAATCGTGGGCATGGGCAGCTGCGTTCTCCCGTGGACAACACTCACATTTCTGCAGGAGGCTGACACTGGGTACTAGACGCTGTGTCGCTGGATCATGGCCACATAGCCTAAAGGTCCCGATATCGCTAGCGTGGGTACCCGCCCCCATCTGTTGTGCAACACGGGCAAATCGCTGCCCGTGCCGCACAACATCGCGCAGACGCGTCACACATACTTACCTGCCCGGCGACGTCGCTGTGACCGGCGAACCGCCTCCTTTCTAAGGGGGCGGTCCGTGTGGCGTCACAGTGACGTCACTGAGCGGCCGCCCAATAGAAGCGGAGGGGCGGAGATGAGTGGCCGGAACATCCCGCCCACCTCCTTCCTTCCTCATAGCGGCCGGGAGGCAGGTAAGGAGAGGTTCCTCGTTCCTGCGGCGTCACACATAGCGATGTGTGCTGCCGCAGGAGCGACGAACTACATCGTTACTGCTGCAGTAACGATAATCGAGAATGGACCCCCATGTCACCGATGAGCGATTTTGCACGTTTTTGCAACGATGCAAAATCGCTCATCGGTGTCACACGCAATGGCATCGCTAATGCAGCCGGATGTGCGTCACCAATTCCGTGACCCTAACGACTCCGCATTAGCGATGTCGCAGCGTGTAAAGCCCCCTTAACAGTGAGAAATTTGTTGCTACAGCAACATTTTTGTGAAGTACCTGTGGATTCAAAATGCTTACTATACTCCTGAATAAAATCCTTGAGGGGTCCAGTTTCCAAAATGAGGTCACTTGTGGGGGGTTTCTGATGTATAAGTGCCCAAGGGGCCCTGCTAATGTGACATGGTGCGCGCAATTTACTTCAACTTTTCCAAAATTCAAATGGTACTCCTTCCATTCCAAGCCCTCCCATTTATCCAAACAAAGGTTTTTGGCCACATGTGGGGTATCCCTGCGCTCACAAGAAATTAGATAACAACCTGTGGGGTACACGTTTTGTTGTTGCCTCTTGAAAAAGTGAAAAATGTGTCGCTAAATCAACATTTGTGTGAAAAAAATGAAAATTTCAATATGGCAACCTAAGCTTATCAAATTCTGTGAAGTATTCGTGGATTCAAAATGCTCAATATACACCTAGATTAAAGCCTTGAGGGGTCTTATTTCCAGAATGGGGTCACTTGTGGTGGACCTCCACTGCTTAGGCACCTCAGGGGCTCTCCTAATGCAACATGGCGTCCGCTATTGATTCCAGCCAATTTTGCAGTCAAATTGCACTCCTTCTCTTCTGAGCCCTGTAGTGTGCCCAAACAGTTGATTTCCACCACATACAAGATATCAACAAACTCAGGAGAAATTGCGCAATAAATTTCATGGTGATTTTTTTCCTGTTACCCTTGTGAAAAAAAAAGCTACCTGGTTGAAGTAACAATTTTGTGGTAAAATTTTATTTTTTTATTTTCATGGCTCAACGTTATAAACTTCTGTAAAGCTCCTGGGGGTTCAGGGTACTCACCAAACATCTAGATAAATTCCTTGAGGGGCCTAGTTTCCAATATGGGGTCACTTGTGGTGTTTTTTTGCTGTTTACGTACCTTAGGGGTCCTCCAAATGCGACATGGTGCCCGCAATCTTTTTCAGCCAAATTTCCTTTCCAAAATTCAAATATTGCTCCTTCCGTTCCAAGCCCTCCCATTTCTCCAAACAAAGGTTTCAGACCACAAGTGAGGTATCACCGCGCTCATAAAAAGTGGGTAACAAACATTGGGGTCAAATTTTTGGAATTACCTCTTGAAAAAGTGAAAAAATTGATGCTAAAGCAACATTTTTGAGAAAAAAATGAAAATTTTCAATGTGACAACGTAACGTTATCAAAATCTGTGAAGTACCTGTGGATCCAAAATGCTCATTATACCCTAGATAGAAGCCTTAAGGGGTCTAGTTTCCAAAATGGTGTCACTTGTGAGGGGTTTCTGCTGTTTAGGTACCTTAGCGGACATGTAAATGCAACATGGTGCCCGCAATCTATTTCAGCCAAATTTGCTTTCCAAAATTCAAATATTGCTCCTTCTGTTCCGAGCCCTCCCATTTGTCCAAAAAAAGGTTTCTGACCACATGTGGGGTATTGGCGCGTTCATAAGAAAGTGGGTAACAAGTTTTGGGGTTCATTTTGTTATTTCTTCTAAAAGTGAATAAATTTGGGGTAGAGCAACATTTTAGGTAAAATTTTATTTTTTGCTTTTTTTCATTCCACTTTTCTTTAGTTCCTGTGAAGCACCTGAAGGGTTAATAAACTTCTTGGATGTGGTTTTGAGTACTTTGAGGGGTGCTGTTTTGAGAATGGTGTCACTTTTGGGTATTTTCTGTCACTCAGGCCTCTCAAAGTCACTTCAAATGTGATGTGGTCCCTAAAAAAATGTTTTTGTGAATTTTGTTGAAAAAATGGGAAATTGCAGATGAACTTTGACCCCTTCTAACTTCCTAACCCCAAAACATTTTGTTTCAGAAATTGCGCTAATGTAAAGTAGACATGTGGGAAATGTTATTTATTAACTGTTTTGTGTGACATAACTCTCTGGGTTAAGGGCATAAAAATTAAAAGTTTGAAAATTGCAAAATTTTCAAAATTTTCATCAAATTTCCGTTTTTTTCACAAATAAAAGCAAAAAATATCGTTCTAAATTTATAACTATCATGAAGTACAATATGTCACGAAAAAACAATGTCAGAATCACCGGGATCCGTTGAAGCGTTCCAGAGTTATGACCTCATAAAGTGACACTGGTCAGAATTGCAAAAAATGGCCTGGGCATTAAGTACAAAACTGGCTTCGTCCTTAAGGGGTTAACATAATAATAATAATAATAATAATAATAATAATAATAACAATAATAATAACAATAATAAATTGTCAAGTTCTCAGACAGTTCTTTTCTCCTCTTTCTGCTCTTCATGCTTAGTGTAACACACACAGACACACAATGCAAAGATTGAGTAAACCTCTCCCCTTTTTATCTGGTTTTAGGTGTGATTTTCATATTTCCCACTCCAATTACTTGCCAGACAAAAATGGGCTGGACAATTGTTGTCTCCCTCAACTTAATATTTGTCTGCACACCCTTTACCCCTTGGAATAAATAACTGCAATCAGTCACTTCCTATAACCATCAACAAGTCTCGTACACCTCTCCCCTGGAATTTTGGGCTCTTCTTTATAAACTGCTTCACGTCTCTCATATATGAAGGCCTCTTCTCCCAACAGCAATTTTAAGACCTCTCCACTGGTGTCAATAGGATTTAGATCCGGACTCATTGCTGCCACTTCAGTACTCTCTAGTGCTTTGTTTCAATCAATTTCTGGGGCTTCTTGAAGTATCTTTGGGGTCATTGTCCTGCTGAAAGACCCATGATCTAGGACATAAACTAGCTTTCTGATACAGGTCACCACATTGCCACCCAAAATACTTGGGTAGTCTTCAGATTTCATGATGTCTTGCATACAGTCAAGGCATTTAGTGCAAGAGGCAACAAAACAAGCCCAAAACATATCTGACCCTCCACCATATTTGACTGTAGGTCCTGTGTTCTTTTCTTTGTAGGCCTCATTCAGTTTTCAGTAAACAGTAGAATGATGTGGTTTATCAAAAACCTCTATCTTGGTGTCATCTGTCTACAAGACATTTTCCCAGAAGGATTTTGGTTACTCACATACATTTTGGCAAACTGCAGTATCGCTTTTTTATGTCTCTGTGTCAGCAGTGTGGTCCTCCTGGTTTTCCTCCATGGTGTTTCATTTTATTCAAATATCAATGAATCGTTTGCACTGACACTGATGCCCCTGAGCCTGCAGGAGAGTTTGAATTTCTTTGCAACTTGATCCACCATCCAGACTATTCTTTGTTGCAATCTTTCATCAACTATTCAATTTTTCACTGCCATCCATTGCCGAGGAAATTAGCTGCAGTGTCATGGGTTGTAAACTTCTTGATTATGTTGTGCACCGTGGAAAAGGGAACATCAAAATCTCTAGAGATGGAGTTCTAAACTTGAAATTGTTGATATTTTTAACCAAATTTGGTTCTCAAGTCCTCAGACAGTTCTTTTCTCCTCTTTCTGTTCTCCATGCCTAGTCTAGCACACACAGACACATAATGAAAGATTGAGTAAACTTCTCCCCTTTTTATCTGATTTCAGGTGTGATTTTTATATTGCCCACTCCTGTTACTTGCCACATGTGAGTTTGAATGAGCATCACATGCATGAAACAAAGTTGTTTACCCATAATTTTGGAAAGGTGGCAACAATTTTCTCCAGCACATTTTTGGGGTTTTTGTGGGAAATTATGTCCAAATTGCCTTTTTTTTGTCTTGTCCCAATGCACACAAAGAAAATTAATATGTGTACAACAAAACATGTGTAATTGCAACCGCTCTCTGGGAAAAAATACTTCACTTTCTGGAGTACTTTAAAAGGTTGCCAACACATTTGGCCAATATTATATATATATATATATATATATATATATATATATATATATATATATATATATATATATATACACATATATATTATATATTATATATATATATAATTTATATATATATATTATTTTTATAATAAAAAATATATAAAATATATATATAAATATATATATAAAAATATATTATAGATATTATATCTATACATACATATATACACACACACACACACACATATATATGCACACATTTATGTCCCACAGAATGAATGCAATAAGAAGAACCCCCCCCAAAAAATTTTTAGAACTGTATTTTATTTCACCATTTCACCCCACATGGAATTTTTTTCTCCCTTTTTTTAGCACATTATATGGTAAAATGGCGGGTTATTGAAAACTACAACTCCCCCGTCATAAAAGAAACCTTTACGTGAAGAGAAAAAGCAAAAAAATCATCATGAAAAGTTTAAAGGGGGCATTTAAAAAAAATAAAAAATAAATAATAACTCAAAGAAGGGAATGTGACAACGCTTATATTCACTTGGTTAATCTCCCACCGTTCCAGCGCTGCTGCTTCTCTGCACCAAAATTATCATACCTTGTATACTGGTCGTCAGTACTTGGGTCATCACATATCAATGGTTCCCAGTGGAGCACAGTTTGTACAGCAGAGTCAATTTTTATCTTCAGAGTCACTGGGTAAGTTCTCTCCTGTAGAGTGTCAGCTCTTATGGTCAGTGAGGTCTTCTCTCTCCTGTAGAGTATAAGCTTCTTTGGACAGTGAGATTCTCTCTCCCTCCTGTAGAGTGTAAGCTCTTCTGGTCAGCAGGGATCCTATATCTCTCTTCTGTAGATTGTAAGCTCTAGTGGTCAGCAGGCTTCTCTTTCTCTCTCCTGTAGAGTGTAAGCTCTTATGGTCAGTGGGGTCCTCTCTCCTGTAGAGTGTAAGTTCCTATGGTCACTGGTGGCCTGTTTCTCCTATAGAGTGTAAGCACTTATGGTCAGTGTGGTGCTCTCTTTCCTGCAGAGTGGCTGTAGCAAGCACATGCATGTACAGCAAGAAGAAAATAACAAGGAGTCCATCAGGAGCCCAGGGCAGCCATGAAGAAGGACCGTAGAAAGACCAGTAAGATGAGCAATTTGTTAATTTAGTTTCCAGCTATTGTTTGTGAAAACAAATAGGGTTGAACAATCCCTTTAATTATGGCTGTATCACATGACATTGAGCAGATGCATTCAGGATTAATTAAAAAATTGCAGCCATAAATATAGCAAACTGTTATTGTTATTTTTATTTGGGGCTGGCTGCACATCCTGATCCTCTAGGTTCATGAACTGAATTCCAAAACTGCAGTAAAGACTGACACTGGCAATAGCAAAGAAAGAGATAGAGAGAGAGAGAGCGAGAGAAGAAAGAGAGAGAGAGAAAGAAGAAAGAGAGAGAGAAGAAAGAAAGAGAGAAGAAAGAGAGAGAGAGAAAGAAGAGAGAGAGAAGAAAGAAAGAGAGAGAGAAGAGAGAGAAGAAAGAGAGAGAGAGAAGAAAGAGAGAAGAAAGAAAGACAGAGAGGGAAGAAAGAAAGAGAGAGAAGAAAGAGAGAAGAAAGAGAAGAAAGAGAAGAAAGAGAGAGAAGAGAGAGAAGAAAGAGAGCGAGAGAGCGAGAAGAAAGAGAGAGAAAAAGAAAGAGAAGAAAGAGAGAGGAAAGAGAGAAAGAAAGAGAAGAAAGAGAGAAAGAAAGAGAAAAGAAAGAGAGTAGAAAGAGAGAGAGAAGAAAGAGAGAGAAGACAGAAGAAAGAAAGAAAAAGAAGAAATAAAGACAGAGAGAAGAAAGAGAGAGAAGAAAGAAAGAAAGAGAGAGAAGAAAGAGAGAAGAGAGAAAAAAGAGAGAATGAAGAAAGAGAAAGAAAGAGGGAGAGAGCGAGAGAGAGAGAAGAAAGAGAGAGCAAGAGAGAGAAGAAATAGAGAGGAAAGAGAAAGAGAGAAGAGAAAGAGGAAAGAGAGAGAAGAAAGAGAGAGGAAAGAGAGAGAGGAAAGAGAGAGAAAAGAGAGAGAGGAAAGAGAGAGAGAAAGAGAGAGAGAAGAGAGAGAAGAGAGAGGAAAGAGAGAGAGAAGAAAGAGAGAGAGAAGAAAGAGAGAGAAGAAAGAGAGAGAGAAGAGAAAGAGAGAGAGAGAAGAGAAAGAGAGAGAGAGAAGAGAAAGAGAGAGGAAAGAGAGAAGAAAGAAAGAGAAGAAAGGGAGAGAGAAGAAAGAAAGAGAGAAGAAAGGGAGAGAGAAGAAAGGGACAGAGAAGAAAGAGAGAGAAGAAAGAGAGAGAAGAAAGAGAGAGAGAGAAGAAAGAGAGAGAAAAAAGAGAGAGAAGAGTAAGAGAGAGTGAGAGAGAGAAAGTAAGAGAATGAGAGAGAAGAAAGAAAGCGAGAGAGAAGAGAGAAGAGAGAGAAGAAAAAGTGAGAGAAGAAAAAGAGAGAGAAGAAAGAGAGAGAGAAAGAGAAAGAGAGATAGAAGAAAGAGTTTGAGAGAGAGAAGTAAGAGAGAGTGAGAGCGAGAGAAGAAAGAGAGAGAAAAGAAGAAAGAGAGAGAAGAGAGAGAGAGAGAAAGAGAGAGAGTCACTGCCTAATGGTGGAGATTTCTTTATATGCTAAGGTGTGTGGAAACTAGGTGAGCAGCCTCCAGCAGTACAGTGATGGCAATTAGCAGTGGATATAGCAATTATTGCCGCATTTTCTTGGATAAGCAAGATTAAAGTAGTAAACAGCTAACCATTAGCTTGAGGATTGTTTTTCTAAACAGAACTTTCCACATTTATTTTAATTTGCCAAGTAATTCATTAACCAGATAGATCTAATACTCGGAGCTGTAAAATGCGTTTATATACTTGGATACGCTGTTGAGAAACAAAAACACGAAGGTATTACACAGATCAGCGCCAGCAGGAATGGTGCCCTCAGGAAATGACTTTTTATAAGAAGAGTTCTCAGGGTCCCGCTGCTGAGACCCCTGGCGATCTGCTATGATCTAAACCTCCCAACTTTGATCGTTAGGAAAGGAGAGCAAACACTGTATAGTCCGCCACCGCAATGTTTATTTTACACTAAGCTACAGTACTTCCTTAACTTTGCCCAGTTCTTTTTATGGCACCACCGAGAAATATTACTCCTAGTGAGGCCATGAGTGTTCCCATGCAGTATAGTACTGCTTTCAAGGCCCCCACACACAGTATGATGCCTCCACACAATCTAGTGAATAACCAACAGCCCCCACACATTGTACGATGCCCCTATATTCCAACCCAAACATTTATCTGCCCTCAAAGTTGACACCATAGTTTATGATGCCACAGATCCCCCCACACAGTATGATACCACCACAACCCTCCCACATAGTATGATGCCCCCACAGTCCCCCCCACACACTGTGATGTCTCCGCCCCCCTTCAAACAGTATAGTGCACCCATAATTCCCCCACACAGTATGATGCCTCCACACAATATGGTGGATAACGAACAACTCCTATATTGTATGATGCCCCAACATTCCAAACTAAACATTAATCTGCCCCCAAAGTCCTCCCCATAGATTATGAAGCCACAGATCCTACCACACAGTAGGATCCCACAACAACCCACCTACATAGTATGATACCCCTACACCCCACTCAAATAGTATAGTGCCCCAACAATTCACCCATACATACAGTATGATGTCCCCATAGTGCCCCCCACACAATATAATATCCCTACAACCCCCACACACAATATATTTCCCCACAGCCACCCCACATAATATAATTCACTCACATCCCACCACACAATGTGATGCCTACATAGTCCCCCCCACACACACACTATGATATCCCCACAGTCCCCCACACAGTATATTTTCCCAACAGTCATAAACATACACAGTCTCCCTGTACAATATATCCCCATAGCTCACCCTCATAGAGTATGATCGCTCCCCAAATCCCCCCACAAAGTTTGTTGTCTCTACAGCCCTCGACATACAGTAACATGCCCCTACAGTACCCGCCACCAACTTCATGGATGTATAATGTTTCATGTAATGGAACCTAAAAAGTAATATTTTATTTGTTTCAGTGCTGTATTTGCTTTATTTGCAAAAACATAAAAAAAACAAAGTTTATCAAACACAAAGTTTGATAAATAGAAAATTGGTTTCCATTGCAGATGTTCTTCCATGTTTATATGGCAGACACCGGCCAGCCTGAATTAACTGCTTACTTTTCTTACCACCATAAGTGATACCATCCTATACGCAATATACTAAGGCCAATGTCATACATTAGTTTTTTTTCTCTCGTAAAGTCCAATTTTCATCTGTTTTTGCCCGTTTTTTTTCATCATATGTTTTTTTTGTATGAGAATAAAAAAAAAAATTGATGAAGGTTCCCTAACTCCTTCTATCAACAAGTCAGGGGAAAAAGGGAGCACTCTGGGAAGTGACAATTCATCTATATACCTTCCTTTATTTTTTGCATCCCATTCACTTGAGAGGTTGATCTGCAAATTGGATCAAAATTGAACAAGTCTCCATTTTGTTTTTCCAAACTAACCAAATGTGTGAGAAGACCCATAGACTATAATGGGCATGTATTCTATCTCCAAAATAAAAAAAATAATAGAGCCTGTATGAATGAGTGAATGAATACTTATTGGTAGTAGGAAATTATGTTCATAGATGGTCTTCTTAAACAGGTCACCAGATCAAAAATATCTGAGTATTCTGTTTTTTTTTTGTTTTTTCATCCTCCATGTAGTTTTAGTGAAGGAGCATGGATCAGAAGAGTTCCTGGGGCGTGTGTTTTGGCTGCTCTGCATTATTCCCCTCAAAGCCATGCCCCCTTGTCAAGAGTATAAAAAATTGCAATCTCTAATCAAAAGAATGATATCTCTGTAAAAGCATGGTGGATTTAAAATAAATAATAACAAACAAACCACTCACCTCCCCAGCCCACTTCTCACCATCATCAGTCAGGTCTTTGCCCCATCTTCATGTGCCAATAAGGTCACTGTTCACTCACCCCTTGAGGAAGTGTTACGTAGAGGTCAGGAGTTCAACAGGCAGCAAGGACACCCCCGCATAGTATTATGGAGCCCCATATACTAATATGCACCCCATATAGCATTATGCACTCCCATATAGTATTATGCACCCCATACAGTATTATGAACCCACATAAAGCATTATACACCCCCATATAGTATTATGCAACCCCCATATAGTATTATGCACCCCCTTGTCCTCTGGCCACCATGTGCTGACTAGTGGTGGGCGAACCTGGACTGTAAAGTTCGGGTTCCGTATTAAACACATAGTATTCATGCACACGGTCCTGAACACGAGTTTTCCTGGGAAACTCGTGGTACAGTATGGGTCCAGGGGCTGCAAAAAAAGCACATTATTAAAAAGCATTATAATTATACTTACAGGCCCCGCGACGCGTCCTGCAGACTCTGTTTCATGGCCGCTTCTGCTTCCGGGTCTGATCATTAACTTCCAGTGGTATTCACTGCACTGTTCGTCACTCAGCAATCTTCGGCTGTTTTCGGCCAAGTTTGCGGTGACATCAGGGTTCACCTGAGTCTATGAGCTATGGACTCGATTGAACTTTGACTGTCACTGTGCAAGTCTCACATCAGTATCACCCGGCATGACGCACACTGTTCTGACAGGAGCTGGTCAGCTGCATGTATTTCTATGCAGCTGAGGTGCTCCTGCCTGGAGAGTGTGTGCTCTGTCGGGCGATACTGATGTGAGACGCTTAGGAGCCAAGTGGAGTCATACCCTCACTGTCAGCCTGCTTCTTGCTCTGTATATGTCTGTACAGAGCGATGAAGCAGAGCTGACATTGCTTTAGCTGCTTCTCGCTCTGTATATATCTGTACAGAGCGATGAAGCAGAGCTGACATTGTTCTACCTGCTTCTCACTCTGTATATTTGTGTACAGAGTGATGAACCAGAGCTGACATTGCTCTCCCTGATTCTCGCTCTGTAGAGACATTTGTCTGTATAAAGCGATGAAGCAGACCTGACATTGCTCTCCCTGTGGACTACGTCAGACTAAGGATTCTTTTATATTAAAGATGGAGTCTCTAAATGTTTTTTTGTTTTATTTCTAATAAAAAAAAAAATTCTATGTGTTGTTTTACTGTTTACTAGAAATTCATGGTGGCCATGTCTAATTTGGCATGACACCATGAATTCCAGGCTTACCACCAGCTGAGAATATACAGCTGGTATTAACCCCTTTATTACCCAGTGTGCCACTTCCATCACGGCATGCTGGACGAGTCAGTTAAAGCACCTATAAATGGTGCTAAGAAACAATGCACCATTTCCATGGGTGGCTGCGGGCTGTGTTTTTTAGTGTGGGGGCCCAGAACGCTTCGAACTTACCACGCTGAGATTCCCAGTCCCCAGGTGCTTAGTTTTACCTGACTGGCGATCAAAATATGGCAGGTGCCCACACATTTTTTTTGTTCATTATTTTTTAAAATAATTAAAAAAAAAAATTAATGGACTTTCCTGTATTTTGATTGCCAGCCAAGGTAAAGCCAGGCAGATGGGGTGGCAGCCCGTAGAGATCTGCTTTATCTACGCTGAGAATCAAAAATACCGTGGAATGCTACGTCATTTTTGAAAATTATTTATTTCTTTTTACACGACTAGATGTGTGAGGGCACCCAACAGCCAATCACAGATGCTGTCAGGCAGAATGGGGCGTCTGGTATTGACTGTTGGAATAACCTGGAATTTGCCCATACATTCTAGATGCTAAAATGTGTGGGCTGGTTTCAGATTACTCCAGCATCCAATCACAGACGCCCACTTTGTGACAGCATCTGTGATTTTCTGTTATTTTAACAGTAAAATAATACAACACAGAGAAAAATATTTTATTAGAAATAAAACAGAAGACATTTAGTACTCCATCTTTATTACCCTAAAAAAAACCTCCGACGTAGTCCAAAGCCGGGCGAGCATCTTCAGCTCTGCTACATTTATGTGAGAAGACAAACACAGGTCTGCTCCCACAGACTCAGCCGAGGCCGGTCAGCTGTGCCCCCGGGTAACCACGACTGACGTGACTGCAACAAAGCCGTAAAGTGAGCTCGTCGGCAGTGAGAGCGCTGACGTCAGAGTCGGGTTTCCCCGAGGGCACAGCTGATGTGAACGCTTTAATTAATTGAAAAAAAAAGAAAAAACAAAACAAAAAAACTATGAATGGTGACGATTGCAACACATCATGGAAGGTCCTGTAACCCACGGCGTAACAACAACATTCACACCAGACTGGTCACATGGCTATGCCATCATGGATGGTCCTGTAGTCAGTGGAGGTTACCCGGGGCACAGCTGACCGGCCTCTTCCATTTCTGGTGACGGTGTCTGTTGATTGTTCTTCAGGTTCCTCTGACGATGATATTAGGTCTTTTGGTTCCTCTGATGACAATATTTGGTCTTCGGGGTCCTCTGGTGACACTATGCATATATTCTACCATTGTTCTGTTGTTTTATTTAGTTATTTTTGGTTCAGGGTGGTTACGCTTCCCCACCTCAATTTTTAACATTTTATTTTATTTTTTCTCTTGCAGTCATGGCTGTGTTTGCACCCTTAAAATTGCTCCAGAAAGTGAAGAATTTCTCCCCAAAAATAATTGAATTATACATGTTTTGTCATACACATAATTATTTCCTTTGTGTGTATTGGAACAACACAAAAAAACAGAGAAGAAAAGGCAAATTGGACAGAATTTCACACAAAACTCCTAAAATATGCAAAAAAAAAATTGTCCCCCTCAACTTAATATTTGGTTGCACATCCTTTACCCTTTGGAATAAGTAACTGCAATCAGTCGCTGCCTATAACCGTCCAGAAGCTTCTTACTCCTGTCACATGGCATTGTGGACTCTTTATAAACCAATCCACGTCTCTCATATCTAAAGGCGTCTTCTCCCATCAGCAATTTTAAGATCTCTCCACAGGTATCAATGAGATTTAGATCCAGACTCATTGCTGTCACTTCAGAACTCTCCAGTGCTTTGTTTGCATCTATTTCAAAGGGCTTCTTGAAGTATGTTTGGAGTCATTGTCCTGCTGGAAGACTCATGATGTAGGATGCAAACCCAGCTTTCTGACAATGGGCACTACATTGCCACCCACAATCGTTTGGCAATCTTCAGAATTTATGGTGTCTTCAAGGCCCTCAGTGCCAGAGGCAGCAAAACAACCCAAAAACATCTTTGATCCTCCACCATATTTGACTGTAGGTCCTGTGTTCTTTTCTTTGTAGGCCTCGTTCCATTTTCAGTAAACTTTAGAATGATGTGCTTTACCAAAAAGCTTTATCTTGGTCTCATCTGTCTGTAAGGATTTTAGCTTACTCAAGTATATTTTAACACACTGCAGTCTAGCTTCTTTATATCTCTGTGTCAGAAGTGGGGTCCTCCTGGGTCTCCTCCATAGAATTTAATTTCAATTTTTGCTGATAGTTCACACTGACACTAATGCTCTCTGAGCCTGCAAAACAGCTTGAATTTTTTGGAACTTGATTGGGTCTATCTACCAACCAGACTATCCGGTGTTGCCACCTTTCATTAATGTTTCTCTGTCGTCCACATCCAGGGCGATTTGCTACAGTGCTATGGATTGAAAACTTCCCGATTATTTTGTTCACTGTGGGCAAAGGAACATCAAGATCTCTGGAGATGGATGGACTTGTAATCTTTTTGATATTTTTTAACAATTTTGGTTCTCACATACTCAGACAGTTCTCTTCTCCTCTTTCTGTTCTCCATGATTAGTGTGGCACACACAGGCGCACAATGCATATACTGAGTTAACTTCTCTTTTGATCTGATTTCAGGAGTGATTTTCATATTGCCCACACCTGTTACTTGCCACAGGTGAGGTTGAACGAACATCACATGCTTGAAACAAAGTTGTCTATCCACAATTTGGTAAGGGTGCCAACAATTTTGTCAGACCCATTTTTGGAGTTTTGTGTGAACTTATGTCCTTTTTGCCTTTTTTTCAGTTTCTTAGTGTTGTTTCAATATACACAAAGGAAATAAACATGTAATTGCAATAATATTCTTGGGAAAATGTATCATTTTCTGGATCAATTTCAATGGTGCCAACACATTCGGGCAATGACTGTAGATATTTTTTATTTGTGGTTGTGTCAATAGGTATATTAACAATAAAGCATATACTTTTTTTATTAATGGTTGTATATTGTTAATTTAATTAGGATTTTTAGGGCTTATAAGGTCACTGTTCACTCCATGACATCATGACACCAAGACCTTTTGCACAGTTGCACAGAATCCTCTTGGACGGGGGTCTTAATGTCAGAGGAGGCGATCTGAAAATGCAGAGAGGCCCGGACGGGTGACATGGAGGACACGGAGAGGTGAGAGAGTTTTTTTTACATTTTGATGGCCTGTTATAGTTCAGAAAAATAGCGGCCAGCGGCTGCCGTTTTGCTGAATTTGTGCGGAACCACAAAAAAAAATAATCAAAAAACTAAAAAAAATCTGCATTTTGCCAGTGTGGATTTTTGTAAAATTCAATTCCACTCGAATTTATTTGCTCATCCCTACTGATCCCTAAACATATTCCAAAACTCATTAAAGGGACATTGATTTAGGCCGGAATCACACTTGTGAGTGACTTGTATCGGCATCACATGACACGACCGCACACTCTCCGGACACGAGCGTGCAGCTGCAAAAAAATACATGCAGCTGACCCGCTCCTGTCAGGAGAGTGTGCGGCCGTGCCGGGTGATGTTTATACAAGACTTGCGCAAGTCACTCGCAAGTGTGACTCTGGCCTTAGGAACACTACTTCCAATAGGTGGCACTAGTGAGATATTTTTCTTGTATTTAAAGGGAACCAACCAGAAGTATTTTGCTATATGAAGTAAGGGTAGTGCCATAAAGGCAGTAAGATGCTGATTCCAGTCATACCTGTTATAGAAAGATCGAATGCTTAATTGTTGAAATATCTTTAATCAAAGTTGCAGATATGCACTTCACTTTGATTGACAAGTAGAATGAGGTAGGGCCTTTATGGGTCATGTCCTCCATGTACAGTCATATGAAAAAGTTTGGGCACCCCTATTAATGTTAACCTTTTTTCTTTATAACAATTTGTGTTTTTGTAACAACTATTTCAGTTTCATATATCTAATAAATGATGGACTCAGTAATATTTCTGGATTGAAATGAGGTTTATTGTACTAACAGAAAATGTGCAATCCGCATTTAAACAAAATTTGATAGGTGCATAAGTATGGGCACCTCAACATAAAAGTGACATTAATATGTTGTAGATCCTTCTTTTGCAAAAATTACAGCCTCTAGTCGCTTCCTGTAGCTTTTAATGATTTCCTGGATCCTGGATGAAGGTATATTTGACCATTCCTGTTTACAAAACAATTCCAGTTCAGTTAAGTTTGATGGTCGCTGAGCATGGACAGCCGCTTCACATCATCCCACAGATGTTCAATGATATTCAGGTCTGGGGACTGGGATGGCCATTCCAGAACATTGTAATTGTTCCTCTGCATGAATGCCTGAGTAGATTTGGAGCGGTGTTTTGGATCATTGTCTTGCTGAAATATCCATCCCCTGCGTAACTTCAACTTCGTCACTGATTCTTGCACATTATTGTCAAGAATCTGCTGATACTGAGTTGAATCCATGCGACCCTCAACTTTAACAAGATTCCCGGTGCCGGCATTGGCCACACAGCCCCAAAGCATGATGGAACCTCCACCAAATTTTACTGTGGGTAGCAAGTGCTTTTCTTGGAATGCCGTGTTTTTTGCCTCCATGCATAACGCCTTTTTGTATGACCAAACAACTCAATCTTAGTTTCATCAGTCCACAGGACCTTCTTCCAAAATGTAACTGGCTTTTCCAAATGTGCTTTTGCATACCTCAGGCGACTCTGTTTGTGGCGTGCTTGCAGAAACGGCTTCTTTCGCATCACTCTCCCATACAGCTTCTCCTTGTGCAAAGTGCGCTGTATTGTTGACCGATGCACACTGACACCATCTGCAGCAAGATGATGCTGCAGGTCTTTGGAGGTGGTCTGTGGATTGTCCTTGACTGTTCTCACCATTCTTCTTCTCTGCCTTTCTCATATTTTTCTTGACCTGCCACTTCTGGGCTTAACAAGAACTGTACCTGTGTTCTTCCATTTCATTACTATGTTCCTCACAGTGGAAACTGACAGTTTAAATCTCTGAGACAACTTTTTGTACCTTCCCCTGAACAACTATGTTGAATAATCTTTGTTTTCAGATCATTTGAGAGTTGTTTTGAGGAGCCCATGATGACACTCTTCATAGGAGATTCAAATAGGAGAACAACTTGCAAGTGGGCACCTTAAATACCTTTTCTCATGATTGGATACACCTGCCTATGAAGTTCAAAGCTCAATGAGGTTAAAAAACCAATTTAGTGCTTCAGTAAGTCAGTAAAAAGTAGTTAGGAGTGTTCAAAACAAGAAATTGATAAGGGTGCCCATACTTATGCACCTGTCAAATTTAGTTTAAATGCGGATTGCATATTTTCTGTTAGTACAATAAACCTCATTTCAATCCAGAAATATTACTCATTCCATCAGTTATTAGATATATGAAACTGAAATAGCAAAAACCCAAATTGTTATAAAGAAAAAAGGTTAACATTAATAGGGGTGCCCAAACTTTTTCATATGACTGTATATTCCTCCTCCGGTGTCTTCCTGGCTTTCCCCCTTTTTTTTATTTGAATATCGTGCCATGCTGCCATTGCTGTTGTTGGTGCCGCAGTAACTATGTTTTCATTAAAATGGCGTTGGAGTTCGCACATGTGTGTACCGCGATTTCCGGCACCATTTTATTGAAGATACTGCGGTGAAGAATATGAGCGGCAGGGGAACATGCTCAGATGTAAAAAAAAAAAAAAAAAATCTTCGCATACGCCGATGGCTCTCATAGTCTTCACTGCATTATCTTCAATAAAATGATGATTGCAGTTCGCGCATGCGCAGACTCTGACACCATTTTAATGAAGACATAATTACTGTGGCAATGCGCACGCGCAGCCAACAACAGCAATGGCGGCGCGGCACAATATTCAAATAAAGAAAAGGTGGCAAGTCAGAAGAACACCGGAGGAGAAATAAACACTGAGGAACTGACCCACAAAGGCCCGCCCCGCTGCACACGCCAATCAAAGTGTAGTGCATTTCTGCAACTTTGATTACAGATATTTCAGCAACGAAGTATCCGATCTTTCTATAACAGGTATGCCTGGATTCAGCATCCTAGCGCCAATATGGCACTACCTTTACCTCATATAGCAAAATCCTGCTGGTTGGTTCCCTTTAAAAGAAGTGAGCACTAATTTACATATCTTTTTCCCAGGGGTCATTACCAATAAGACTTTATACACAGTTGGTCTCTGTATCGACATTCAGACCTACTGTGATGTGAGAATATTTTATGATCCTATAAAAGGCTTAATTTAATTGACTTTTCCAGTATTTGTGATATTATACGTATAGGCGCCTTTGCATACTCCCTCTACAAACATCCTAACAAATTTAACTGCAAGCCCAAAGGCATAAAACTATTCCGGTTTTACAAGAACATTGTGTTACACCGTACTGATCTTAATGGATGATGATTGGTCGTATGAAAAAAGACTTTATTTCAATATCATATCTATTCACATGGAGGGAGAATAAAACCCAAGTATTAAATTAAGCAGGGGATGATGAAAAATCCATTCATTCATACATATGCTTCTTTATAAATGCCATTATCTGTGGCCTGGAAGGAATACTGTCTTCTATTATATACTATTTACCGAAGTCTAAGTGGAGAAGTACAATTTCCTGCTTCATATTTTATTCAGGTTTTACTTTACAATAGCTCATAGATGTGAAAGTAAAAATGCAATAAAAGCAGATTGGAGATATGGTAAAGAATATGAATTGTTTGATTAAAGGGGAAGTCCAGGGAAAAGAATGTTCATATATGACCCAGAGCCTCTAAGAGGGGGCCCGGAACTGTGCAGCGCACAAGTGATTTCTCACCAGCCCAGCTAATCATACGCCGAATCTGGGATCCCCGAGGGTGAAGTAATGTATACAGCTTCTGTCCATGGCCTGAGAGCACTGACCTGGGCCAGGGTTGTGCGAAACGATCTGCTCATTTCTACTTCTATCTTATCACATATTATAGCACAACCAATTAGGAGAGACCTTATAAAAGCCGAGGCAGGAAATGCAGCAGATGTTTTATAGTGAATCTCGATAGTAAGTGGAGGTCACATCTCACAGCTTAGCCATTGAGACAGGGATATCAGTTTTTGATTGATCTAATCCATAACTAATACCCTACATCATTAGAATCTATATAAATATATACCGTATGTATACATTTTTTCCCACATGAACGTACTACTGCTCTGTATACCTGTGATTCCTATGATTCTTGTAAAAATCACTGCATGATAATATCACACTGAAGATTAGAAATATTTTTTGTAAGACACAAAAAAAAATCCATCTATCCCTTTAGAGCAGGGGAGCCCCAAGCTAAAATGAATTACTGTAGCACTGCTGTCCCTGCACTACTGTTTATCCCCAGCAGGGATGTCGACTCACTCACTGCTGCGGCCGGACTGCACCTACCTGCCTCACCTTCCTGCGGTCCGCCACTTGTGAGTCTCCTTCCTCCTGCTCCCAGGTCCTGTGCATGCTTGCTCTCTTAAAGGGCCAGTGCATCTATTCCTGGAAATGCCTCTCAGCCTAAAGCTGAGGGGTACTAGGTACTTAAGGCACCCTCTCACTAGGGGAGGTGCATCAGCAACATGGTCAGTTACTTAATGCATGTCCGTTTAGCTAGCTAGTCATCAGGTCTCATTGTCTGTTACCTGTACCTGTGTCCACCTACTGTACCTGAACGGAGGAATGAGTAGGAAGCTCTGCGATGGACAGGAGAATTTTGTTAACGCTTTCCTGTTAAAGCCTGTTTTCACTTTTCTGAAGAGACCAAATGTTTCAATTCTGACAGAATGTTATTGTGACACTGACAGAACGTCTGTTAGAGCGTGCTTCTGGCTGGGTCTAACAGGCCACTATAGCCGGCAGACCCAGAGTTCATTATTTGACCGTGACTTTTGTGACTACCATCAGCTCTCCACAAATGCATTACAATCTGCAAATGTGATGAGAGAGCCAGCCCCCTGTCTCTCAATAATCTAAATGCCAAAATCGCTATTAATCAAGGGATTTAAAGGATTAAATAGCCAGGGGCTGTGTGGGGACTGGTCTTGGCGTTTACAGTAGGAGTTCAACTATCAGATTATTATTATTATTATTATTAATAATAATAATTCTTATTAATAATTATTATAGCGCCATTTATTCTATAGTGCTTTACATGTGAAAGAGGTATACAAAATAGGGACAAGTACAATAATCATAAACAATACAATGCACAGACGGGTCAGGAGGATGGAGGTAGCATTTGTGACTTTATGACCTATGGTCATTATATTACAACTTCATTATTTCTGTGTCCCATTTTAGTAGACACATGAACTCTATTTAACATTTTCTTATGGTTTCATATTGACACATGGATGCCTATTATCTGATGCCAACTCCCCTGTGATTACTATTAGGTATAGATTACCTGAGTCATGTCGGATGACGTATAGAATTGGTCACTAATTGGACGGAGATCGTTCCTTATTCTATTTGTGCGGCTTGACTACCTCCCCCCCCTTTTATCTCACCAAATTGTTGTCCTATTGTCATGTAACTTTATGATATTGATATGCACTAAGCTAAAAAATAATAAAAAATATTTTTCACTTTTGAAAATATCTATTGGATTCCTGGATGTTTATTGTAGGTGGTTATGCTATAGGTGGGAATCAGTCTTTCTTATGAAGGGACTCTTGATAGATTGACCATGGTTAGGGTTTTGAACTGGAGTCGATGGGCAATGGGAAGCCAGTGAAGGGATTGGCAGAGCGGAGAGGTCGGGGAGTAGCGGGGGGACAGGTGGAGTAGTCGGGCAGCATAGTTTAGAATAGATTGTAGGGGTGCGAGACTGTTAGAAGGGAGGCCACAGAGCAGGAGGTTGCAATAATCCAGGCGGGAGATAATAAGGGCATGCAGGCAGGCATAGGGTGTTTGCAGCTTCTTGGGAAAGGAATGCACGAATCCGGGAAATGTTTTTGAGTTGGAAGTGGCAGGAGGTGGAGAGGGCTTGGATGTGTGGCTTGAAAGAGAGATCAGTGTCTAGCGTTACTCCCAGGCAGCGAGCGCGTGGGACTGGGGAAAGTGAGCAGCCATTGACATTGATGGATGTGTCAGGTGGGGGGTTGAGTGAGGAGGAGGAGGAGGAGGAGGAGGAGGAAAGATAATGAATTCTGTTTTGTTCATGTTCAGTTTTAGGAATTGAGCAGAGAAAAAGGATGAAATAGCAGACAGACATTGTGGGATTCTGGTTAGTAGGGAGGTGATGTCAGGTCCAGAGATGTAGATCTGCGTATCATCAGTGTAGAGATGATATTGAAAGCCATGGGACTCTATGAGCTGTCCCAGGCCGAAGGTGTAGATTGAGAACAGCAGGGGTCCTAGAACTGAACCTTGGGGGACCCCAACAGATAGGGGGCGAGATGAGGAAGTGGTGTGAGAGTAGGAGACACTGAAAGTTTGGTCGGTTAAGTATGAGGAGATCCAAGATAGCGTCAAGTCTGTGATTCCCAGAGATGAGAGTATTTGTAGTAGAAGGGAGTGGTCTACTGTGTCAAAGGCAGAGGACAGGTCCAGGAGGAGGAGGATAGAGTAGTGTTGCTTGGCTTTGGCAGTTAGTAGGTCATTAGTGACTTTAGTTAGGGCAGTTTCACTGGAATGATGGGGTCGGAAGCCAGATTGTAACCAGTCAAAGAGGGAGCAGGAAGAGAGGTGTGAAGACAATTCAAGATGGTCATGCTGTTCCAGTAGTTTTGAGGCGTAGGGGAGAAGTGATATGGGGCGATAGTTTGACACAGAGGAGGGATCAAGAGAGGGCTCCCTGCATTGACTGTGCCTGCACAATTACCAAGATGCATCAATACATCCACTTACAGGAATGAGCTACAATGTAGGACATAAAGAAATGTCCATTGTTGGGAAGGGGTTACACCCTTCATTTATTATGCTCTGGAGTCTGGAGAGCCCTCAGGGCATGATGTTATATTCAATTTGCATAATACAAAAACAAATTTCCTCTTGAACTCAAGTAAATTATCAAAATTCGATTTCAGAAGATTCGCTCATCTCTAGGCTCAATGCATAACAGGGTCTTATATTACCAGAAGTCATTTATTCTTGGGTGTAACGGTTTTCTCTGTAACCCCTAAAAATGCAACTCAATATTTTCTATATAGCATTGTAATTTCAAGAAAAATAAGGACGCCAATTACTAACATTTATGGCCAATTAATACAGCACAATAAGGCGACAAAGCTCATTTTGACCAAACTAAATATGGGAAACCTTCATTTTATCCACATTGTTGCTGTATCGGGCTCATGGCACAAGATAGGGAAGGTACACTGTTTGGATGTAAGCCCTGTCCATTGAACGTTGTGCCAATTTCGGGAATTTTTCTTGGTGCATTACTGCCACTGGGCGACTTCTTGCTCTCATTTTGTTTGTCCACGTTAAAATATTAATACAGTAAATATTTCATGAATATAAATATTAATAACACAGAACAATCAAACTCAACAAATTCCAAGTTTGAAAGTCACAAAACTGAAGGACTTTTGGACATGGTAAAGAAGAATGAACAGAGCTGGCCGTATCCGGCATCAAACTGCGCAGTGTTCTAGAAATATTCGAGAATGGATATGGAATTGTAAAACGAGGGCGTATATAGAGCCCACAGCAAATACTATAATAATAGCAACAATACTTTTAATACACCCAACGTAGCTCTAGGGTTTCAGAAAATAGCAAAAACGGGAGGGGGGGGGGTTCACTTGTGGATAACCCTAACAATTTAGACAAAACCTAAAACTTGACCTTTAATAAGTGCTCATTAATAAGTGATGAAAAGATCACTGAATAAAAAACGTGAAGTAAAATATAAACACATATGCTATTTGGCCACCAAACTCAATTGGACCAATGCAGTATGTGAGGCACAACAAGCAACATCCCATACAAATACTATACCATGATCTTTTGAGCCCCACATTTTCCTCACATAAAGGAACTGCCTCCTGGAGAAAAAATTGGGTTTAACACCATGGGACAAAAATTGTAGAACCACAAACCTTTTTTAGTAGCTCAGGATCCGACCCTTAACATTAAATGGGTCACGTCAAAGAAAAAGGAATGGTCTTACCATGATAAACTGGGCACAAAAAAATAGTACAAGCTGAGGCTTCCTCTTGGTTATGACAATTTGATTAATAAATACCAAATGTAGCCTTTCCTTTAATTGTTTGATCAATAGTCTTCAGAATATGCATCCCCCAACGCGTTTCATTATAATTATTCATCAGGGGAGTCTTCTTAAATAGATGCTCTGCATCCTGTCATTTCTGACAGAGCATAGATAATTGTCCCCAAACCGGACACAAGTGTCCCATGTATCTGGACTCCAACAAAATGTGCCTCCTGCCATAGCAAATACTAACCTAAGGGGCACTGTATGGTATATGTCAAAGGAAATTTGATTGTGAAGAAGAGATTTCTATACAGGATTTCACCAGTGCCTGTTTCCCCTCATATAAGACACCCAGATACTTTGGAGGTGCTTCAAGCGGTTAATTTCCCTACAGCGCCTCTACAGGTAAAATGAAGCACTACACATCTCCTATTGGTCTGACTTATCCAGACCAAAAGATAGCTAAGAAATAGAGATGAGTGAACCCGAGGTTCAGTTGTGAGGGTAGCCTGGGCTATAGGTTATTTGTTCAAATGTGATAAGATTATCTGTGTATGTAAATAATCAAAATATAGATGTTGTTGCTTAATTATCTGCGTGTCTATATGACAATCGCACAGATGCCATAATATGATTCTAAGCTGTATGTTCAAAAAAGAGTTAAGGTGGTGTCACACATAGCGACGCAGCAGCTATCACGACCAGTGATCTGACCTTATCAGGATCGCTGCTGCGTCGCTACATGGTCGCTGGTGAGCTGTCAAACAGGCAGATCTCACTAGCGACCAGTGACCAGCCTCCAGGAAGCAGCGACGCGTGGAATCGTAACTAAGGTAAATATCGAGTAACCAAGGAAAGCACTTCTCTTGGTTACTCAATATTTAGCTTAGTTACTAGCGTCCGCTGCTCTCACGCTGCCAGTGCCGGGTCCCTCCCTGTTCCCTGCACTCCTAGCCAGAGTACACATCGGGTTAATTACCCAATGTGTACTCCAGCTACGTGTGCAGGGAGCAGGGAGCCGGCACTGGCAGTGTGAGAGTGGCGGACGCTAGTAACTGAGGTAAGTATCGGGTAACCAAGGAAAGGGCTTCTTGGTTACCCGATGTTTACCGTGGTTACAGCTTACCGTAGGCTGCCAGACGCCGGCTCCCTGCTCGCTTCAGTTCATTCCTCTCTCACTGTCAGCGCAACGTCCAAATAATGAAGGACATTCAGTAACGACCGGCGACCTCACAGCAGGGGCCAGGTCGTTGCTGGATGTCACACACAGCGACAGCGACGGGTCGTCGCTGCTACGTTACAGAAAATGGTGACTTAGCAGCGACGTCGTTGTCGCCGTCGCTATGTGTGACACCACCTTTAACCAAGGACGAGTGAACAGATGTATAAACAATAAACAGTGAAGCCCTTCTTAGTGAAAGTCTTATCAGTGATTTCTCACAAAGAAGGAATGTGCTAACTAGAAAATCAAGCCAGAATGAATAATGAACAGAGAGGTATTTCATAATATACTGAAAGAATTTTATAATTATGTTTTTCTCACAGCTGAAATAAGGGATGTAATATGTGGGATGATCACTCCCTGTTCTTGCTTCAAGGTCAAAGTCGAATGTTGTATGGTATAATCACGAGTCTTTTTAATACACGAGTCAGTCATATATGCTGGCTCAAAGAGTAAACACAGTTTCTGTGGTCATTGTTTTCTGAGTCATTTATTATATCTGCGCAGATACCTAATTTGGCTCCGTGCCTCTGGTGCCCTGAACAAAGACTCCATTCGCAGTCTTACCTAAATTCTTCCTTGACACAATGTTTGGTGTTCATACCAAACACAAACTTTACAAAAAAAACCCCAAAGTTTGGGTTCGGAGTTTGGGTGCGTTACGTATGCAAATCACTAGCGCGAGCAACGCTATCCTCGGGTACGCTTGGTGCTCAGCCCAGTGCGAGCCGCTTGCAGTGTTTGATCGGCTCACACTGGGAGTAACAACAGTGTGATCAAATGTAGTATGGACCAAAAAAAAAATAAAAAATGGAAAAACCCCGCTCACCCGCATGACTGTTTGTATGTGGGTGGAGACCCAAACTGCTCATTAGAGACTTCCAATGGGGTTCAGGTCAAGTCCGGTTCCCAATCCAAACTTTATCTAAAGTCCGGCTGAACCCGCCGAACCAAACTTCATCTCTAATAAGGGGCTCCATGTTATCTACTCTTTTATTTCTTAAAGGAGTTTGTTGCAAAACCAGATGATTTCTTCAAGGATGTGATCAGATATCAAGAACAGTAGAAAGTAAACCTTATATAAGTTTATAGCCTCTTATATTTGCTTTTACACAATGGCAGCTTGCTACAGTAATTGCATGACCATATTATGACATAAAACAATGCAGCAATGGTGTTTTTTTATTTTTACTTGGCGCCAGTCTATCTGTTCGCAGGAGGATTTAGAATTCAAAGCTTCTTTCCGGTATGTCGCGTGGTTTACAGTAACCTTTCATTTCATAAACCTAGTTATACAGGCTGGAGTTTCTATAACAAAGCCAGTATAACCACCTTCACAATGTTAGGGGAAGAATTAGTTCCAGGAACCCTAGATCCACCCTTCCAGCTTCCAGCCAAACCAAGCATTATCTGTAGGTGAACGCTACATAGACGATATTCTTACACGGCCAGTAAGAGATTTACCTTTTCTTCAATGTCTATATTCTTTCACAAAGAGAAAATATCACAACAACAAAGGAATGTATGTTTCATTCTTTATAAATTACAAAAAGTTGTTATAAACTCTTTTACAATGATATCTACGATAAAACATACAAGAGATCGCAACGTGATGTCCTAGATCAAAAGGGTACTTTACACGCTGCAATATAGCTATCGATATCGCTAGCGAGCGTACCTGCCCTCGTCAGTTGTGCGACACGGGCAAATCGCTGCCCGTGGCGCACAGCATTGCTTACACCCATCACACGGACTTACCTTCCCTGCGACGTCGCTGTGGACGGCGAACCACATCCTTTCTAAGGGGGGCGGTTCGTGCGGCGTCACAGCGACGTCACGCGGCAGCCGTCCAATAGAAGCGGAGGGGCGGAAATGAGCGGGCAGAATATTCCGCCCACCTCCTTCCTTCCTCATTGCCGGTGGACGCAGGTAAGGAGATGTTCGTCGTTCCTACGGTGCCACACATAGCAATGTGTGATGCCGCAGGAACGACGAACAACCAGCGGCATGCACCACCAACGATATTATGAAAAGGAGCGACGTGTCAACGATCAACGATTTTTGCCATTTTTGCGATCGGTGATCGTCGCTCCTAGCTGTCACACGCTGCAATGTCGCTAACGACACCGGATGTGCGTCACAAACACCGTGACCCCGACGATATATCGTTAGCGATGTCGCAGCGTGTAAAGCACCCTAAAGTCATCGATTAAATCAATGAAGAAATAATTGACTCTTTGAACAAAACAGTCATCATAGAACATAAAATCTATGCAATTACTGTGTTTTAGAGGATTGTTTTTCTAATGGTTACTGGATTCCTGCGGCAGAGTTTAGAAAAACCTCTGATTCTGGTTACTAAACCCTTAGATGCAATGATCAGTGGTGACCGTGGCATCTAAGTAGTTTATATTTTTTTATCTTCACAGATATTCAACACAATTGGGGAGTTGTGGCCAAACTCAATAAGCCACTATCAGGGCACATTCTACAGCTTTATTTTATTATTATGGTGTGGAATAAATCTGGCAATGGCTCCTCTCCCAGCCATTGCTGGTGCTTGGCTTTCTAATGACTACTGGATTCCTTCGATCTTGTTTAGAGAAATTTCTGACCCTGGTCACAAAACCCTGTGCTTTAAGCATCAATAGTGGCCTTGGCAACTAAGTAGTTTGTAGCTTTGATTTTCACAGATATTTCATCCAATTTGGTTAGTGGCTAATGTCTATAGGCCACTAACAGGCCATATTCCTCAGCTCTATCTTATTATTGCAGTGTGAAATAAATACAGCAAGGGGTCACGTGCTGGCTATAGTGAGTGTACAGCTTTCTAATGACAACCAGAAACCTATGGCTGGTTTTAGAAAAAATACCAATACAGGTCATTAATCCCTTAAAGGGAACCTGTCAGGTGCAATATGCACCCAGAACCATGAGCAGTTCTAGGTGTATATTGATAATCCCTTCCTAATCGTCCCTGTATACACTAGCATAGATAAAGAGATCTTTAGGAAAAGTATTCCTAAAGATCTTTTATCAATTGCTAATGAGCACGGGGACTAGTTGCAAGGGCATTATATTCCCCAACTAGTCCGCCCTCTTAACTTGTTAGTATGCCCACAGTGGCATACTAACGTGCCATTCAATGCAGCGTCACCAGTGGTGATGCGCATACCTGTGTTCACTGTGACCGCGCTTCTGAATGCCGCGCACTTCCGTTCATGGGCACTAGACCTCTATGAAGCCAGGACACGTACACCCGGCTTCATACTGCATGATTGGAAGTGTCCGGTATTCAGAAGAGCGGTCACAGCGAACACAGATATGCGCATCACCGCTGGTGATGCTACATTGCATAGCATGTTAGTACGCCCCTGTGGGAGTACTAACATGCTAACAGGGCGGCTAGACGGGGGATATAACGCCCTTGGGACTAGTCCCAGTGCTCATTAGCCTACGGTAAAAATCTTTAAAAATACATTTTCTAAAGATCTATTTATCTATACTAGTGTATACAGGGACGGTTAGGCAGGGATTAGTAATATACACCCAAAACTGCTTGTGGTTCTATGTGCATATTGCACCTGACAGGTTCCCTTTAAAGGGAATCTGTCAGCAGGTTTTTGCTATATAATCTGAGAGCAGCATAATACACATCAAGAAAGGCTGATTTCTGCGATGTATCACTTCCTGGATTGCTTGGTGTAGTTTTGATAGAATCCTTGTTTGTCTGATTTACAGTAGATGTAGCAGAGCTACGTCTACTGGACTGTATATAATGCCGCCCACACCTATGGCAGCTTCACACTATGCATTGTCAGCAAGTAGCTAATTAGTGATGGGGCGGGAGTGCTTATGTGACTGTAGGACAGCGAGAGACAAGGGACTCCTATGCTATTCCTCACTCTAGGAGACTGTAGACTATCCCTGTCCTTTGGATTACCCCTAAAGGGGGAGATGCTGGAGTCCTGTGCATTACTATACTCCTGAGTAAAGCCAAGGCATTTTCTCCTTTTCCCAGGGAAAGAAGGTGCAAGAGTGTGATGGAAACATAAATGAGACAGCCAGGGATAACAGAAAGTCAGTCACACTGCTCACGCACAGCAATAAACAGTAGGAAACTAAATAGAAAAGCAAGTGAAATAAGACAGCAACAAAAAGACAACAAGGATTAACCCCAAAACTGCACACAACAATAATATAACAACCACCAGTAAGTCTGGATGGATCCACCTCTCCATGCCAGTATAGACTAGCTATAGCTGGCACTAATGCAAGTGTCCAGCCAGCATATATATGAGGTGAGCGAATATGACTGGCTTTCCCATAGCATGTGACAAAAGGAGATTAACAAGCAGTCCAGCAGAGATTAACTCTTACTAGCCTGCCTTGGAACTACAGATCTGTGAGCTGACGCCCCTTGTCACCCTGCGCTTATCACAGACATCAGAGAAGTTAGCATCAGAGTGCAAGAATCTGAAATTTCCTTAGATCCTGTAAGCGATGCAAAAAATAATCCCCAAAACAGCTTGTTAAACCCTTATCATACTGCCGAAAATAATCATGGGATATAAAATGCAGCAACATAAAAAAAGTAAAAGCATTTTATTGTGTAAAGTAAAAAAAACCCAAAAACATAAATTGGTTTTGTCATAATAGTTTAATATTGCTACCAATAGAATAAAGGTGTCATTTTACTTATACCGTACCAAGTAGTAAAAACAAAAGTTAAAAGGGAATTGCAGAAAAGCTTTTTCCATAACACCCCCCAAAATAAAAATGTTATCCATTACATAACATGAATCAGAAAATGGTATATAAACGCCAAATTTAAAAAAAACAAACAAACTATTGATGTACAGTAAAAAAATTGTATGGTGGCACCTTCTAAGCTAGAAAAAAAAAACTGTAATTAATTTATTCCCCAAAAATACAAAAGTATTCTAAAGGCCGCTTTACACGCTGCGATATCGTTACCGATATCGCTAGCGAGAGTACCGGCCCCCATCGGCAAATCGCTGCCCGTGGCACATAACATCGCTCAGACCCGTCACACTACTTACCTGCCTCGCGACGTCGCTGTGACCGGCGATCTGCCTCCTTTCTAAGGGGGCGGTTCGTTCGGCGTCACAGAGACGTCACTAAGCGGCCGCCCAATCAAAGCGGAGGGGCGGAGATGAGCGGGACGTAACATCCCCCCACCTCCTTCATTCCGCATTGCAGGCGGGACGCAGGTAAGGTGAGGTTCCTCGTTCCTGTGGTGTTACACGTAGCGATGTGTGCTGCCGCAGGAACGACGAACTACATTGTGCCTTCATTAGTAACGATAATTGGGAAGAGGGGGCCATGTCACCAATGAGCGATTATGCACGTGTTTCCGACGATGCAAAATTGCTCATAGGTGTCACACGCAACAACATCGCTAATGCGGCCGGATGTGCGTCACAAATTCCGTGACCCCAACGACATTGCATTAGCGAAGTCGTAGCGTGTAAAGCCACCTTAAGACTGATACCTTTATCGGCTAACCCCAAAAAATGAATGGTCATTAAACAATACCTGTCACCAGGATTTCCGATATGAAGTATGACCACCACCTTTACAGCACTCTAGTAAGCTGTATATATGTCCCAAAGCCCCTCTGGATAGAACAAAAAAAGAGCTTTTATTATACCCTCAGCCGACGCGGTCCGGATGCATGGGCGTCTTTGGTCTTCATCCGGCGCCTCCTTTTTTCTACAATCGCTGTCCTCCTTCCTTTTATGTGGATAATAAATCTTATATCATCCACACAGTGTATCACAAGCGCGCTCCTGCAAATGCGCACTTCACTCTGTCCTGCTGAGGGCAGAGCAAAGTACTTTAGTGCGCATGCGCTGGGTTTACTTTTGTGTCCTCAGCGCTTTGTGACCTATCCCAGCCCATGCGCATTACAGTGCTTTACTCTGTCCTCGGCTTGGCAGAGTGAAGTACGCCTGTGTAGTTGTGCAATTGGAATACACTGTGTGGATGATGTAGGATGCATCATTCACGCAAAGCAAAGAGGATGGCAATTGTTGGAAGAGAGGAGGCGCCGATTCAAGACTAGAGACACCCCTCATACCGAACCGCATAATAACAATAATTTTTATTTAGCACAACATATTCTGCAGCACTTTACATACATCAGCAACACTGTCACCATTGGGGCTCACAATCTAAATTCCCTATCCGTATGTCTTTGGAGTGTGGGAGGAAACTGGAGAAACACATGTAAACATGAGGAGAACATACAAACTTCTTGACATTAATATACAAACTTCTGGAGTCAAATCCTTGGTGGGATTTGAACCCAGGACCCCAGCAATGCGCAAGATTGTAGTGCTAACAACTGAGCTACCATGCCACCTTATGTTGTCCTTTTTCAAATTAAAGGGGTTGTCCACTACTTGGACAACCCCGCCTTTAATACTATATTCCTCCTTGAAAAATAAAAACACCATCTCACCTCCCACACCGGTGCTGCTCCAGCGATGTTGGTGCCGTGTCTCCTGAGGATCGCATGACATTATTAAGCCACAAGAGCTCTGCAGCCAATGAGTGGCCACTATTGAGCGGTGGTGCTCTCATCTTTCCCGAATGTCCGTGGTTCGTCCAAACGAAGTGAGAGCATAGCAACCCAATAGTGGTTGCTGATTGGCTGCAGAGCTCACATGACATTAGAATTGTCACGCGATGCTTGGGAGACCCAACACTGACATCACTGGAATGGCGCTGGTACCAGTGGTGTGTATGAGGTTTTCATTTTATAAGGGGGATGACAGTATTGAATAAAGGTTTTGTGTGAGTAATGGACAACCCCTTGAAGATTGCCTGCTGATCAGTAGTGATGAAGAGATCAAGAGAAGTTGCTGTTAGCTGTGTGATTTCCCTGCAGCAGTCTCTACAGGAGAAATGTGGTATTACATGCCAGCAGTTCAGATTTATTGATGGTTCGGTCCACCACTGCTTTCAGCTCTATGGTGTTGTTGAAGTAGTTCGTATGGCTCCGGTGAGAATTAAAGAAATACACAGGCATGCGATTTCCAAAGCTCTCCAAAATGTTAATGAGCATCATCTCTTTTTATAATCCTCAGACATATAAACATACTATGCATAAATGGAGGCGTTTCTTATATTATTGCAAATAGTAGAATACATAACTGCATAGTAAATGCAGACACTCCCAGCATCCACCCAGCTTAGCAAAACCCTGCCAATCAGTTCTTTGTTCGAAAAGTGGGCTCTTGCCCCCTATAAAAAGGTTTTGGCAGGTTTGAAGATTTTTAACTCCTTCCTTACTTTAGCAGGGTATATGAAACGAAGCCGCAACTTCATAACTGTATACTTTTGAGGACATAGTGAAAGTTTAGATGGAGATAGATGAATCTTGCTGGCAGGAATAGTTTCTTAGATAGATGGCAAATCTCCTCTGCACCCTCCCTAGAGGGCTCCAGTCTTCCAGTCTGTGCACACAACATGATGCTCTGTGTGTTTTATTTATAGGTGATCTCCCAGGAGCACGGAGGAGTGTAGAAGTGCTCTGCCCTGCGGGCGCTGTCAGCAGAGAGATGGCGCACAGTGGGCGATCTTTTCACTCAGGGAGGTTTCACACAGACCAGACTTTAATGTTTATTCATTTAGAAAAATAAAAAAGGCCAAGGCTTTTAACATTACAGTCTCGGGGAGACTTACTCTGATTTCACCACAAGGTGCAGCTTTCCCGACGTTCAGCGCTGGTGTATAATTATAAGTTAATGGTCTGTTATTAAGAGTTAACAGCTTTGTTGTTTGACGTGAAACACATTTTACATCGAGAAAAGTAAAGTTCCTGCAAAATGTTGACTTTGAGTTAATGTCATCCAGCTTTGTACAGAGTAGACATGTCTTTCCTGGTCATGTGAATAGATTTGGTAGCTTTGTATTGCTGGTATTATATTTTTGACCCAAAAAGTCCGATGGGGCTAGACGCTCACACAATAATTGGCATAATTGCCAAAATTCGGAAGCTAGTGTTCTGGAGAGGGGAAAACTTGGAAATTTTGTGTCCTGACTCTCCAGACACATTCTCCACCTACTCCACAGCCAATGTCAGCACCTTAATGCTCTGAACCCTCTTTTTCGAGGCTTCAGGTAAGACAAAACCTTCTGGGATCACTCAGAAGATTTTCAAACTCTTAGGCGGGCTTTACACACTGCGACATCGCTAGCAATTGCTAGCGATGTCGAGCACGATGGCTCCCGCCCCCATCGCACATGCGATATGTGGTTATTGCTGCCGTAGCGAACATTATCGCTACGGCAGCTTCACATGCACTCACCTGCCCTGCGACGTCGCTGTGACCGCCGAACAATATCTCCTTCAAGGGGGAGGTGCGTTTGGAGTCACAGTGACGTCACCGCGACGTCACTAAGCGGCCGCCCAATAGAAGCGGAGGGGCGGAGATGAGCGGGACATAACATCCCGCCCGCCTCCTTCCTTCCGCATTGTCGGTGGAGGCAGGTGAGGAGATGTTTGTCGTTCCTGCGGTGTCGCACACAGCGATGTGTGGTGCTGCAGGAACGACAAGCAACATCGTACCGGCAGCAGCAGCGATATTATGAAAAGAAGCGACGTGTCACCGATTAACGATATTTGACGTTTTTGCGATCGGTGATCATCGTTCCTACGGTTTGCACGCTGCGATGTTGGTAACGGCGCCGGATGTGCGTCACTAACGACGTGACCCCGACGATATATCGTTACCGATGTCGCAACGTGTAAAGCCCGCCTTAGGGCAGTCCGGGAGGTCTTCTCTTCTTTCCAGAGGCTCCTTAAAGGGAACCTCTCACCAGGTTTTTCTAGAATGCTGTATATAAGGCCCAGGCTGCATTGTATAACATAAAAAACATCTTTATTATACTCAAATAAGGGGCGGTCTGGTCCTATGGGTGTCACTGCTCTTGGTCCGGCGCTTCCTCCATCTTGTGACTTCACCCTTCTCCTGCCCAGCCAAGTGTGCATGAGGCACAATGCACAAAGAGGTCTGCATTGCGGTCCTGCACACGCTCACTTGATTGCCCTGCTCAGGGCAGAGTACTGTAATGCGCAGGTGCGAGAAAAGATAAAAGACCGCTCGCACATGCGCACTACAGTACTGTGCTCTGCCCTCAGCCAGGCAGATCAGAGTGCGCATGCGCAGGAGCACAATAGAGGCCTCTCTGTTAATGAAGCAGGACGTATCATGCACACAGGGCTGGGCAGGAGAATGACGATCACACAAGATGGAGGACATACCAGATCAAGAGCAACAACACTTATCAGACCGGACTGCCCCCTAGCTGAGTATAACAAAGGTGTTTTTTATTTTATACAGAGTGGCCTGGACACTTACTGTATATACAGTATTCTGAAATGCTGTATATAAGAGCTTGCTGGTGGTGGCTGTAGGGAAAAACCTGGTGACAGGTTCCAATTAAAGTATGATAATTTGTATCTGTGGTCCAACATGTGACACCTCCATTTTTTGGTGATTTTGGAACAATACATTTGCCACTAGGGTCTTTTTTATGTGATGAGTTATGAATAACCTATAAGATGTGATTGAATATATATATATATATAATCTGTGTGTATAATAATAACAGCAAACATGGTTACTCTTTCCAAGGATTCGTGTGGAAGTTCCGAAAATTGTTTGTAAATTTCGTGACCTCCTTTGTAGGTGAATGCGAAGAGCAACTGAGTAGTGCATGGGTGGCTGCCTTTCCACTTCTGGATGGGGCCCTATTTTTGAGATAGATGCTTTTTCTATCTTTCTTATCATTTTATCTTTTTCTATCGATCTTATTTGTATCGTAGTAATATGTCATAAATGTCCAACCTCTTAACTCTTTCAAAGATATGTAAATCTGTATGTTAGTTACGGGTGTCACATAGCGAAGTTTGTGTAAAACTTTGCTGACTGTCATGGCGGCATTGTGCTCTGCTCAGGCGGCAGATTCTGATACTCTGCATGATGGTTTCTCTGGTGTCTTGGATCAACACAGGCAGACTCAGGTGTCAACCTGCTGTGTGTGGATTCATAGTCAGACTAGCAAGAGTTAATCTCTGTTGGTCATATGTTGTGGGTAGGCTTATCACATCAGCTTCGCTCATATTTATGCTGGATGAAACCTTCCACCCATGCCAGCTTTAGTTTATTCTATGTTGGCCTGTGAGGTGTGGTGTCCCAGACTTCCTGGCTAAAGTTGTGCTCTTTTCTTGATGCTGTTGTGGCGTTTACCCCTGTTGTTTTGTAGCTTCCTTCCTGCTCTTGTTTTTCCTTCTCAGTCTCTTATTGTCTTAAGCTTTGTGTGTGCGTGCTGTATGACAGAGTTTTGGTTTTCCCTTGTCTGTCTTTGTGTTTCAGCTCACTAACCCTGATATTCGCAAAGAGGGGAGGAGGAGGAAGGAAAGAGTGGACCTGGAGAGAGAACGAGTGAAATGAACACTGGCCTCTAACCAGAACCTATATGGACAGTTTTATTATTTGTCTTAAAATATATATATATTATATATGTGGAGCCCCGCAAACGCTGTGTCGGTGCATTACCTTCAGGGACTCCACGTAGATGGATCTGTCTGGTCACAGGTAGGGAATCTTCAGTTTTGATCGTGACGCCACTCTCAGATTTGCGGTCAGAGGGGACCGCCACTGCAGGTTAGAGGACGCCTGGGGCTGATGGTGGGTGCAGTCGGGTGTAGTAGCCTCCTGAGAGTGAGGCAAGCCCCAGGGCCCTTTGTAAAGCTGTAGTACCACAAGTCGCAGAATGACCACACACAGGCAGAGTGTCTTTCAGGGTTTTTACTCACTTCAGGTGGCAGGGTGAGTAACCCGGGCGTAACTGGGATGAACCAGGTGGGAACCAGGTATCCTTCCGGCTGACTGTATGAGGGTGACTACAAACTCGCCTTCCTTAGCCCTTGGTGGTTTGGGGTGACCCCGACTTTGAGTCCCTATGGGGGTCACCCAGGGAAGATGCTCCAAGCCTCTCTCCCCTTCTTGTTTTGCCGTGTGCTTGTTCCCCGGACCAGGCCACTCCAGCCTCTTGCCTCCTATGACCTATGGGCCCAATCTTGTGGTTACGTGGCTGCGGCTTTTGGTTGTTGTGGTGTGGGCTGTAAGAGCCCCACACCGGCAGGTTTAGCAGGGAAAGGTGAATCTATCCTCGCTTCGGGATCTGCCGCCCGGTTGGGCCTGGTGCTCTCTAGCAGTCTCCTTACTTCCCACTCCGTGCACTCCCTAGCTGAAGCTGGCTTTCAGGCAGCACTCCTAGTTGACCGTTCTCCCCCGTCTGTAGTCACTGCGCGGGCGCTGTTAGACAGCATCAGCCCCACAGGTCTGCTCCTCACTGAGCCCTCTGGAGTTCTCCTTCTAACTGACTCACTGCCCCTCCTCTCCTGTTCTTGCCTACGCCACCTAGCAACCAGACTCTCCACCACACCCCTTGAGAGGAGATGGAGGCTTTTAACCCCCTGCCACTATTCCAGTGGAGGTATAGGCTTTGCCCCCTCCTGGGATCCCCAGGGGTCCTCTCAAAGGTACATGTGTGAGACCTGATCACTATGCGCCTGTGTTCCACACCCCTGTCAGCCTTCTGGATTACCTGTATTGTACTGTCCCCAGCATGGGTGCAGTACTCAGTGGTGCCTGACCAGGTCAGGGGCGCCACATTCCCCCTTAGTTATCACCAGCACGTCCTCGGGCTGCAAGACAACATTTTAAAAATGCATAAAACATTAAAACATGTTAAAACTTTTAAAACCACCAGGTATCAGACATCACCACCCTCCACCCACAAGTCCGTTAACCCACCCAAAACCCTCTCACGTTGGCCGCGGCTTCAGCCACTTCTGGCAGGATGTAGAGGCGGCTTACATGGGCTGGTGGTTTCAGGGTATACCTGGCCTGGTGGATCCGCGCCTTCAGCCTCTTCTGGCAGGATGCAGAGGCGGCCTCCACAGTTGGTGCTGACCAGGTACCCTCTTTGTGGTGGTGAGCCAAGGCCCCATAAACAGGCGTGCTCTCTGGTCGCAGGTGAGCCAAGGCCCTTTTCTACGGACGGGCCCCCCTGGTTGCAGACGAGCCAAGCCCCTAAACAGGCTGGCCCTGGTGGTGGTGCCACTGGTGTAACTATTTACACTGCGAGAGTTTGTGGCTATAGCAAGTTCATAGCCTTAAAGTTTATTTCTCACAATAGTTTTTGTGGGCGCATTTCTTAAACGTTGCAAACAAAACTTGTCAAAACTGGTCAAAACAGTAACTTCTTACTTTACTTTACTTCTCTCTACTCTACTCCTCCATTTCACCAGGGCTTGGGCATGTAGGGCACCGGCACCTGTGACTTTCTTGGTCTCTTTCTTCATCTGTTTCTTTATCTGTGTCTTTTCTTTCTTGTCTTTCCTGTCTTTCTTGTCTTTCTTGTTGCATGGGATGGCTGTAAGGTTTGTTGGGACATAGCGCTACGTCCAGAGCATACAATCCTCTTTCGCCTTGATGCAGGGTGAACTGAGCGGAGTCTCCCATCTTCAGATTTCTGCAAGGGTGTCCTCTTGGCAGATGAGCGTTCACATCTCTGCGGTTTACAAATATCCCTTCTTTTATTCCTGGTGCTACAATGAAGCCATAACCACTTTTCAAGTTGAAATCTTCCACTACGCCATAACACAGGGGTCCTCTGGCCTGGGCTTTGGACTCTCTCAACAAACGCTTCTCCTTTAGGTCTCTGGCGGTGACTGCTCTCTGTTCAGGAGACTGTGGTGCTGGAGCAAACTGTGTTCTTCTGCGCCGTGTCTTGCGGGCTGGATCCATGCCTGTGGGCTCCCAAGTGAGGTCTTTGGGTTGATCTTCATCTGCTGACGGTGTCAAGTCTTCCTCATCCCAGCGAGAATAGGGCAGCATCTCTGGCTCTGGGTATGGGTCCACTGCTGGTGGCACTGGAGTCGGAGTCAGCCCCTCAGCTTCCTGGCCTCCTCTCCCCCTTAGTTCTTCCTGGCACTCCTTTGGTGGCAGTGCTGGGGATGGACCTTCTTCAGCTGACCCCGGTGGTAGACTCTTTGGCATGGTGGCTGCAGGGGTTGCCTGAATCTCCTCAGGGGTGCGCGGGGGGCGCACATACTGATCCACGAACCACTTCGGAAACTTGGCCTCCATCTCAGCCCTCAGCCGCCAGTAGTCGGACCCCTCTCCTATCATGGGCTTCCGGTCAGGGACCTCTGTGGACTGGGGAGCAGTGTCAGCTCTGGCCTTGCAGGCCGGGGAAAATGGTAAGTCTGTCTTGTCTTGGCGGGCCGCGCCTGGCATGGCGGCGGCCTGGTCTGTGCGGGCCGGGCAGGGCATCGCTGCGGCGGCCTGGTCTGTGCGGGCCGGGCAGGGCATCGCTGCGGCGGCCTGGTCTTGGCGGGCCGGGCAGGGCATCGCTGCGGCGGCCTGGTCTTGGCGGGCCGCGCCTATCATGGCGGCGGCCTGGTCTGTGCGGGCCGGGCAGGGCATCGCTGCGGCGGCCTGGTCTGTGCGGGCCGGGCAGGGCATCGCTGCGGCGGCCTGGTCTTGGCGGGCCGGGCAGGGCATCGCTGCAGGGACCGGGTCTTGGTGGGCCGAGCAGGGCATCGCTGCGGCCGCTGGGGCTTGGAGGGCCGCACCTGGCGTGGCTGCGGCCTGCTTCAGCGTCGCCGCACCGGACGCCTCTTCAGGGACCGCGGACGTGGCAGCAGGGGTCGGGGCACTTGCGCTGGCCGGGGCATCATTCGACTCACCCATTGTTGGTAGCACTGGGGTCTGCGTCGTCGCCGTCCTGCCTGACACTCGGCGCGCAGCTCTCCCTTCATAGGCCCGAACCGCCGCGGTCATCTCCTGCAGTTCCATCCGTTCCTCCCGAATCTGCTCCACGACCCGGGTCTCCAGCCGGTTGCAAAACTGGGCCAGCTCTCGGTACCACCAGGCAGCGGAGCCTGGTTCTGGGTTCCTGCGGTCAGACGCCATTTCTTCTGCGCCGTCTTCTGCACGGTCTCCCAGCAGTGGACTCGTCGCTGCCTCCAGTAGTAAGCTGTTCAGTTTCTGCTCTGCCTCTTGCAGCAGCTCCCTTCCCAGCAGCAGGCTTCTGGCTTCTTCTCTGCTCCGCCGTTTCTCGACGCTTCCACTCTCATAGCTGGCAAGGTCAGAACTCTGCAGGGGATCTCTGGGTAGCCACGCCTCTTCGTGGGCGGTAACTTCTTCCAGCGCGGGCTGCTGTTGTTTTTCAGCGCGCTTTTCATGGTGGCAATATGGCGGCGCTTCCAATTTTTCAAGCGGACCGCCCAGGCACATGGTCACCTGTCTGGACAGGTCTAGTCCTTATCCTGTTCGTGACGCCAGATGTGGAGCCCCGCAAACGCTGTGTCGGTGCATTACCTTCAGGGACTCCACGTAGATGGATCTGTCTGGTCACAGGTAGGGAATCTTCAGTTTTGATCGTGACGCCACTCTCAGATTTGCGGTCAGAGGGGACCGCCACTGCAGGTTAGAGGACGCCTGGGGCTGATGGTGGGTGCAGTCGGGTGTAGTAGCCTCCTGAGAGTGAGGCAAGCCCCAGGGCCCTTTGTAAAGCTGTAGTACCACAAGTCGCAGAATGACCACACACAGGCAGAGTGTCTTTCAGGGTTTTTACTCACTTCAGGTGGCAGGGTGAGTAACCCGGGCGTAACTGGGATGAACCAGGTGGGAACCAGGTATCCTTCCGGCTGACTGTATGAGGGTGACTACAAACTCGCCTTCCTTAGCCCTTGGTGGTTTGGGGTGACCCCGACTTTGAGTCCCTATGGGGGTCACCCAGGGAAGATGCTCCAAGCCTCTCTCCCCTTCTTGTTTTGCCGTGTGCTTGTTCCCCGGACCAGGCCACTCCAGCCTCTTGCCTCCTATGACCTATGGGCCCAATCTTGTGGTTACGTGGCTGCGGCTTTTGGTTGTTGTGGTGTGGGCTGTAAGAGCCCCACACCGGCAGGTTTAGCAGGGAAAGGTGAATCTATCCTCGCTTCGGGATCTGCCGCCCGGTTGGGCCTGGTGCTCTCTAGCAGTCTCCTTACTTCCCACTCCGTGCACTCCCTAGCTGAAGCTGGCTTTCAGGCAGCACTCCTAGTTGACCGTTCTCCCCCGTCTGTAGTCACTGCGCGGGCGCTGTTAGACAGCATCAGCCCCACAGGTCTGCTCCTCACTGAGCCCTCTGGAGTTCTCCTTCTAACTGACTCACTGCCCCTCCTCTCCTGTTCTTGCCTACGCCACCTAGCAACCAGACTCTCCACCACACCCCTTGAGAGGAGATGGAGGCTTTTAACCCCCTGCCACTATTCCAGTGGAGGTATAGGCTTTGCCCCCTCCTGGGATCCCCAGGGGTCCTCTCAAAGGTACATGTGTGAGACCTGATCACTATGCGCCTGTGTTCCACACCCCTGTCAGCCTTCTGGATTACCTGTATTGTACTGTCCCCAGCATGGGTGCAGTACTCAGTGGTGCCTGACCAGGTCAGGGGCGCCACATATATATTATATATATATATATATATATATATATATATATATATATATATATATATATATATATATCTATATATATATATATATATATATATATATATAGACACACAGACATCTATGTGTGTATTAACATTTTCTGGTGTGGGACGAACATATTTAAGTGGGGAGGTGTGTAGCAGGTGGGCTTACCTTGTACTGGTTGTGTCATGTAATCTGTATGTTTTATTAGGTACTGATTTCATATATTAATATGTTGTGCTGCCAGCAGGGTGCAGGTTCCAGATGCAATAGAGCAGCGCTGTTACCAAAGGCACCACCTAGTGGTTGGGCTGAGATAGCAGAAGAATGGAAGAGATAGGGTTAAAGGGAAAGTGACAGATGTGGGAAAGAAGACTGTTGAGAGGTCTTAAGATGAGCCAGTGTAGAATAGGGTTCTAATGTGAGAAGAAGAGGCCTCGGTGCCAGGCCTAGTCAGGGATTCCTGAGGTGACCTTGAGAGGTCTGGAGCCTACAGCTCTCCCTAGTGGGTTTGGAGACTTGCCCAGCTAGAGAGCCGCCGGGGCCCAGAATCCTGACGAAGGTGGTCAGGAGGAAGGAGAGACAGACCTCGAAGCTTGAAGATGAGATCCAAGATCGCAGAAGGGGAGAGGTCGAGAGTTAATACTATGTCTGTCATAACGGTTCGAAGAATAAAGTGAACTTGTTGGTTGGCTAAGTGAACACTGGTGTCGTGAGTGTGTTACTAACTGTCTACGACAATGATCGCCAATGAAGTTACGGACATCAGCGTGAAGAAACCAGTAAGTGCCATGCACCTCACCTGAGGTTCCATCAGCACACAGCGGCTCCTTAGCAAAGGAGTGCGCCGACTGAGTGGTCCGGGGCCGGCACCTTCCCTCATTTGCACGTTTGGATATTATTGGCTTACAAGGGACTTTTACTCTCTCAGCAAAGTTCATGCATTAGATACGTTAGATTGATGTACAAAAAAGCCAAAGTCAAGTTTTGGGCTTAAATAAGCCAATAACTACCGCTGTGGGTAGTAACCACCTGGTTTTTTCCACTGTTGCCTGCAAGTAGGGAACTGAGACTTAGGGGTACTTTGCACGCTGCGACATTGCTACTGCGATATCGTCGGGATCAAATCGAAAGTGACGCACATCCGGCGCCGGTAACGACGTTGCAACGTGTAAAGCCTAGATGCGCCGACAAATGATCACAAAAGCGGCGAAAATCGGTGATCTGTGTAGTGTCGGTCATTTCCATAATGTCGCACCAATAGGAGATACGATGTTGTTCCTCGTTCCTGCAGCAGCACACATCACTGTGTGTGAAGCCGCAGGAGCGAGGAACATCTCCTTACCTGCCTCCACCGGCTATGCGGAAGGAAGGAGGTGGGCGGGATGTTTACGTCCCGCTCATCTCCGCCCCCCCGCTTCTATTGGCTACTTGCTGTGTGACGTCGCTGTGACGCCACATGACCCGCTCCCCTAGGAAGGAGGTGGGTCGCCGGCCAGAGCGACGTCGCAGGGCAGGTAAGTGCGTCGGGGGCGGGGACTATCACACTCGGCATCACTAGTTGATGCTAGCGATGTCGCAACGTGCAAAGTACCCCTTACAAGCATGGTCTATGAGGAGTCTTTGATCTGAAAATGAGTCTATTGTCTCCTAAGAGTATGTTCCCACGATCAGTGTTTTGGACGCAGCATATTTTCCCTGGGTTGAAAAGTCTGCATTGTACAGTACAAGCTCAGTGGATGGGATTTATAGAAATTTCATGCCTACTGGGCTTCTTTTAGATGCAGTGTAAACTGATGTGGTGCAGCATCCCGCGCCGCAGCATATCGTTTTATGCTGCGGAGACGCGAGTGTTCTCATCTGAAGAACACAGCAAAAATTTGCTGCATGTGGGCATGGACACTGCGTTCTCCCTGTGGACAACACAAGTGTCTTCGTCGGAGGAATGACACTGCGTCTACAACACAGCATGTGCGGATTGTGGGAACGTACCCTAGTAGGTTCTGTTTGTTGCAATGCTCTCAATGCTTTACACTACTGCATTGCTTGTTTTTGGGCTTCTTTATATAATTGAAGTGGGATAGTACTGCTTCCAGGAATATTAAAACAAACAAAAAACAGCAAGAAAACAAGGAATTAACCCTTCTTCAGGACCGATGCAAACAAAAACCACATAAAAAACAGATTAATGATATCTGTAAAAAGTTATTGGAAAAATACCTCTTCCCAACTTCCCCCCCACCCAAAACAAATAACACAATAAAATATAAATCATTCATCAAGGCACACATGCGTGCCAACCTTTTGGCAGATAAAAGAGGAAGGCAAAAGAGGAGCACAAAAAAAACACCCTTGTAACATTATACTGTGGCATATGTTCTGTTCTGAATTTCTAGGGGCTTTTTGCACCATCCAAACATTGGCAGATACTGTCACGGGTGTGTCACGGGTGACAGTCATGTGGTGTCTGGCAATGGAAGGTCACAGCATTTGGCTGCGCAAAATGCTCCCTGACTTTCTATTGTTCCTGCTGTTAGTATTCATTGGTATAGGTAGCTTTCCTGCTAGATTTTCATCTCTCCCCCTTTTGGACTCAGCTGGAGCTCGCCTTCCACCCAGCTGCTGATCATCATTACTCTCTTGGTGCTTAAACACTCTCTTCTTCCCTGGACTGGTGCTGGTGATATTATTCAGTTCATTCTAGCTCTGGTTGCAAGCAGGTGGCTTGCTCTCATCTATATTGCTGAACTCCTGCCTGTGTGTCTTCCTTTAGCGTTTAGTGGGGTTGACGAAGAGTTCATTCCACCCGTTTCCACTTAGGGTCCAGCAGTAGGGATCTCTAGGGTCAGGTATCCAGCTGGGCGCATAGGTGTGGAACCTATCTAGGGTGGTGAGGGACCCCAAGGATCAGCAGAAGGTTTGAACAGGGGTCACCATCTCGCCATTCCCCTTACCTTTCGCCTCCTGCTTGCTACTTCCCCGAACCTAGAGTGACAGGTACACAATGAAAAGTTCACTCCACCCTATACAATGTGCTAGCCAAATCCCTAAACAACGGACCCACCACAAGCAGACCATATACTACTGGCCACATGCACCTATAGCAACTGGATGTCTCATGCCTCTTATACAAGTGACCGCTACATCCCCGTTTACGGTATTCACATATCTGAGGGACGATTTACCTAATTCAGGAATCCCCCAAATTTTAAATTGGCCAAAATCCAAATTTTGGGGTAATTTCATAATAATTTGTTAGGGATCAATTTGCTGTAACCTCGATAGTTGTGCACAGAGCAAAGTGGAACAAATCAGCACTATATACGTAATAGTCCCATACTTGCATATATCGTGTAACCCCACATGGTGACGGCGCGGCTCCGTTTTATAGGCGACGGGTGCGACGGGTGCGCTTTAAATTGTTACCAGTGCTATACGTGCTGCTTCCATACACAACCCGCTGCTCAGTTTATAATATTAATAACCTGGAATTATCCTAGACATGATAGCGGGATTATAACATTACGGTAGAATTAATCTGCGGAGGTTACATCGGGGAGGGGAAGAGGCGGAGGAGAAGATACCGTCGGAAGCAATTGTGTAATTACATCTTCAAGCTGCTATAGAAAAAATAATGACTTTACAAAGGGATATTAATATCCGCAGAATATATTACATTTCTATTACACCGGACGATTTATTAGGTTTCTTTTTTAATTTTAGAAATGACCTGAACAATTGCACTAATGTCTATGAGGAGCGAGCGCGATCAATGGAAAGATACGAACTTGTATTGGAAATGCAGAGCCATTAATATAAAGCCCCTGTGCACCATCTTTCGGTATTACGTAGATTGTTATTTTAAGGCTAAGGTTTTTTTTCTCTAAACAAATCCATTAATTTTTTTTTTTTTAAAGAATCCACAGCAGGAACCCAAAGCACAAACTCTAGATTTTTCTACCAGTATCTGATCTATTTGTATAGGTACAGAACTATTAATATGGACATTGTGCAGCACTATACACATGGATGTAACGTTATTTAGTATAGGTTCTATATGGATAATTTATATGAGCATCTTCATAAAGGCATTTTATGACACTTAAGGGGGCTTTACACGCTATGATATCGTTAATGTTTTGTCGTCGGGGTCAGGTTGTTAGTGATGCACATCCGGCGTCATTAACGATATCGCAGCGTGTGACACTGACCAGCGACCTTAAGCGACCTCAGAAATGGTGAAAATCGTTCACCATGGAGAGGTCGTCCCAAACTCAAAAATCGGTAAGGGTTGTTTATCCAGGTGGTTCATCACTCATGTGGCAGCACACATCGCTATGTGTGACACCGCAGGAGCGAGGAACGTCTCCTTACCTGCCGCCGGCCGCAATGCGGAAGGAAGGAGGTGGGCGGGATGTTACGTCTCACTCATCTCCGCCCCTCCACTTTGATTGGCCGGCCGCTTAGTGACGTTGCGGTGACGTCGCTGTGATGCCGAACGTCCCTCCCCCTTGAAGGAGGGATTGTTTGGCAGTCACAGCGCCGCCGCCGACCAGGTAAGTGTGTGTGAAGCTGCCGTAGCGATAATGTTCGCTACGGCAGCGATCACAAACAATCGCATGCGCGACGGGGGCGGGTACTTACACGCTCGCCATCGCTACAAATTGCTAACGATATCGCTACCTTGTAAAGCCCCCTTTACTATGTGAATATTTCAGCATAATTTAGTGGCATCTAGTTTAGGAGCGACAGATGGCCAGTGAGACGGGCCTGGTGAGAGGTAGTTCTGCAGAAGGGTTCGAGGACTAAAGACATGGCACGGTGTCAGGAGCCAGTCAGGGAACCCTGAGGTAAACTCTCAAAGGTCCGGAGCCTACGGCTCACCCCTGCGGGCTCAGGGAAGTTGTACAATTAGACAGCCATCAGAGCTTAGAAGCGGACTCAGGTGAGAAGAATCGTGGGGTTGTAGTAGGGTGTCCATTTCCCTACCGCCCGTGAATATGTATGGTGAATCAATTTCTTGTAATGTAATGTATTTGTATATGCTTGGTTTTATTGTATTGTATTTTGTACATGTGTTCTCCTATGTGATATGGCTGTCTGCCACTAGGTGTCACTGGGTCCCTGGTCCCCTAGTGTGAGGGAATGTAGAGGGAGTGACAGGACAGCAGGGGTTAAGTAGGGGAGGACGATCCCCAGCACAGGAGGAGATATAGGGCAGAGGTTTCTGGGTAGAGGCAGATAGGGAGATGAAGAGCCAGTGACAAGTGACAAGAGAAAAGACCTGTAGGGTTGGATGAAGCAGAGTGGAGTGGGTGGTGTGGAGGTGTCAGGCAGAAGAAAGGAGGGTGCAGAAGAATGTGAGTCGTCCCGCAGTGAGGCGTAATCCCAGGTGTGCAGCTGCAGACAGTTCCACTTCCACACTGCCGGCATACACAGCTCTACCCTTTGTGTCTGTAATGTGCCGGCATGGGTTGAAGACCGCAACCCTCGCTCATAACTGCCCCTCCAAGGCACTTTACAGGGGAACAGAGACACAGGTGCAGCTTGTGAACTAAATCCAAGATAGGAGGGGATAGGTCAAGTCAGAGTATCCCAAAAAGACAGTAACTGCAGAATAATCAAGAGAGAGGCCATGTTGAAAGAATAAACTGTTCAAGTTTTGGTTTGCCAAGAGACCTCCAAAGTTATGTGTTTGTGTGACACCCCAGTGGTCATGGGAGCCACAGTGGCATTGTTCTCTTCACCTGGAGGACAGTGCTATGCCTGGAAGCAGTGGGGAAGATCTCAATATCAGGTACCATTGCACACAGCACTCCTGGTTGGGATGAGTCTCCCCTGTGCATCTTGGGATGGGAAGGGGTTAGTCAGAAAAACAGAAAGTGAAACCTCAGAACCTTGGTGAAGAGGTAAGAGACCGGTCCCTGTTCGAAAGCTGTCAGCAAACTTTCCAGGACCGAGCGCATTGCACAGGACACGGAGTCCTAGATTACTGGGTACTAAAGGCTCAGTAGTAAAACCCAGAGGGCAGGAGATTCCATGTTTCCTGCCCCACCAACAAAGCCCTAAGGCAAAGTAGTAAAATAGTGTTCCGGAGGAACACGCGGGTACCATACCTGGCTCGCTCTGCCCGTCAGAGAGGGACATAGCACTAAGCAAGCTCCTCCCTCTCCCCCAGTGGCTGCTTCTCCCATCCTTGAATTCCCGTCACTAGTGGGTGGAAGCCCTAGTGTTTGGTGGCGACCTTAAGACCTGACCCTAGCCCGGTCCCCAGTGAGGAGGGCAACCTGCTGGGTCTCTTTGGAATTTTTGGATGTGGAACCAACACCAACCTCCTCAATACCCAGGATGAGTACGCACCTTAAGTGAAGTGCAGTACCCTGTGGCGACTGAAGCCTCAGGGGCGCCACACTTATCACATCTGCTTTAATATTTGGTCTACAAAGGTAAAATATTTTTTATCCAAGAAGGTGCGTTCACTCCCTCATTTTGATACCACAGGTCTTAGTCCAATAAACTTTTAAGACTTTATGATCTGAGGGTCTCTGATGCGGATACACTCAGAGTGTCTGTAAACGGACAGGTCGGAACTTATGGAGGCCAGTAACAGTAGAGGTTCCAGTCTCCCAAGGAAGACACAAACTTTATAGACATTCAGACAAGTATTGTAGGGTCAGCTACTTGCCAATTTTCACCAATTTGCTGGGACTGTCCAGAATGTTTGGATACAGTACCAACAAATTCGAGCCAAAAAATTGGTTACATTACTAAGAGGCAGAGCCTTTCATGGTGTCATGACTAAGAGGCACAGAGCTTAGTGGTTACATTATTAAGAAGCACACAGCTTAGTGGTTACATTATTAAGAAGCACAGAGCTTAGTGGTTACATTATTAAGAAGCACAGAGCTTAGTGGTTACATTATTAAGAAGCACACAGCTTAGTGGTTACATTATTAAGAAGCACAGAGCTTAGTGGTTACATTATTAAGAGGCACAGAGCTTAGTGGTTACATTATTAAGAGGCACAGAGCTTAGTGGTTACATTATTAAGAGGCACAGAGCTTAGTGGTTACATTATTAAGAGGCACACAGCTTGGTGGCTACATTATCAAAAGTTACAGAGTTTGGTGGTTACATTGCTAAGAGGCACAGATATTGGTGGTGTCATTACTAAGAGGCACAGAGTTTGGTAATTCCATTATTATGAGGCACAGAGCTTGCTGGTTACATTACAAAGAGACATATAACTTTGTGATTACTTTACTAAGAGGCACAGAGCTTGGTGGTTAAATTATTAAGGGGCACAGAGATTGGTGCTCTTACATTACGAAAAGTTACAGAGCTTGGTAGTTACATTTCTAAGAGGCACAGAGCTTGGTGGTTACATTACTAACAGGCACAGAGCTTGGTGGTTACATTACTAACAGGCACAGAGCTTGGTGGTTACATTACTAACAGGCACAGAGCTTGGTGGTTACATTACGAAAAGTTAAAGAGCTTGGTAGTTACATTTCTAAGAGGCACAGAGCTTGGTGGTTACATTACTAACAGGCACAGAGCTTGGTGGTTACATTACTAACAGGCACAGAGCTTGGTGGTTACAGTACTAACAGGCACAGAGCTTGGTGGTTACATTACTAACAGGCACAGAGCTTGGTGGTTACATTACTAACAGGCACAGAGATTGGTGGTTACATTACTAACAGGCACAGAGCTTGGTGGTTACATTACTAACAGGCACAGAGATTGGTGGTTACATTACTAACAGGCACAGAGCTTGGTGGTTACATTACTAACAGGCACAGAGCTTGGTGGTTACATTACTAACAGGCACAGAGCTTGGTGGTTTCATTACTAACAGGCACAGAGATTGGTGGTTACATTACTAACAGGCACAGAGCTTGGTGGTTACATTACTAACAGGCACAGAGCTTGGTGGTTACATTACTAAGAGGCACAGAGCTTGGTGGTTACATTACTAAAAGGCACAGAGCTTGGTGGTTACATTACTAAGAGGCACAGAGCTTCAACTGTTAGTAATGTAACCACCAAGCTCTGTGCCTGTTAGTAATGTAACCACCAAGCTCTGTGCCTCTTAGTAATGTAACCCACCAAGCTCTGTGCCTGTTAGTAATGTAACCCACCAAGCTCTGTGCCTGTTAGTAATGTAACCACCAAGCTCTGTGCCTCTTAGTAATGAAACCACCAAGCTCTGTGCCTCTTAGTAATGTAACCCACCAAGCTCTGTGCCTGTTAGTAATGTAACCCACCAAGCTCTGTGCCTGTTAGTAATGTAACCACCAAGCTCTGTGCCTGTTAGTAATGTAACCACCAAGCTCTGTGCCTGTTGGTAATGTAACCACCAAGCTCTGTGCCTGTTAGTAATGTAACCACCAAGCTCTGTGCCTGTTAGTAATGTAACCACCAAGCTCTGTGCCTGTTAGTAATGTAACCACCAAGCTCTGTGCCTGTTAGTAATGTAACCACAAAGCTCTGTGCCTCTTAGTAATGTAACCACTAAGCTCTGTGCCTGTTAGTAATGTAACCACCAAGCTCTGTACCTGTTAGTAATGTAACCACCAAGCTCTGTGCCTGTTAGTAATGTAACCACCAATCTCTGTGCCTGTTAGTAATGAAACCACCAAGCTCTGTACCTGTTAGTAATGTAACCACCAAGCTCTGTGCCTGTTAGTAATGTAACCACCAAGCTCTGTGCCTGTTAGTACTGTAACCACCAAGCTCTGTGCCTGTTAGTAATGTAACCACCAAGCTCTGTGCCTCTTAGTAATGTAACCCACCAAGCTCTGTGCCTGTTAGTAATGTAACCACCAAGCTCTGTGCCTCTTAGTAATGTAACCACCAAGCTCTGTGCCTGTTAGTAATGTAACCACCAAGCTCTGTGCCTGTTAGTAATGTAACCACCAAGCTCTGTGCCTGTTAGTACTGTAACCACCAAGCTCTGTGCCTGTTAGTAATGTAACCACCAATCTCTGTGCCTGTTAGTAATGAAACCACCAAGCTCTGTGCCTGTTAGTAATGTAACCACCAAGCTCTGTGCCTCTTAGTAATGTAACCACCAAGCTCTGTGCCTGTTAGTAATGTAACCACCAAGCTCTGTGCCTGTTAGTAATGTAACCACCAAGCTCTGTGCCTCTTAGTAATGTAACCACCAAGCTCTGTGCCTGTTAGTAATGTAACCACCAAGCTCTGTGCCTTGATTGGTGGTTACATTACTAACAGGCACAGAGCTTGGTGGTTACATTACTAACAGGCACAGAGCTTGGTGGTTACATTACTAACAGGCACAGAGCTTGGTGGTTACATTACTAACAGGCACAGAGCTTGGTGGTTACATTACTAACAGGTACAGAGCTTGGTGGTTACATTACTAACAGGCACAGAGCTTGGTGGTTACATTACTAACAGGCATAGAGCTTGGTGGTTACATTACTAACAGGCACAGAGCTTGGTGGTTACATTACTAACAGGCACAGAGCTTGGTGGTTACATTACTAACAGGCACAGAGCTTGGTGGTTACATTACTAACAGGTACAGAGCTTGGTGGTTACATTACTAACAGGCACAGAGCTTGGTGGTTACATTACTAACAGGCACAGAGCTTGGTGGTTACATTACTAACAGGCACAGAGCTTGGTGGTTACATTACTAACAGGCACAGAGCTTGGTGGTTACATTACTAACAGGTACAGAGCTTGGTGGGTACATTACTAACAGGCACAGAGCTTGGTGGTTACATTACTAGTGGACACATGACTTGGCAGTTGCAGTTTTACAGGAACAGTTTCTTAAATCCAACAGCAGGTAGTGATAGCCATACACAAGCTCAGCCTATGTATTTTGGACTTCCAGGCCACTATAATGGCACAGACTTTCTGTCTCAAGTCACAAAGAGACAGAGTGTGAGTAATCAAAAAAAGTCACAATAGTTTTATGAAACATCATGCTGTGCCAAAATGTTGTGACTTTTGGCTTTTTCACCCCAGTTTTAAGCAGCTCTGCCAAAATCAGTGGCTACATCTGCCTTTCAAATTCAGTAAAAGTGCTGGCGTTTCTAACGCCAGAAATGTTACTCCAGTCCTGCATTAGACTAGCATTTCTGGTGAGGCGCATGAAGCTGTATATCATTGAGAAGATGCGCCAAATTCATAAAATAGTGTTCACCTCCTAAAACGAATCTTTCAGTAGGTTTTTGCTCTATAGTATGACAGAAGCATGATGTAGGCACAAAGAACATGATTCCAGAGATATATCACTCAGTTTACTGCGTGCAGCAGTCATGATAGAATCACAGTTTTTTCCTTTGCAGATTTAGCAGACGTAGCTCGGAATGCTGAGCCTTGTATAACCCCACCCACACCACTAGTTGTCAACTTTCTGTGTACACTGTATATTGACAGAAAGCTGCTGCTAATCAGTGATGGAGGCATTTTGGACCAAGAGGCATGAGACAGCTAGTCCTGTAGTCATAATCTGCTGATAAAACACTGATTTAATTGAAACAACCTAGTAAGTAACACATTGTTTTAATCAGGGTCTCAGCCCCTACATCATGCTGCTGTCAGACTAAATAGCAAAAACCTGCTGACAGATCCTTTTTAATGAATATGTCGTATCGTACTCCAGTTGAGTGCTTCATTAAGGCGGGCTTTGCACACTACGACATCGCAGGTGCGATATCGGTGGGGTCAAATTGAAAGTGACGCACATCCGGCATCGCATGCAACATCGTAGTGTGTAAAGGTTCGATGATACGATTAACGAGCGCAAAAGCGTCATAATCGTATCATCAGTGCAGCGTCGGCGTAATCCATAATTACGCTGACGCGACGGTCCGATGTTGTTGCTCGCTACTGCGGCAGCACACATCGCTGTGTGTGAAGCCGCAGGAGCGAGGAACATCTCCTACCGGCGTCACCGCGGCTTCCGTAGGATATGCGGAAGGACAGAGGTGGGCGGGATGTTTACATCCCGCTCATTTCCGCCCCTCCGCACCTATTGCCTGCCTGCCGTTTGACGTCGCAGTGACGCCGTACGACCCGCCCCCTTAATAAGGAGGCGGGTCGCCGGCCAGAGCGACGTCCCAGGACAGGTGAGTCCATGTGAAGCTGCCGTAGTGATAATGTTCGCTACGGCAGCTATCACAAGGATATCGCTGCTGCGACGGGGGCGGGGACTATCGCGCTCGGCATCGCAGCATCGGCTTGCGATGTTGCAGCGTGCAAAGTACCCCTAACTCTATGGGAAACCCGAATAACAACTATTCAGAACTATTCGGGCTTCCCATAGACTTACATTGCGCATCGAATAGTCGAATAGTGGCGAGGTATTCGTAAAATATTCGCGAAGCCGAATAATCGAAGTATTCAATCATCCCTAGTGCTCAACGCCAGTCTTAATGTTTCTGCCCCGCAGTCTTTAATGCAGAGCTCATCACCCACAGCTCCAGCCCACCCAACAACCCCACTCTCAGCTCCAGCCCACCCAACAACCCCACTCTCAGCTCCAGCCCACCACTCCGGCGGTTTCAGGACAAACAGACTTATTTAGACCATTTTGTCCCAGTTTATATAATTAAACTAAACATGTGTAATCTTGGGAAATTCAATAGTGTGTTACTGAATGATAGAAAGTTGAAGATTAAGAAAGGAGAAGGAGAAGTAAATTAGTGACACGGTGACTTGTAAGGACAACTATTGTGGCAAGAAAGTTATATAAATCACAAATAAGCTTTTCACTTTCTAGAACATCTAAATTCTCATACGAGGTGGACCAATGTTGGTGCCCTACGCAAAATATTTTGTTGTTCTCACTCCTTCTAAGATGGTGTATAGTCTTTAATTAATTAAAGGAGTTGATCACTACTTGGAAACCCTTTTTTAATTAAATTAGTATTCCTTGTAAAATGAAAACAAGATATTCTCACAGATCCATTGATATCGGTGCAAGGTCTCCAGGGGTTTGCGTGACATTGTTGTCCCACGTGAGTCTTTTATCCAATCAGAGGCCGCTATTGGGCTGCTGCACTCTGACTTCTTCTGCTTGTCTAATGCTCTTGAGGAAGTGAGAGCACAGCAGCTCAATAGTGGCCTCTGATTGGTTGAAGGGCTCATGTGGTACAACAATGTCATGCAAACCCCAGGAGAACCGATGCTGACTTAGCTAAAATGGCACCAGTGTACAAAATGAGCATCTGTTATTTATATTTTATCAGTGGGGGTAGAGGGAGGGATACTTCATTTACAAAGGGAAATTCCAGGTAGTGGACAACCCCTTTAATCATACCATGAAGTACCCAATTGTTAGCACTATGCAATACAGTTTTAAGATAAAATTACTATACATTTGTCAAATAACAGTTCCAGATGGTGTCTTCAATACCAACACAGTACTATTACGACCCTGTTTTTCCAAAAATAAGACCTGCCCCAAAAATAAGCCCAAGCAGGAATTTTCAGCATTTTCGGTGTAAGGCTTAAATATAAGCCCTCCCCCGAAAATAAGCCCTAGTTGCAGTTCAATAATGAAGTGTCCGTGCAGCTAAAAAAGTTAAAGATTCTGCAGGACACTTCATTATAGAAAGCAGACACCCCCAAAGGGAGGAGACAGAAGACCCCGCAATCATACTCACCAAATGCCGAACGGGAGGACCTAGAGAGCAATGCACACCCACACACATCAGATCCCACACACATCAGATCACGCACCTACAGTACAGACCAAAAGTTTGGACACACCTCATTCAAAGAGTTTTCTTTATTTCCATGACTCTGAAAATTGTAGATTCACATTGAAGGCATCAAAACTATGAATTAACACATGTGGAATGAAATACTTAACAAAAAAAGTGTGAAACAACTGAAAATATGCCTGATATTCTAGGTTCTTCAAAGTAGCCACCTTTTGCTTTGATTACTGCTTTGCACACTCTTGGCATTCTCTTGATGAGCTTCAAGAGGTAGTCACCGGAAATGGTTTTCCAACAGTCTTGAAGGAGTTCCCAGAGATGCTTAGCACTTGTTGGCCCTTTTGCCTTCACTCTGCGGTCCAGCTCACCCAAAACCATCTCGATTGGGTTCAGATCTGGTGACTGTGGAGACCAGGTCATCTGGCGTAGCACACCATCACTCTCCTTCTTAGTCAAATAGCCCTTACACAGCCTGGAGGTGTGTTTGGGGTTATTGTCCTGTTGAAAAATAAATGATGGTCCAACTAAACGTAAACCGGATGGAATAGCACGCGGCTGCAAGATGCTGTGGTAGCCATGCTGGTTCAGTATGCCTTCCATTTTGAATAAATCCCCAACAGTGTCACCAGCAAAGCACCCCCACACCATCACACCTCCTCCTCCATGCTTCACGGTGGGAACCAGCCATGTAGAGTCCATCTGTTCACCTTTTCTACAAAGACACGGTGGTTGGATCCAAAGATCTCAAATTTGGACTCATCAGACCAAAGCACAGATTTCCACTGGTCTAATGTCCATTCCTTGTGTTCTTTACCCAAAACAAGTCTCTTCTGCTTGTTGCCTGTCCTTAGCAGTGGTTTCCTAGCAGCTATTTTACCATGAAGACCTGCTGCACAAAGTCTCAGAGATGAGAAGGTGTGTCCAAACTTTTGGTCTGTACTGTATATACACACATACATCAGATCACGCACACACATACATCAGAACATGCACCTACATACACACATACATCAGATCACACACATAAGATTGCACACACACAAACCACATCCAGTGATACCGATTGCTCCCGTCCAGCAGAGAATCCTAGGACACAGTGCAGTGGAACGTATAGAGGACCTGCAGTGGAACACATCGATGCATTCCACCTCCAAGTTCTCCATGCGTTCCACCGCAGGTCCTTCCCCTTTTAACCCATGCCATCCTGTCACTCCCGCTACATCCTATTACACTAAGGGACCTGGGACCTAGTGACACCTTGTGGTGGCCGGCCAAATTACACAGAAAAAAGCAATGTCCAGTACGTTACTATAACATTTCACTAAAATACACCAGTTTAGCATCATATTCTGTAACATTCTTCATGGGTGGCAGGGCACTGGACACCCTCTTACACTGTCCTCAGATTACATAGCAAGAACCTGTTGACAAGATTCCCTTGAAATACTGGTGCCAGGATCTGACAGACGCATGAAAGCAAGTATGTGATTTGCATACACGTGGTCACAAGTCGACTAGACATTCGTAGCCTCCCTCAATGCAAGCGAATTGAGCGAGACCAGAAATGTCTAGTTGGACTGTGGCAAATCGCATACTTACACAGTCATGCACCCTCCAACTTCAGAGAATCCTGACAATGCGTGCTGTGAGGATTTACAAGGCTGCAGTCAGAGATTGAGTGCAGACTTTTACCCCAAGCTTGGACAACCCCTTTAAGCTTGACCCTAATCATTGGCGCTCTGTACTAAAAAATTGTAGCTCCGACTATCTATATATTCTGGTCAGAGTGTAGATGGAACCCAAAGGGTCTCTATAAAAAGAACAATGGAAGTTGGAAGCCCGCGATTTTGAACTGAGGTACCCAAGCTTCGAGTTCGTAACTAGTAATAATACTCCGTCAATATCTAGAAATGCGACAAATCTTTGAATACAGTTATAAGGAAATAACCCAAGGAATAGTGACCATGAGAGGAGAATTCCTTTACAAACACTTCCCGATCAGTAATGTATTTACACCTAATTGTGTAGCTGCGGTATTTGACTGTCTTGTTCCTTCACCATAAAACCAACCAGTAAGTTATAAACCTTGACTCTAAGATAAGGGGTCAGCGAAGGTTTGATAAGTTTGTCACATCCCAGTTTCCATAAGTGTTTTATAATGAGACAATTAAGTAATAGATTTCCTCTCCAGCGTTGCGACCAATCTTTACCTTGTATTATAAGAAAAGAAGATCTTAAGGAAGACGATAACCCCAGGGAGAGTATTCATGTCTTGGTGCGCTGGCTCGGGTTGAGGGACTCATATCCTTAGATGCCAGTAAGCAAGGGTGAATTCCTCAATGAAATTGGTAATTTATGGACTAAGGCGGGCTTTGCACACTACGACATCGCAGGTGCGATGTCGGTGGGGTCAAATTGAAAGTGACGCACTTCCGGCATCGCATGCGACATTGTAGTGTGTAAAGGCTCGATGATACGATTAACGAGTGCAAAAGCGTCGTAATCGTATCATCGGTGCAGCGTCGGCGTAATCCATGATTATGCTGACGCGACGGTCCGATGTTGTTCCTCGTTCCTGCGGCAGCACACATCGCTGTGTGTGAAGCCGCAGGAGCGAGGAACATCTCCTACCGGCGTCACTGCGGCTTCCATAGGATATGCGGAAGGAAGGAGATGGGCGGGATGTTTACATCCCACTCATCTCCGCCCCTCCGCTCCGATTGGCCCCCTGGCGTGTGATGTCGCTATGGCGCCGCACGACCCGCCCCTTAACAAGGAGGCGGGTCGCCGGCCAGAGCGACGGTCGCAGGACAGGTGAGTCCATGTGAAGCTGCCGTAGCGATAATGTTCGCTACGGCAGCTATCACAAGGATATCGCTGCTGCGACGGGGGCGGGGGCTATCGTGCTCGGCATCGCAGCATCGGCCTGCGATGTCGCAGCGTGCAAAGTACCCCTGACTGTTGGTCTCCATTAAAGGGTTTGCACCAATTTAATGTTTTACCATATCAATGGGCTAGGAGATAACTTATTCAATGGTGGGGGTCCAGCCACTGGAGGCAGAGTACCGTCACCTCTGCTCTATTTATTTTGTATGGGTCCAATAAAGATAATAGAGCTCTGTATTCAGCCCTCTGCGTTGCAGAGACCCTGATTCCAGTGATGTGTCACTTCCTGGGCTGTGTGTTGCTGTTTCGATAAAAGCAGTGTTTAATCAGCAGGAGATTATCACTATACGAACTTCTTGTCTACAGGTGGAGATTGGAAGTTGAAATAACTTCATTGTTGTGTGATTCTCTGATTGTATCAAAAGGCCTTGACTGACCCACAGGAGAGCAGGGAAATTCCCCGGTGGGCCTCCATGCAGGAGTGGACACCACACCACCTTGCTTCAGAGAACCTCAAGTGTAGCCGTGTGGGCTTCCCTATAATGCCTTGAAGCTATCACATTACATGGTAAGGCACAGTAATTGAGCAGCGACTATCATAGCCTGTATAAAAGCCGAGACAGGGAATGCATCGGCTATTTGTGGAGAATCTGGGTCAAAAGAGTACCTCGATGTCACAGCTCACAGAATTCCCCGGTGGGCCTTCATTCAAAAGTGTGCCCCACACCCCTATATGACCAGTAATTGCCACAGAGAACCTCATACGTAGCCCTACGGGCTTCCCTATAATGCCTTGCAGCTATCACATTACATGGTAAGGCACAGCTATTCAGCAGGGACTATCATAGCCTGTATAAAAGCTGAGACAGGGAATGCATCAGCTATTTGTGGTGCATCTGGGTCAAAAGAGGACATCAATGTCACAGATTAGCAATAGAGATAAGGATAAAAGCCGTAAAACCTTCAATAAATATTACAAATATTCCGTGACATCACAGCAGTGATAAACAGCTGGCATCCCTTTGTGCTGAGGTCACTTGGAGACATTACTAGGGCTGTATTTGGTTTAAAGAGGACCAACCACCAGGATTTTCCTTTTGACTCAGCGAATAACCTTCTAAACGCCGCTTTACATGCTGCGACATTGCTAGCATTTGCTGGCGATGTCGAGCGTGATAGCTCCCGCCCCTGTCGTACGGCCGGTATGTGGTGATGGCTGCCGTAGGGAACATTATCGCTATGGCAGCGTCACACGCACATACCTACTCTGCAACGTCGTTGTGACCGGCGAACTACCTCCTTTCTAAGGGGGCGGTTCGTTCAGCGTCACAGCGACGTCACTAAGCGGCCGCCCAATAGAAAAGGAGGGGCGGAGATGAGCGGGACTTAACATCCTGCCCGCCTCCTTCCTTCCTCATTACCGGCGGCCGCAGGTAAGGTGAGGTTCCTCGTTCCTGCGGTGTCACACGTAGCGATGTGTGCTGCCGCAGGAACGACGAACAACATCGTACCTGCAGCAGCAACGATAATTGAGAATAGGGGGGCATGTCACTGATTAGCTATTTTGAACATTTTTGCGACGATTCAAAATCGCTCATAGGTGTCACACACAACGACATCGCTAAAGCGGCCGGATGTGCGTCACAAATTCCGTGACCCCAACGACATCGCTTTAGCGATGTCGTAGCGTGTAAAGCGGCCTTAAGACAAACATATGTATTACTTATTATTTAAAGAGAACGACCACCAGGATTTTCATATATAAGCTAAAGCCAGTGCTATACCGGCGCTATCATGCTGATTCAATACATACCTTTAGTTGTGAGATCAGATTTATAGTTTCTGAAATACAGGCAAGTAAAGTCTGTGAAATTAACTGTTATTTGATTGATAGCAGCTACAAAATATCTAATATGTGGGTTGGATTTTGCTAGTTATTCCAGCACCTGTCTGCCTGCCTGTCCTTCCTCCCCCTGTCTGTTATTACAGTGGGAGGCTAGACGGAGGTAGGAAGGACAGACAGACAGCACCGGGAATAACTAGCAAAACCCGGCCCACCTATTAGATATTTTGTAGCTCCTATCAATCAAATAACAGTGCTTTGCACAAACTTTACTTGCCTGTATTTCAGAAACTATACATCCGATCTCACAACTAATGGTATGTATAGAATCAGCATGATAGCGCCAGTATAGCACTGGCTTTAGCTTATATAGGAAAATCCTGGTGGTTGGACCTCTTTAAGAGGTTAAAAAGTGGTGATTACAGTCCTAGGAGACCACAGAGTGATCCGAGTCTTCACAATTTGCTATGAATCAATTGTTTTTGAAAAATTTGACAAAGTTGATGAATTTGAACTTCAAAAGATTCACTGATTCCTAAATTTGAACAATTGAATCCATTTCCACAATCTCCTAAATGAATGGCTCTGACCACCCAGTTGATAAATCTCCCCCATATTTTAAACCACAGGAGCTTACACGTCCATTTTTACACTAGGGCTACAGCAAAATCCCCGGATTAAAATATATCAGTTTCAGCCTAATACATCTTGAATAAAGTATCGTGCAGAATGGGCAGAATAATTTTAGATATAAGAGAAATCCTTCCCGTTTCCACTGTCACAAAACATTACTGAAATGTATAATTTCCCCTGCAGCGCACGGTGCGGCCCCTCCGCGTGCTCGTGTTTCATCCTTATTAAATTACGGCGGCCGAGCGCTGGTGTCTAATTTATCTCCGGAGACATAAATGCAGTTCTGTCTTCAATTATTCAGCATTTACATTTTTGGGGCGGAAACCTTACTGGATAGAATACGGTAATTTGTATAAAATATTGCCCCCTTCTTTCCTTCACTGCACAGTAGCCCCCAGCGACAGCCCAATGGTTCTGCCACCGTAAGTGCCAACCTATTTTATGGGCTGTATTTGCTGTTTCAGCCGAGGTGCAATACCAGACAGTACCTATGAACAAGGGTGGCGCTGTCTCTAGGAAAAAGTGAATTTATCTTTATTACCTGAATAACCTCCTTAATTGAAGTTTATGCTTTTTTTTAATTTAACATAGATCAAAAATATTGATAAAACACAATATTCTGCAAAGGATCAAAAGCTTCCCCGTGGTTTTATTCAGAATAAACAATGGGAATAAAGCATCAGAAAATGACAAAAGTTTTGATTGAAGCACATTTATTAAAATATTGATGTATATGTTTACATTTTCCGCATCATTATATACAGTGGAACCTTGGATTAAGAGTAACTTGGTTTGAGAGCGTTTTGCAAGACAAGCAAAGCTTTTTACAAATGTGTAACTTGGTTTAAGAGCAATGCTTTGCAATAAGAGCAAATACTCACCGTGCACACGTCCGGATCTGTCCTTTCACCGCGCTCTGACCCGCTCAGGAGGTAACGTTCTGTACATATGTACTGTATACAGTGTACCATTGTGCAGTACAGTATATACTATATAGCATGTCTATCAATTTGCATTTGTGGATATGTGTCGCCCACCTGTAGCGGTCGCCTCAGGGACGTCACTCCACCTTCTGGGACGCCACAGGGACTCCACTTGATCACCGCTGCCAACAGGTATGTCAGGTTATGTAGTTCTGAGTCGTGACGCCACTCATGGTTTGCGGTCAGGGCTATGGGTAACCGCCACTGCAGTTTAACGAGTGTCTGGGCTGATGGAATCTGCAGTCGGATGGTGTGGCCTCCCGAGAGTGAGGCTGGCCCCAGGGGCTCGGGTGAATGTGTGTGGAACAACAGGTCGCAGAAGAACTCAGTCTCAGTCCAATGTGTCTTGCAACTGGTTTTTACTCACTTTCAAATGCTTCAAGTGGCACCCGGGCGATGCTGAGGTACACCAAGAGAGAACCAGGTATCCTTCAGGCTGGTATAAGGGTAACCGCTAACTCGCCTTCCTAGCACTTCTTGTTTTGGACAACCCCTGACTTAAAGTACCGTGGGATTCATCCAGGGAAGTCGCTACTGCCTTTTATCCCCTTTCTGGCCCGTTTCCTGGTAGCGTGGACCAAGGAAGATGGCTCCAGGCTCGATCCTCCTTATGGGCCCCCTCGTTGCTGCTGATGCTCAGACTCTATGTTGGTTGGTGTGGGACTTGTTGTCCACCCCACCGGCAAGTTTAGCACCACTAAATGGATGTCCGGCTCTAGGGACCTGTTCCCCGTGCGTGCCTAGCCACCAGAGTCTGCGTACACGACCAGCTAACTTCCTCAACGTCTTTCTGTCCAACCTCTGGTGACCATTCTCCCCGCCAACGGCCACTACACGTGCAGGGTCTGACTAGCGTGTCCGCTCTCCTGCGTCTCCACTTCAGACTGGCTACCTCCAGCTCCTTTTCCTGACTGCCGCTGCAACCTAGCTTCCAGCCTCTCTACCGCACCCCTTGATTGGATGTGGAGGCACGCCCCCTCCTGGGTCTGCCCAGGGGTCCCCTCAAAGGTGTGTGAGACCTGGTGACTATGTGTCTGTGCGTACACACCCTATTCAGCCTTTTGGATTTCCTGTTGGCACTCACCCAGCATGGGTGCAGTACTCAGTGGCGCCTGAACAGGTCAGGGGCACCACAGATACAGTATTGTTCTTTCTTCTAACCAGTGCAGCACATTGCTTGTATAGTACCTGTCGCACACCAACAATTCTATTGTAAGCTAAAGTGCACTTTAATTTGTTTTATATTCTTTTTACTGTAATGTACAGTATTTTGTATTAGTGTGTAATACACTGTAATAATTTTATATGAATACAGTACATTATTTTTTATTACTGTAATAAGTTTGTATAAATACAGTAAATATTTTTGGGTTGTGGAACGAATTGTCTGAGTTTCAATTATTTCCTAGGTTAAAATTCGCTTTGCTATAAGAGTAACTTGGTTTAAGAGCACAGCCCGGAACCAATTCTGCTCATAATCCAAGGGTCCATTGTATCTTTCTTTAAAACACAACAATGTGCACTTTTCCCACTGACAACAAAACCTAATACTAGATTCATGCTTTGTTCTTTTCAGAGACAATGGAGAAAAGCATCAACAAACTCACCCCTTTTGATTTGTATAGAAGTATTTACTGCTTATGTTCTAATCTGGACAAATATCAATGTAAAGGGATGGGGAGGAGGTGAGCTGTAACATCACCTATTGTGAATGGTGTATATTATTTTATCCACTGTATATAGAGAGGTTAATCAGTCATTGTATAGGAGGAGGTGAGCTGTGATACTGTCACGCTCCCCGGGTCCCCTGTCACGCTCCCCGGGTCCCCTGTCACACTCCCCGGCTCCTCTTCCATGCTCCCCGGCTCTCCTGCCTTACTTACCGGCTCCCCTGCCGCGCTCCGCCGCTCCCGTGCCAGGCTTCCTGGTCCCCTGCTTCACAGCCTTCCTGCCCCATCGCCTGCGGTCCCCAGGCAGCCCGGTCCCCGCTCCCGGCGTCCGATGGCAACCCAGCCCCAGCCCGGCTCTCCTGCTTCCTCCTCACCGCTCCCTCCTCTGGCTTCTGGCACCCGGGCCGCGCGCATGCGCATTAGGGCGCGCGCGCGGTCACTGACCCTCTCTTAAAGGGCCAGCGTCCACTAACAGGAAATTGAACACGCAGGTACAGGGTATAAAGGGGTTTAATGTCCAAGTGGGCGGGGCCTGTTCTTCGTGTTTCCCAAGCTAGGAGTCAGGTCTCCTTGTGTTTCTGTGAGATACTCACCTCTCTCTCTTCTAGAGCCGATCCTGCTTCGCCACCCGGTCCTGCCGAATCCCGAACCCCGAACGCTGCCCATCTGCCATCCTGACAGTCCGTTCCATCTCTGATCCCTGCGGTGACCCGTCTGCTCGCTCCATCGGTTCCGGACTCCGCTTGACAACATCTTGGCCTCCGAACCTGAGCTCCGTCACCCGGACTACCATCAGTGACTCCGTGGTCCCAGGGACTTCTGCATTCTCCTCTTGTACACGGACTGTCCTGCTACCTGTAGTGCTCCAGCTACCGGACCCCTTACCATCATCAAGGAGTTCGGCCCAGTGGATCCAGCTCCTGGGTCTGCCCGTCCACCTGGCCCTAACAGATACCACCTTTTGTGAATCCTGTGTTATCTACTGTATATAGAGGTGTTATCAGTCACTGTACAGGAGGAGGAGGAGGTGAGCTGTGACAAGACCTATTGTGAATCCTCTGTTATCTACTATATATAAAGGTGTTATCAGCCTCTGTACAAGAAGAGGAGGTGAGCTGTGACACTTTCCATTGTTAATCCTATGTTATCTATTGTATATAGAGGTGTTATCAGTCATTATACAGGAGGAGGTGTTGAGTTGTGACATCACCTATTGTCAATGGTGGATTCTGTATTATCTACTGTAAATTGGGGTGTTATCAGTTATTGTATAAGTGGAGAGGAGGAGGTGAGGTGTGACGTTTTCTATTATGAATAGTGGGTCCTGTGCTATCAATTGTATATAGAGATGTTATCAATCAATGTACAAAAGGGGGGAAATGTGAGCTGTGACATCACCTATTGTTAATGGTGAATCCTATGCTATCTACTGTATATAGTAATGTTATCATTGTACAGGAGGAGGAGGTAAGCTGTGTTATCACCTATTGTGAATGGTGAATCCAGTGTTATTTACTGTATATAGAGATGTTATCAGTTATTGTACAGGAGGAGGAGGTGAGCTGTGACATCACCTATTGTGAATGGTAGATCCTGTGTTATCTACTGTATATAGAGATGTTATCAGTCGTTGTACAGGAAGAGCAGGAGGTGAGCTGTGCCATCAACTGTAGTGAATGGTGGATCCTGTTATAATGGTCTTCCCTTTCACTGATGAATGAGATTTCTGAAAAGGGATAGATACACATCATGAAGTATGAGTCTTAAGGGGGTGTTACACGCAGCGATATCGCTAGCAAAGTCGCTGGTGAAAGCACCCACCCCCGTCGGTTGTGCGTCACAGGCAAATCGCTGCACGTGGCACACAACATCATTAGGACCCGTCACAAGGGACTTAGCTGCCTAGCAACGTCGCTGTGGCCGGCGAACTGCCTACTTTCTAAGGGGGTGGTTCGTTCGGCGTCACAGCGGCGTCACTAAGCCGCCGCCCAATAGAAGCGGAGAGGCGGAGATGAGCGGCCGAACATCCCGCCCACCTCCTTCCTTCCTCATTGCGGGCGGCCGCAGGTACGAGGTTGTTCCTCGTTCCAGGGGTGTGACACATAGTGATGTGTGTTGCCGCAGGAACAACGGACAACCTGCGTCTTTCAACGACCAACGAGATTTTGAAAATGAATGACGTGTCAACGATCAACGGTAAGGTGAGTATTTTTGAGTGGCCAGTGTGAAAACTGCAAGATGTCTGATCATTTTTAATAGAGATAGTAATGTGAACAATTGCCAAAAAAAATCTAAAAAATACATTTAACATAAAAACCTCATGTAATCAATTAGCCATTTTCTTATGACAAAGCCGTAGAGCCAGATGTGTCTGCCCTCAGGTAATTCGACATATACATATATATAGATAGCAGCCTCCAGATAACACTGCTGACAGCTTCCATTATCATTGTGTCTTATCTGTACTCATGCTATAGATCTATCATTAATTCCAGATTAGTGATAATGAAGTCATAACATTTCATTATTTACTGTAGGCCGTGATATGAGATGTGTGTATAGTGCAGACGATGTTATAGCCGCCAATTCTACATAGACAAGATGCAAATAAATGTATACATAAAAAGGAGGAGTAGATTTTTTGAGATTTCTCTTTAAATTGTTCATCATGACAAATTTTTTCACTTTCTATTTAGAGTGACGCACCTCCCGGCAAAGACATCTGTGGCGCCCTGGCCTAGCCAGGTCGTCACAGATAACACACAAACACCCCCCACCCCCACTAGACAGGGACAACAGCCAAACAAAAACCCTTGTTGCCTCCCTCCAGTGTCTGATGTCCACACCAGGTGGGGCGGAGCTAAGCGGTTGGCCCCACCCACCGAGGAGTTCACAGGCCTGTGGGTGGGAAAAGTGTGAGATAGAGTTTGGAGTTTGAAGTGACAGGAACAAACACTTGGGTGTCTGGGTTTGTGGCCCAGGCACTGACAGCAAGGTTGGCAGACGGTGGTGGCCGTCTGCAGGAGTGGTGGAGCAACGCGGAACCGTAGGATCGGGGACAGACGACGGCCCGCCGGTACCGACCGGGGAGCGAAGTGAAGCCAGCACACACAGGCAGGGCCATCGGACCCTGACCAGGCCTGGCGCCACCGACAATAGTCAGATCCGAATGTGACTGGAACCCCAGGGGTTTCACAACAGCAAAAGTCCCGATTGAAGGCAACCGCCCACACCGTGAGGGTATACAGCTACCGCCTAAGGCTAGAGACCCAAGGGCCAGCGTCTGCAGGCAAACGGGCTTCTCCGGTACCCATACACCGGGGAGCAGACTACCGTTGGGAATCCATAGTAGTCAAACGAGAACATCAAGGTGCAGGGAAAGACAGCTGCCATCACCTGTCCGGGGAGGGACACTGCAGCCGGCTGCGGGACCCGTCCATCCAGCCGTTTGGTTTACCGAGGACTTTCTACCTTTCTTGCTGAGTGAGTACGCCCGTGCCATCCGGCACCGCGCCGCGCTGTCCCTGCAACCCTGCACCTCACCAACCCTGCCTCCCCGTCTCATCCTCGGGCCCCAGGACCACCGACCCCTACCCACGGAGGGGGAAAACAACATCCCAGCTGCTCCCTGCCATCGCTCCCGGGATCCCTGTCACCAGCAGCGGTGGTGCCTATCTTCACCACGACCCGTGGGTGGCTTCACGGACTAAATCCCCCAAACCAACCACCCCTTTCACTCACGGGCGAGGAGCGCCGCTCGAGTCCCCGGATCCGGCCCACCGCTCAAGCCACCGAGCAGCCGTCGCAGCAGCTCCGGACCCGAGCGTTAGCGAGCGCAGCGCAGTGGCGTCCTCCCCGCCCGCGACACATCTTTGGTGATATCTCTTTCACTTTCGAGAGCCATTATTGTTTTTCCTGAACAATTTAATCTACCAAAAATTTACAGAAAAAAAAACTAAAATAAAAAATGAACGAGATGAAAAAAAAACAAACAATGTTGTGTGGAAATGTTTTTCTATTTCTTTTTTTTTGTTTGTTTTTAAGATTTTTTTTGGGGTAACAAATTCTAAAACTCATTACTTTTTATTTATTTTTCGGTCTATGAAGCTGTGTGAAGGGTTTTTTTTTTCTATCCAAGGTGAGCTGCAGTTCTGATTGATACCAATTTGTGGTATCGTACAATTGATTTGATCACTTTTTTTTCCATGTTTTAGTAGATGCAAGGTTTCTAAAAACACGACAAAGTGAAAGTGAGAGCCTTTTTCTTCCATGGCTTAGATCAGGGGTGCACAACATTTTTTGAATCCAACGACCACATTGCAATATTGAGCCAATCCCAAAGGTTCCAAAAAAAATTAAAAGGGTACTTACATGAATACATCACCAAAAACCCCATCAGTACATTAATACATCCCCAGATCCCCATCAGTACATGAATACATCCCCAGAACCACAATCAGTATATGATTAAATCACCAGAACCACAATCAATACATGAATATATCTTCAGAACCCCTATCAGAACATGAATACAATCACCAGAACCCCCATCAGTACATGAATACATCACCAGAACCCCTATCAGAACATGAATACATCACCAAAACCCCAATCAGTACCTAAATATATCACCAGAACCCCCATCAGTACATGAATACATCCCCAGAACCCCCATCAGTACATGAATACATCACCAGAACCCCTATCAGTGTCAAGGTTAAAATGATGATGATGATGATGATGAGACTCAAAGGATCTCTCGGGATCTGACTGCTGTTTCAAATTAAAATGTCATGTGTGCACGTGAGATTAAATAATAACGGACAGCAAGTCAGTTATAGCTATCTCCATGACTGGCACTGACCAAGTGGTCTTTATTATTTGAAACTTTCCACAACTCTTGAGAAGTGAAGGGTGTGGACAAAATACAGTCCAATCAAATATCGTGGGTCGGAGCTTCAAGACATATAGATCTGCATAGTCTCTTCCTGATTGGTCAGTCCAGGCTCCAGGAATTTCTTTTGTATATCATCTCCTTTCATGTAGACAGGATACGGCAGCCATCTTTAGGATTACATGAGCTGGTACATTATATATATATATACGGTATATATATATATATATATATATATATATATATATACACACACACACACACACACACACACACACACACACACACACACACACACACACACACACACACACTGTGTCTAAGGAAAATACACTCAATATATAATATACATCTATACATGTTAGTAAAAAACAAAAGCATTCACAAATATATGTGTTAGTTTACATCTACTGAACTATATACCGGAGTCTATGAAATAGCTGAATTAAGTATTTTTGTATACTCAATTCTTGTCCTCAACATCAGTACATGAATACATCACTAGAACCCCCATCAGTACATGAATATATCACCAGAACCCCCATCAGTACATGAATACATCACCAGACCCGCCATCAGTACATGAATACATCCCCAGATCTCCATCAGTACATGAATACATCCCCAGAACTCCCATCAGTATATGAATACATCCCCAGAACCCCAATCAGTATATGCATACATCACCAGAACTACAATCAATGCATGAATACATCTTCAGAAACACCATCAGTACATGAATACATCACCAGAACCACAATCAGTACATGAATACTTCACCAGAACCACAATCAATACATGAATACATCTTCAGAACCACCATCAGTACAATAAAATGACTCGCCCGCTCCAGAGTCGGGGTACTCGGAACTGGGCCGGACTAGTCTGGGGATGTCAGTGGTGGCGGTACCCGGCTCCGTGACCCTGGCGGAGTCCTTTAATAGAAGGGGGATGATATCTATTTATATTTGGATAAAACTTGTGACACCACCTGTGGGTTTTGCAGCTATGAGGCTGCGGCTGCTAGACTGGACCCCCGGGGATAGTGTTATGGCAGCTGAGGTATTTCTGCTCCCTACAGGAAGAGCGGGTAACCCTAGGGTAACCGTTAGGAGAGTCAATGGTAGGGATCAAGTAAACGTCAGCAGCAGGAGAGAGATGTCTGGGAGTTGTAGTACTTCTAGTGGTATTCTTCAGGATTGACAGAGCGTGGAAAGAAGTAGGCAACACAAGGGCTGCGGTTCAAGATGTCTTTACTCACTTATTGTTCTTTGCCTGCAGGGTGCCAGTCTCCACCATGATGGGCTCCAGGTAATCCCGAACTCCTCGGTTCCTAGTGTTGGTTATGTGACCTGGTGTATTCTTCCTCCATGCATCTGTTTGTAATTGGTGGGTCCCCGTGGCCTGAAGCATTCTGGGGTCCCCTCTTGGTCTCACTGTCTTGGCCCGTACGGCAGCCAACTTGAACCTCTCAATGGGTTGGACCTCTGTCCCAATTCCCAGGTTCTAGGTCTGCTGCTGTGCCCCGGACACTTTGGTAGGCCGAGAAACGTAAAATCTTCTCTCCCGGTAGATTTATTAGGCGAGCCTAAATTGTCCCCTAATCTAGGGCTCTACACCCCGTCTGTGCTCGGTCCTGTTAGTACCGAAACCGTACTCTCCCAGCGACCGTACTCCTTTTTCCACCAAAGTCCCTAAGTGAGCTCCTCCCTGGACCAAAGTCCCTTCCTTGCCCTCCGTCTACTCCTGACTGACTCTGTCAATGGTCAACTGTCACTCTCCAACTTAGCTCAGCCCACTAAGCTCCACCCCCTAGATGATTCTAGATACAGTGCATGGGAATTAAGTACCATAACCAGGTTACTGGTCGCAATGCATTAATGGGACCTGTCCCAGCCTTGATCTAATGTGTGAGCTAATATGTTGTGTGTTGGGATGTGGTGTTGTGTGGAACCGACACTGATAATGTGGCGCCCCTGACCTGGTCAGGCACCACTGAGTACTGCACCCATGCTGGGAACAGTACAATACAGGTAATCCAGAAGGCTGACAGGGGTGTGGAACACAGGCGCATAGTAATCAGCTCTCACACATGTACCCATGAGAGGACCCCTGGGGATCCCAGGAGGGGGAAAAGCCTTGACCTTCACTGGAATAGTGGAGGGGGCCAAAAGCCTCCATCTCCTCTCAAGGGGTGTGGTAAGAGAATCTGGTTGCTAGGTGGCGTAGGCAAGAACAGGAGAGGAGGGGCAGTGAGTCAGTTAGAGGGAGAACTCCAGAGGGCTCAGTGAGGAGCAGACCTGTGGGGTTGATGCTGTCTAACAGCGCCCGCGCAGTGGCTATTGACGGGGGAGAACGGTCAACTAGGAGTGCTGCCTGAAAGCCAGCTTCAGCTAGAGAGAAAGCACGGAGTGGGAAGTAAGGAGACTGCTAGAGAGCACCAGGCCCAACCGGGCGGCAGATCCCGAAGCGAAGATAGATCCAGCTTTCTTCTGCTAAACCTGCCGGTGTGGGGCTCTCAAAGCCCACACCACAACACCACAAAAGCCGCAGCCACGTAACCGCAGTGAGGGCCCATAGGTCACAGGAGGCAAGAAGCTGGAGTGGCCTGGTCCGGGGAACAAGCAAACGGCAAACGAAGGGGAGAGAGGCTGCAGCATCTTCCCTGGGTGACCCCCATAGGGACTCAAAGTCGGGGTTACCCCAAACCACCAAGGGCTAAGGAAGGCGAGTTAGTAGTCACCCTCACAAGTCAGCCTGAAGGACACCTGGTTCCCACTTGGTTCATCCCAGCTACGCCCGGGTCACTCACCCTGCCATCAACTGTGAGTAAAAACCCTGAAAGACATCCTGCCTGTGTTGAGTCATTCTGCGCCTTGTAGTTCTACGCATCTACACAGGGCCCTGGGGCTTGCCTCACTCTCAGGAGGCTACTACAACTGGCTGCACCCACCATCAGCCCCAGGCATCCCTTAACCTGCAGTGGCGGTCCCCACTGACCACAAATCTGAGAGTGGCGTCACGACAAACTACAGAGAAGGTTTCCTACCAGTGACGGAGATCCAGCTACGTGGAGTCCCTGAAGGTATGCACCGACACAACACCTGTGGGGCTTCACATCTGGCGTCACGAACAGGATAAGGACTAGACCTGTTGAGACAGGTGACCATGTGCCTGGGCGGTCCGCTTGAAAAATTGGAAGCGCCGCCATATTGCCACCATGAAAAGCGCGCTGAAAAACAACAGCAGCCCGCGCTGGAAGAAGTTACCGCCCACGAAGAGGTGTGGCTACCCAGAGATCCCCTGCAGAGTTCTGACCTTGCCAGCTATGAGAGTGGAAGCGTCCAGAGACGGCGGGAAGGAAAGAGAGCCACAAGCCTGCTGCTGGGAGAGGAGCTGCTGAAAGAGGCAGAGCAGAAACTGAACAGCTTGCTATCAGAGGCAACGGCGAGTCCACAGCTGGAGAGTCGTGCAGAAGAGGGCGCAGAAGAAATGGCGTCTGACCGCAGAAATCCAGAACCGGGCTCCGCTGCCTGGTGGTATCGGGAGCTGGCCCAGTTCTGCGACCGACTGGAGAACCGGGTCGTGGAGCAGATTAGAGAAGAACGAATGGAACTGCTGGAGATGGCTGCCGCGGTTCGCGCCGAGTGCCAGACAGGACGGCGATGACGCAGACCCCGATGCTGCCACCGGTGGGTGAGTCGAGTGATGCCCCGGCCAGCGCAAGTGCCCCGACCCCTGCTGCCACGCCCGCGGTCCCCGAAGAGGCGTCCGGTGCGGCGACGCTGAAGCAGGCCGCAGCCACGCCAGGTGCGGCCTTCCAAGCCCCAACGGCCGCAGCGATGCCCTGCTCGGCCCACCAAGACCCGGTCCCTGCAGCAACGCCCAGTCCGGCCCGCAAAGAACCGGCTGCCACCGCGACCCTCATCCGCGTCGCAGGCGTAACGCTGACCCAGGCCGCCGCCCTGCTAGGCCCGGCCCGCCGAGACCCCACCGCCGCAGCAACGCTCGTCCGCGCCGCAAGTGAGGTGCTGAACCAGGCCACAGCCACGCCAGGCGCGGCCCGCCAAGCCCAGATTGCTGCAGCGACGTCCAGCCCAGCCTGCACAGAGCCCCCTGCAACAGCGACACAGATCCAGGCCGCCGCCAGCCAGGGCGCGGCCCGCCAAGACCAGGCCGCCGCCAGCCAGGGCGCGGCCCGCCAAGACCAGGCCGCCGCCATCCAGGGCGCGGCCCGCCAAGACCAGGCCGCCGCCATCCAGGGCGCGGCCCGCCAAGACCAGGCCGCCGCCATCCAGGGCGCGGCCCGCCAAGACCAGGCCGCCGCCATGCCAGGCGCGGCCCGCCAAGAAGAGATTACCTCATCGTTTACCCCGGCCTGCAAGGCCAGAGCAGACACCGCTCCCCAGTCCAGAGAGGTCCCTGCTAGGAAGACCCTGATAGGAGAGGACCCCGAATACTGGAAGCTGAAGGCTGACCTAGAGGCCCAGTTCCCGCAAGAGATGGTGGATCGGTATCTGCTCCCTCCGCATACCCCCAAGGAGATTCAGGCAACCCCTGCAGCCGCGCCAGAGAGTCCACCGCCCAGACCAGCTGAAGAAAGCCCATCCCCAGCACTGCCACAACCAGAGTGCAGCGAAGAACTAAGGGGGAGAGGAGGCCAGGAAGCTGAGGAGCTGACTCCGGAGCCACCAGCAGTGGATCTATACTCAGAGCCGGAGATGTTGCCTTATTCTCGCTGGGATGAGGAAGACCTGACACCGTCCGCTGACGAAGATCTGCCTAAAAGTCTCACCTGGGAGTTTGCAAGCTGTACCACGCAGAGTTCAGGCCGCAAGACAAGGCGTCGCAATAGAACAACGCTGTCCCCTGCACCACAGTCTCCAGAGCAGAGAGAAGTTGCAGCCAGAGACCTACAGGAGAAAAGGTTACTGAGAAGGTCCAGAGCCCAGGTCAGAGGACCCCTTTGCAGAGGAGTAGTGGAGGATTTCAACTTGAAAAGCGGATACGGCTTTATTGTAGCCCCTGGTATCAAAGAAGGGATATTTGTCAACAGAAGAGATGTGAGCGCTCATCTGCCTAGAGGACACCCTGGCAGAAACCTAAAGATGGGAAATACAGTGCAATTCACTATGCATGAAGGCGAAAGAGGACTGTACGCGCTTGACGTAGCACTATGCTCCAGCAAACCTTACAGCCACCCCATGCTACAAGAAAGAAAAGACAGAGATAAAGACACAGATGAAGATCAAGAAAGAAAAGACAGAGATAAAGACACAGATGAAGATCAAGAAAGAAAAGACAAGGAACCTACAGATGAAACGACCACAGACGACGATAAAGAGCAGGAAAGCAGCAGGTGCCGCCGCCATACAGGCTCAAGCCCTGGTAAAGAGGAGTAAAGTAAAGTAAAGTAAGAAGTACAGAAGTTAAAGTTTTGAAAAGTTTGTTTTGCAACGTTCTCAAGTTCAAGCATGTGCCCACAAAAACTATTGTGAGAAAAACCATAAACCTTAAGGCTATGAACTGGCTATAGCCACAAACTCTCGCAGTGTAAATAGTTACACCAGAGGGCACCACCGCCACCAGAGTCAGCCTGTTTAGGGGCTTGGCTCGTCTGCAACCAGGAGGAGCCCGTCCGTATATAGGGCCTTGGCTCACCTGCAACCAGAGAGCACGCCTGTTTATGGGGCCTTGGCTCACCACCACAAAGAGGGTACCTGGTCAGCACCAACTGTGGAGGCCGCCTCTGCATCCTGCCAGAAGAGGCTGAAGGCGCGGATCCACCAGGCCAGGTATACCCTGAAACCACCAGCCCATGTAAGCCGCCTCTACATCCTGCCAGAAGTGGCTGAAGCCGCGGCCAACGTGAGAGGGTTTTGGGTGGGTTAACGGACTTGTGGGTGGAGGGTGGTGATGTATGGTACCTGGTGCTTTTAAAATGTTTTACATGTTTTAATGTTTTATGCATTTTTAAAATGTTGTCTTGCAGCCCGAGGACGTGCTGGTGATAACTAAGGGGGAATGTGGCGCCCCTGACCTGGTCAGGCACCACTGAGTACTGCACCCATGCTGGGAACAGTACAATACAGGTAATTCAGAAGGCTGACAGGGGTGTGGAACACAGGCGCATAGTAATCAGCTCTCACACATGTACCCATGAGAGGACCCCTGGGGATCCCAGGAGGGGGAAAAGCCTTGACCTTCACTGGAATAGTGGAGGGGGCCAAAAGCCTCCATCTCCTCTCAAGGGGTGTGGTAAGAGAATCTGGTTGCTAGGTGGCGTAGGCAAGAACAGGAGAGGAGGGGCAGTGAGTCAGTTAGAGGGAGAACTCCAGAGGGCTCAGTGAGGAGCAGACCTGTGGGGTTGATGCTGTCTAACAGCGCCCGCGCAGTGGCTATTGACGGGGGAGAACGGTCAACTAGGAGTGCTGCCTGAAAGCCAGCTTCAGCTAGAGAGAAAGCACGGAGTGGGAAGTAAGGAGACTGCTAGAGAGCACCAGGCCCAACCGGGCGGCAGATCCCGAAGCGAAGATAGATCCAGCTTTCTTCTGCTAAACCTGCCGGTGTGGGGCTCTCAAAGCCCACACCACAACACCACAAAAGCCGCAGCCACGTAACCGCAGTGAGGGCCCATAGGTCACAGGAGGCAAGAAGCTGGAGTGGCCTGGTCCGGGGAACAAGCAAACGGCAAACGAAGGGGAGAGAGGCTGCAGCATCTTCCCTGGGTGACCCCCATAGGGACTCAAAGTCGGGGTTACCCCAAACCACCAAGGGCTAAGGAAGGCGAGTTAGTAGTCACCCTCACAAGTCAGCCTGAAGGACACCTGGTTCCCACTTGGTTCATCCCAGCTACGCCCGGGTCACTCACCCTGCCATCAACTGTGAGTAAAAACCCTGAAAGACATCCTGCCTGTGTTGAGTCATTCTGCGCCTTGTAGTTCTACGCATCTACACAGGGCCCTGGGGCTTGCCTCACTCTCAGGAGGCTACTACAACTGGCTGCACCCACCATCAGCCCCAGGCATCCCTTAACCTGCAGTGGCGGTCCCCACTGACCGCAAATCTGAGAGTGGCGTCACGACAAACTACAGAGAAGGTTTCCTACCAGTGACGGAGATCCAGCCGAGTGGAGTCCCTGAAGGTAATGCACCGACACAACACCTGTGGGGCTTCACAATAACCCAGGAATCCGGGATGAACACAGGACCTAAAATCAGATGCCGTACCCTATGGCGACTGAAGCCTCAGGAGTGCCACAACTACATTACCAGAACCTCCATCAGTACATGAATACATCTTCAGAACCACAATCAGTACATGAATACATCCCCAGAACCAAGTCTTAAATATTTGAGGAGGATTGCAATTTACCAGTGTGCCACTGTCTATGGGCAGTGAGTGCTCATTTAATGTTGCTTATGCAGAGCATAGCAGTGCAGATGAGTTTGTTATCAGCTGCTGCGCTCTGCATAGATATTAAAAAGCCTTTAAAAGAGAAACCATGAAGGGTTCAAAATAAAGGGGATGGTGACCATTTCATGATAAAATAAATTTTTTATTTAAATTGTTAAAAATAACATATTTAGTGTTCATAAAAATATAGGACTGGATCAAATTCCCAAAACTATTAGCAGCGGTTTATCAGGTTATTAAAATGATTAGTGCAATGACCAATCATGTATTACATATCAATTGATTATATATATAACATATAAATTACAAGGTGCCAAGTGCAAAAATAATATTGAATTAAGTAGTTATATACTGTATAATATTAGAAATAAGGTATAGTAAATAAAGCCTAACAATGTAAAGTGCCATGAAGTGCAAATTAATTAGGGATTTAGTATACCTTTAAATTGCTCAGGGAAGTCCTGCGTGCCGCTATGCCCCGACGCGCGTTTCAAGCGTCCTTTTCCTCAGGGAGTGCATAGGCAGCAACCAAAAAGAAAAAATATCAGAATGAAGTGAACATTATCATCTCAATCTCTGCCTAAGCAGAGCCCTGCAGCCAATGGCAAACTCATCTTCATTGCTGCACTCTGCATAAGTAGCAAAGAAGAAGACAGCAGATGTGTACTTAATTAATGAAGATGGCATTGCGTCAAGTGCAGGCTACATGATTCAATAATGAATGTATTTATTCATCCATTACTAGGAGCTTCTTTTATATTTATATACTTTTCTAACTTAATCTAGGCTTAGCTTTTCAGAGACTTGTTCAAGGTTAGGCTTAAGGCCGCTTTACACACTGCGATATCGGTACCGATATTGCTAGTGTGGGTACCCGCCCCCATCTGTTGTGTGACACAGGCAAATCGCTGCCCGTGGTGCACAACATCGCCCAGACCCGTCACACTACTTACCTTCCCTGCGACGTCGCTGTGACCAGCGAACCGCCTCCTTTCTAAGGGGGCGGTTCATTTAGCGTCACAGCGACGTCACAGCAGCGTCACTGAACCGCCGTCCAATAGAAGCGGACGAAACATCCTGCCCACCTCCTTCCTTCTGCATAGCGGCCGGGAGGCAGGTAAGGAGAGGTTCCTCGTTCCTGCGGTGTCACACGGAGCGATGTGTGCTGCCGCAGGAACGAGGAACAACCTCGTTACTGCTGCAGTAATGATATTTGAGAATGGACCCCCATGTCACCGATGAGCGATTTTGCACGTTTTTGCGACGATGCAAAATCGCTCATAGGTGTCACACGCAACGGCATCGCTAATGCGGCCGGATGTGCGTCACCAATTCCGTGACCCCAACGACAACGCATTAACGATGTCGCAGCGTGCAAAGCCCGCTTTAGAGTAGAGTAAGGTTTAGGGTTAGCTTTAGGGCTAGGATATGTTTAACATAAAATTAGATAAAAAAAAAACTAATGAAAAGCAAAAAAAAAAAAAAAATATATATATATATCTTTTTTTACATTGTTTGCCTGATTTCAGTAAAAAAAAAGCAGAAAAAAAATAGGAGGTCAATATACAGACTATAATTACATCAGTATTTTTCCCAAATTACAATACATGTGCTGGGGCAAGAGGGGTTCAATAATTATCGTTTGGTCTGTATTTGTATACACAATATAATATGAGATTGTTAATATAAACTAAGCACAAAGTCCATGTCGGTCGGTGAAATCCCCGGCACCCATTGATTTTATACACCGCGCTCTTCTGTTTACAAAATATCAGCTTCCAGCTTTGTGTAAATATGTTTTCATGAAAGAGACATTCTTAATCCAAAACCTGAGCAGGACGATATTATACGTTTAACCTGATAGTAGTGTCATGTCAGAGATACATAACAGGAGAGTGACGATGTGTCTTCAGAAACCGAAGTTTTTGGGTCAGGCTACTTTCACACTTGCGTTCAGCGGAGTCCGTCACTATGGAGAATAGCGCAGGCCGTTAACTCACTGCGCTATTCTCCATAGACTTCTATGGACAACGCACTGTAATGCAGGTGTCAGCGTTGCATCCGCTGGATGACGCAGCGTTGTTATTTTGACGCTGCGTCGGGCGGAAGTAACTTTTTTTGAGCAGCGCAATCTGTAGGATTTCACTGCGCATGCTCTTTTTTTTTTTTTTTTTTAAATCACAAACTTCATTTTGTCTCTCGGTGGCCGAATGTTCAGCTGAGCGCCCACCCGCCGGCATGTGAGAGCACTCAGCTGAGCGCCCGGCTGCTGGCTATTGAGAGCGATGAGCTGAGCGACCGGCCGCCGGCATGTGAGAGCGCTCAGCTGAGCGACTGGCCACCGGCATGTGAGAGCGCTCAGCTGAGCTCCCGGCCGCCGGCATGTGAGAGCGCTCAGCTGAGCGCCCGGCCGCCGGCATGTGAGAGCGCTCAGCTGAGTTCCCGGCCGCCGGCATGTGAGAGCGCTCAGCTGAGCGCCCGGCCGCCGGCATGTGAGAGCGCTCAGCTGAGCTCCCGGCTGCTGGCTATTGAGAGCGATCAGCTGAGCGCCCGGCCACCGGCATGTGAGAGCGCTCAGCTGAGCGCCCGGCTGCTGGCCATTGAGAGCGATCAGCTGATCGTTCACAATAGTCTGCTACTGGTAAAACTGTAAAGAAGAAAAAAAAAAAAAAGCTTTCCGTTGTTTTGTACGATCTGTAGCATGCGTTGCATCCGTCACACAACGCAATGCTACGGAAGCCGTCCAACACAAGTGTGAAAGTAGCCTTACATGTTCGTTTTTTTTTTTTTTTTTTTTTTACAAAAATGACAATGTTTTTCAATATGTCTCACAATTTTTATGAAAAAGCAAAAATTAGTGATCTTGCAATTGTCACACATTTGGGCTATTTTAGAATCATGCTTCCTCTACTTTCAGAAAGAGTTTGCAGCAGTTTCCTTATCATCAGAGGCAGGATAAACGATCCACCAATCAGAAAAGGTGATGTCACAGCTGACCCTGCTGATAATGACTTTTGCACACGCTCATTAGATGCTTGCATAGAAAAGGACAGGGACAAATTGAGAACTCTACAGGGACTAGCACGAATGCTTTATGACAGGATAGAAGAGCTTTTTTGGCTTTGCACTATATTGATGGACAGTGTACGCCACTTTGATGAATTTGGCGCAGTAAACGTCTGTGAATGCCTCAAGACAAAAACAGAAAAGTACTAAAAAAGATATCTGAAGTGAGCACCAATATGTATATATGTACTGAGTGGAAGTCAAAAAATACATAATCAATAAAGATGAAGGCTGCTCATCAACAGAATGCAATTTGCTAACTAGAAAGTGAAAACATGAATAATGAAATGCATACATGCCATGAATATTTGGAAAAGAGAGATATTTAGCAATCGCATTGATCAATGTAACTGAGCCCCAAAACCTCGCCAAGGTATATCTCTATATTGGGGTCCCTAGCTTTGTGACCCCAACTCTGTGTCATCTCATTGCAATTAAAAACTGCTGTGTGTGGAGAGGGGTAACCAAGGACTAAAAGAAAAAAGTGACTTAAAAAAATGCAAATGGGTAATCTGGCCCCTTGTGTTATGGACATGGTAATAGACTGTTATGAGTATTATTAAGAATAATATGAAGATATCCAAAAAGAGGACTCAAAATGGCGTTCGAACTCTACTCAGATACGGGACTTTCTGGTCCTTCATGCTGACTTAGCTTAATGATGAAGAGGTGAAACGCGCATCGGGACGTTTGGAGTCGCATAGACGGACAGTTAACACTGGTTAGTACTACATGCAAATGTATAGATAGCACTTAAGTTTCATTATGTAAATTTATACACTCATGTAGAAGGTTGCAATTGATATGGGCATTCATTAATATAGGAATGTGGACATTTTGTCTGGATAAACTCACTGCTGATACCAGTGCATGTACGTATATGAATAACAATTAGTCTATATTAGTTGATATTGCACCTCCAATTATATGTGTACAAATCTTGCATGTAACCAGGTTACTTTGGGTCCTGTCCTCATGCGAACCCATATATATATAATGATAAATAATAATAATAATATACTGTGTCCTTCTTGCTTGATTGATTTTTATGTATTTATTATGTGTTTTTTTATGTGTCTATGAGAAAATAAAATAAAATTTATATTTTAAGTAAATATTGGATTAGTACCACTGATTCTGCAGAGTTTCTTGACTTAGCTTAATATAGAATGTTGAAACACATATACATATATATCTCAGAATAAGCTCTTTTTGCCGTTTACCCAGTAGGAGACGTGTTACGTATTGTTGCCTTCTATCCAACTGATTTCTTTAAATGTATCTGGACTTCTGTAATTGAACCAGTCATATTTCCTGCCCAGATCCGTGGACATCTCTGATCTGTGTGGATGAATAGCACGCATGCTGAAAAAATGACTCATGATTAGATGCAGATGGGTTTAGGATGTGGATGCATAACTTGAATTGCATCACCCTAAATTATGCCCCCCCTTAGTGTGATGCCCTGGACTAGCCAGGTAGTCACATACATACCCCCCCCCCCTAGGCAGTTACAACAGTCAGACAAAAACCCTTGTTGCCTCCCTCCAGGGCCTGATGTCCACACCAGGTGGGGTGGAGCCAGGCAGTTGGCCCCACCCACCGAGGAGTTCACAGGCCTGGAGGCAGGAAAAGTGTTAGTTCAGTCTTGGAGGTGGAAGTGAGAGGAGTAAACACTTGAGGTGTCTGGGTACGAGCCCAGGCACTGACAGCAAGGTTGGCAGACGGTGGTGGCCGTCTGCAGGAGTTGGTGGAACTCCGCAGAGCCATAAGGACCGGGGCCGGGCATCAGCCCGCCGGTACCGGATTGGGGAACGGAGTGAAGCTAAGCACACAGGCAGGGCCATCGGACCCCGACCAGGCTTGGAGCCGCCGTCAATAGTCAGATCCGAGTGTGACAGGAACCCCAGGGGTTTCCTAACAACCAAGTCCCGATTGAAGGCAACCGTCCACCCAGAGAGGATATACAGCCACCGCCACAGGCTAGAGATCCAAGGGCCAGCGCCTGCGGGCAAAACGGGCTCCTACGGCACCTATACGCCAGGGAGCGGACTACCGGTGGGCAACCACAGGAGTCAGAACATTTCTAAAAGGTGCAGGGAAAGACAGCCACCATCAGCCGTCCGGGGAGAGCACAACAACAACACTACATCCGGCTGCGGGACCCGTCCATCCGGCCGTTTTGGTTTACCAACGACTCTTTCAGTGAATGTCTGAGTGAGTACACCAGTGCCATCTGGACTCCCCGTTACACCACCGGGCCCCGGGATCACCAACCCCCTACCCACGGAGGGGACAACATCATTCGGCCAGCCAGGTCACCCTGTGCCACCACCCTGTGCCAGTCATTGCATTGGTTAGGCTGCTTTCACACATCCGTTTTTCGCCGTGCGGCACAATCCGGTAAAAACCAGAAAGAACGGTTCCGGCATTTATTGCCGCCGGATCCGTTCTTTCCCCCATAGACTTGCATTAGCGCTGGATTGTGCCGTATGGCCTTGCGTTGCATCCAGTTTTTGACGGATCTGGCGTAAATGGCTGGTCTGGCGGCCGGATGGAACGCCGCTTGCAGCGTTTTTTGTCTCCGGCAAAAAACTGTATGTTGCCGGATTCGGCGCGTGAATTTCAATGAAAGCCTATGGGCGACATATGACAGAATCCAATGACGGATCCGGTTTTTTGAACTGCGCATGCTCAGTAGCATAACGGATCCATCAAAAAACGGAAGGAAAAACTGCTGCAGCGGATCAGTTTTAACGCCAGATCCGTTGCATCAGTTTTTTTGCCGGATTGTGCCGCACAGCAAAAAACGGTTGTGTGAAAGTAGCCTTACCTAGCCACTACAGAAAACAACATAAACTTCTCTCTCTCAACCATAAAGTTCTCCACAGCGTTGACCATCCTACATCTCTTCTCTCATCTGTCTATACACCTTTGTGTTCTCCCTTCTGCTAAAGTTGTAAGACTAAGGCGGGCTTTGCACACTACGACATCGCAGGTGCGATGTCGGTGGGGTCAAATTGAAAATGATGTACTTCCGGCATCGCATGCAACATCGTAGTGTGTAAAGGCTCGATGATACGATTAACGAGCGCAAAAACGTCGTAATCGTATCATCGGTGCAGCGTCGGCGTAATCCATGATTACGCTGACGCGACGGTCCGATGTTGTTCCTCGTTCCTGCAGCAGCACACATTGCTGTGTGTGAAGCCGCAGGAGCGAGGAACATCTCCTACCGGCGTCACTGCTGCTTCCGTAGGATATGCGGAAGGAAGGAGGTGGGTGGGATGTTTACATCCCGCTCATCTCCGCCCCTCCGCTCCTATTGGCCGCCTGCCGTGTGACGTCGCAGTGACGCCGCACGACCCGCCCCCTTAATAAGGAGGCGGGTCGCCGGCCAGAGCAACGGTCGCAGCACAGGTGAGTCCATGTGAAGCTGCCATAGCGATAATGTTCGCTACGGCAGTTATCACAAGGATATCGCAGCTGCGACGGGGGCGGGGACTATCGCGCTCGGCATCGCAGCATCGGCCTGCGATGTCGCAGCGTGCAAAGTGCCCCTTAGAAGTGTAATGGAGAAGAAATCGGGTATATGCCGCTCTATCACCACGGAATCCGATGTTAATTTTATCCCTTTATTCTTTGTACAGGTCAACAAGTTTCAGAGATGACTGTCTCCTTCATCAGGACATCAAAGATCATTATTGTTGTCCTGATGAAGGAGACAGTCGTCTCTTGTTATTCATTATACAGTTTGGTAATTACCCTTGGACAGTCTTTCAGCTTGATTTTTCTATACACGTGCAGCAGATTTGTTAGTCTGGTCTATTAAGGAAGACACTTTATTATTGAGGCAGATACTTTATTACTGCTGCCATTATAGATTATGCATATTTTGACTGCATTTACTGATTAGGACCCATACATATACTAATGTGGGGGGTGATTGCTGGTAGAAGTCCTCCTTATACCTCTACATACCTTGTGTATTGATGAACGATTATATTTTAATGTATATATGTATGTTTTTCTGAATTTCAATAAAGATTGTTACATTTTATGGAAACAGTACTCCTATGTGTGTGTTTAATACACATTTCTTATCAAATTAACACAGATAAGTGTAAGGTTATGCACATGGGAAGGAGAAACAGATGCTACGATTACTTACTAAATGGGAAACTGCTGGGGAAATCAGACATGGAAAACGACTTAGGCATCTTAGTCAATAAGAATCTAAATTGGAGTGCCCAGTGTCAGGCAGCAGCCACCAAAGCAAATAGGATGATGGGATGCATTAGAAGAGGTCTGGGGGCACGAGATGAAAACATCATTCTCCCTCTGTACAAATCACTAGTCAGACCACACTTGGAGTATTGTGTGCAATTTTGGGCGCCGGTGCTGAAGAAAGACATTACTGAACTTGAAAGGGTTCAGAGGCGGGCTACTAAAATAATAAATGGAGTGGGTGCATTACAATACACGGAAAGGTTATCAAAATTAGGTCTATTTACTCTAGAAAAGAGAAGACTTAGGGGAGACCTAATAAATATGTACAAGTATATCAGAGGGCCATATAGAGATCTCTCCCATGATCTGTTTGTACCAAGGACTATGACAAGAACAAGGGGGCATTCTCTTCGATTGGAGGAAAGAAATTTCCTACATCAGCATAGAAGAGGGTTCTTCACGGTAAGAGCAGTGAGGCTCTGGAACTCTCTTCCTGGGGAAGTGGTGATGGCCAACTCACTGAATGAATTTAAGAGAGGAATGGAGGCTTTTCTTGATAGCAAAAGTATAGAAGGTTATGAATAGCATAATCTTACAGGTAGATAGAAGAGCGACCAAGATGATTAGAGGAATGGGTGGGCTGCAACACCAAGACAGGTTATTAAACTTGGGGTTATTTAGTTTGGAAAAACAAAGACTTAGGGGGGATCTAATCACAATGTATAAATATATGAGGGGACAGTACAGAGACCTTTCCAAAGATCTTTTTACACCTAGGCCTGCGACTGGAACACGGGGGCATCCGCTACGTCTGGAGGAAAGAAGGTTTAATCATAATCACAGACGAGGATTCTTTACTGTACGAGCAGTGAGACTATGGAGCTCTCTGCCGCATGATGTTGTAATGAGTGATTCACTACTAACATTTAAGCAGAGCCTGGACGCCTTTCTTGAAAAATTTAATATTACCAGTTATGTATATTAGATTTTATGACAGGGTATTGATCCAGGGAACTAGTCTGATTGCCGGATGTGGAGTCAGGAAGGAATTTTTTTCCCCATTGGAGCTTATTTGACACATTGTTTTTTTTTTGCCTTCCTCTGGATCAACATGTTAGGCTACGTGTTGAACTAGATGGACTTAAGCCCACTTTACACGTTGCAATTAGTTGTACAATCGCATTTGCGATGTGACACGCCCAGGTTGCATACGGGATCTATGAGATTTCACGTTGGTCGTTCATTTGCTGTCACACGTGCTTTAGTCTATGTTAAATTGGTCAATTGTGTGTGCGATCCTTTAGATCATGTGTTCTGTGACGTATGCATTGGGCACCTTTTTTTTTTTTTTTATTTATTGACTTGCCAAGCGTGTGTAATGCGTGTGTGGCGCCCCTGACCTGGTCAGGCACCACTGAGTACTGCACCCATGCTGGGGACAGTACAATACAGGTAATCCAGAAGGCTGACCGAGGTGTGACTACACAGGCGCATAGTGATCAGGTCTCACACATGTACCTATGAGAGGACCCCTGGGGATCCCAGGAGGGGGAAAAGCCTTCACCTCCACTGGAATAGTGGAGGGGGCCAAAAGCCTCCATCTCCTCTCAAGGGGTGTGGTAAGAGAGCCTGGTTGCTAGGTGGCGTAGGCAAGAACAGGAGAGGAGGAGCAGTGAGCCAGGCAGTGCAGAGTCCAGGGAGCTCCGAGAGGAGCTGACCCCTACCCCTGGGGCTGTTGCAGTCTGACAGCGCCCGCGCAGTGGCTACCGACGGGGGAGAACGGTCACCTAGGAGTGCTACCCGAAACCCGTCTCCAGCTAAAGAGAGAGCACAGAGTGGGAAGTAAGGAGACTGCTAGGGAGTACCAGGCCCAAACGGGCGGCAGATCCCGGAGCGGGGATAGATCCACCTTTCCTTGCTAAACCTGCCGGTGTGGGGCCCTCAAAGCCCACACCACAACACCTAAAAGCCGCAGCCACGTAGCCACAGTTAGGGCCCATAGTTCACAGGAGGCAAGCAGCTGGAGTGATCTGGCCCAGGCAACAAGCAAACGGCAAACGAAGGGGAGAGAGGCTTCAGCAACTTCCCTGGGTGACCCCCATAGGGACTAAAAGTCGGGGTTACCCCAAACCACCAAGGGCTAAGGAAGGCGAGTTGGTAGTCACCATCAGAAGTCAGCCTGAAGGATACCTGGTTCCAGCCTGGTTCATCCCAGCTACGCCCGGGTTACTCACCCTGCCATCAACTGTGAGTAAAATCCCTGAAAGACATCCTGCTTGTGTGGAGTTATTCTGCGCCTTGTGGTTCTACACACCTACACAGGGCCCTGGGGCTTGCCTCACTCTCAGGAGGCTATCCCAACTGACTGCACACACCATCAGCCCCAGGCGACCCTCAACCTGCAGTGGCGGTCACCACTGACCGCAATTCTGAGAGTGGCGTCACGACAAATAGAAGATTTCCTACCGGTGACAGGATCCAGCAGAGTGGAGTCCCTGAAGGTAATGCACCGACACAGCGTTCTCGGGGCCTCACATCTGGCGTCACGAACAGGATAAGGACTAGACCTGTTCAGACAGGTGACCATGTGCCTGGGCGGTCCGCTTGAAAAATTGGAAGCGCCGCCATATTGCCACCATGAAAAGCGCGCTGAAAAACAACAGCAGCCCGTGCTGGGAGAAGTTACCGCCCACGAAGAGGTGTGGCTACCCAGAGATCCCCTGCAGAGTTCTGACCTCGCTTGTGAAGAGAGCGGAAGCGTCCAGAGACGGCGGAACGGAAAAGAAGCCAGCAGCTTGTTGTTAGAGAAAATGGCGTCTGAATGCAGAGACCCAGAGCCAGGCTCCGCTGCCTGGTGGTGTCGGGAGCTCGCCGAGTTCTGCGATCAACTGGAGGCCAGGGTCGGAAGGCTGATCAGAGAGGGACGTGCGGAGTTCCTGGGAATGACCGCGGCGGTTCAGGCCTATGAAGAGAGAGCCGCGCGCCGAGTGCCAGACCGGGCGGTGACGACTCAGACCCCGATGCTGCCACCGATGGGTGAGTCCAGTGATGCCCCTGCCAGCGCGAGTGCCCCGACCCCTGCTGCCACGTCCGCGGTCCCTGAAGAGGCGTCCGGCGCGGCGACGCTGAAGCAGGCCGCAGCCACGCCAGGTGCAGCCCGCCAAGCTCAGGCCGCCGCAGCGATGCCCTGCTCGGCCCACCAAGACCCGGTCCCTGCAGCGACGCCCAGTCCGGCCCGCAGAGAACCGGCTGCCACCGCGACCCTCATCCGCGCCGCAGGTGTGACGCTGACCCAGGCCGCCGCCATGCTAGGCCCGGCCCGCCAAGCCCAGACCGCTGCAGCGACGCCCAGCCCAGCCTGCAAAGACCCCATCGCAGCTGCGACGCCGATCCAAGCTGCGCCAGAAACGCCCATCCAGGCCGCCGCCATGCCAGGCGCGGCCCGCCAAGACCAGGCCGCCGCCATATCGGGCGCGGCCCGCCAAGAAAAGACAGACGTACCATTGTTTACCCCGGCCTGCAAGGCCAGAGCAGACACCGCTCCCCAGCCCAAGGAAGTCCCTGCAAGGAAATCCCTGGTAGGTGAGGACCCCGCATACTGGCAGCTGAAGGCTGACCTGGAGGCCAAGTTCCCACAGGAGATGGTGGACCGGTACATGCTCCCTCCGCATACCCCCAAGACGACTCCTGCAGCAATCATGCCAAAGAGTCCCCCGCCTGGGCCGGCTGAGGAGCACCCATCCCCAGCACTGCCACCATCGGAGTGCTCAGAAGAACTAAGGGGGAGGGGAGGCCAGGAAGCTGAGGAGCTGACTCAGGAGCCACCAGCAGTGGATCCATGCCCAGAGCCGGAGATGTTGCCATATTCCCGCTGGGATGAGGAAGACCTAACACCGTCTGCTGAAGAAGATCTGCCCAAAAGCCTCACCTGGGAGCTTGTAAGCTGTACCTCGCAGAATCCAGCCCGCAAGACACGGCGCCGTAGCAGAACCCAGTCTTTCCCTGCACCGCAGTCTCCAGAGCAAAAAGATGAAATAACGGCCAGAGACCTAGAGGAGAAACGGTTCCTGAGAAGGGCCAAAGCCCAGGTCAGAGGACCACTTTGTCGAGGTGTAGTAGAAGATTTCAGCCTAAAATCAGGATACGGCTTCATAGTAGCACCTGGTATGAAAGAAGGCATTTTTGTCAACAGAAGAGACGTTAGAGCTCATTTGCCCAGAGGACATCCTGGAAGAAACCTAAGAATGGGAGACACAGTGCAATTTACAATGCATCAAGGAGAAAGAGGCTGGTATGCGCTAGATGTAGCACCATGTCCTAAAGAAGAAGAAAGGAGAGACAGCGATAAAGAAAGAAAAGACAAAGGACCTACTGACGAGACTACCACAGATGAAGAAAAAGGTCAAGGAAGCAACAGGTGCCGCAGCCCTACAGGCCCAAGCCCTGGTGAAGAGGAGTCTGCATAAGTTCATGTAAAGTAAAGCAAGTTACCAGTTTGAAACGTTTGTTTTGCAACGTTTTACAAGTTTAAGAATGTGCCCACATAAACTGATGTGAGAAATGAACCTTAAGGCTATGAACTGGCTATAGCCACAAACTCTCGCAGTGTAAATAGTTACACCAGAGGGCACCACCACCACCAGAGCCAGCCTGTTTAGGGGCTTGGCTCGTCTGCAACCAGGGGGGCACGTCCGTATATAGGGCCTTGGCTCACCTGCAACCAGAGAGCATGCCTGTTTATGGGGCCTGGCTCTCCACCACAAAGAGGGTACCTGGTCAGCACCAACTGTGGAGGCCGCCTCTACATCCTGCCAGAAGAGGCTGAAGGCGCGGCTCCACCAGGCCAGGTATACCCTGAAGACCACCAGACCATGAAAGCCGCCTCTACATCCTGCCAGAAGTGGCTGAAGGCGCGGCCAACGTGAAAGGGTTTTGGGTGGGTTAACGGACTTGTGGGTGGAGGGTGGTGATGTATGGTACCTGGTGCTTTTAAAAATGTTTTACATGTTTTAATGTTTTATGCATTTTAAAATGTTGTCTTGCAGCCCGAGGACGTGCTGGTGATAACTAAGGGGGAATGTGGCGCCCCTGACCTGGTCAGGCACCACTGAGTACTGCACCCATGCTGGGGACAGTACAATACAGGTAATCCAGAAGGCTGACCGAGGTGTGACTACACAGGCGCATAGTGATCAGGTCTCACACATGTACCTATGAGAGGACCCCTGGGGATCCCAGGAGGGGAAAAAGCCTTCACCTTCACTGGAATAGTGGAGGGGGCCAAAAGCCTCCATCTCCTCTCAAGGGGTGTGGTAAGAGAGCCTGGTTGCTAGGTGGCGTAGGCAAGAACAGGAGAGGAGGAGCAGTGAGCCGGTTCAGTGCAGAGTCCAGGGAGCTCCGAGAGGAGCTGACCCCTACCCCTGGGGCTGTTGCAGTCTGACAGCGCCCGCGCAGTGGCTACCGACGGGGGAGAACGGTCACCTAGGAGTGCTACCCGAAACCCGTCTCCAGCTAAAGAGAGAGCACAGAGTGGGAAGTAAGGAGACTGCTAGGGAGTACCAGGCCCAAACGGGCGGCAGATCCCGGAGCGGGGATAGATCCACCTTTCCTTGCTAAACCTGCCGGTGTGGGGCCCTCAAAGTCCACACCACAACACCTAAAAGCCGCAGCCACGTAGCCACAGTTAGGGCCCATAGTTCACAGGAGGCAAGCAGCTGGAGTGATCTGGCCCAGGCAACAAGCAAACGGCAAACGAAGGGGAGAGAGGCTTCAGCAACTTCCCTGGGTGACCCCCATAGGGACTAAAAGTCGGGGTTACCCCAAACCACCAAGGGCTAAGGAAGGCGAGTTGGTAGTCACCATCAGAAGTCAGCCTGAAGGATACCTGGTTCCAGCCTGGTTCATCCCAGCTACGCCCGGGTTACTCACCCTGCCATCAACTGTGAGTAAAATCCCTGAAAGACATCCTGCTTGTGTGGAGTTATTCTGCGCCTTGTGGTTCTACACACCTACACAGGGCCCTGGGGCTTGCCTCACTCTCAGGAGGCTATCCCAACTGACTGCACACACCATCAGCCCCAGGCGACCCTCAACCTGCAGTGGCGGTCACCACTGACCGCAATTCTGAGAGTGGCGTCACGACAAATAGAAGATTTCCTACCGGTGACAGGATCCAGCAGAGTGGAGTCCCTGAAGGTAATGCACCGACACAGCGTTCTCGGGGCCTCACACGTGTGTAATGTGGGATGCGTTTTTACTATGTCATCTGCCATTCAGCTCTGCTACATGGCCGCTAACAGCAGACACAGACAGTCATGTAGCAGAGCTGAATGGCAGATGACAGCAGACACAGACAGAGCCGCACTGTCAGAATGAACTCGGGTGAACTTCACCCGACTTCATTGTGATGCTGCGGCTCTGTCTGTGTCACGTCCTGATTAGCGGTCACCAGTGAAGACTCACCGGTGACCGCTAAACTCCTGAGTAACTGAAGTTACCAGCCCTCTCTCATATACTCACCAATCCCTGATCCCCGGCGCTGCACGGCGTTCACACTGCTCCGGCGGCTTTTACTGTTTTGAAAAAGCCGGCCGCCCATTAAACAATCTCCTATTCCCTGCTTTCCCCGCCCACCAGCGCCTATGATTGGTTACAGTGAGACACGCCCCCCACTCTGAGTGACAGGTGTCACACTGCACCCAATCACAGCAGCCGGTGGGCGTGTCTATACTGTGTAGTGAAATAAATAATTAAATAATTAAAAAATCCGGCGTGCGGTCCCCCCCATTTTTAAAACCAGCCAGATAAAGCCATACGGCTGAAGGCTGGTATTCTCAGGATGGGGAGCTCCACGTTATGGGGAGCCCCCCACCCTAACAATATCAGCCAACAGCCGCCCAGAATTGCCGCATACATTAGATGCGACAGTTCTGGGACTGTACCCGGCTCTTCCCGATTTACCCTGGTGCGTTGGCAAATCGGGGTAATAAGGAGTTATTGGCAGCCCATAGCTGCCAATAAGTCCTAGATTAATCATGTCAGGCGTCTATGAGACACCCTCCATGATTAATCTGTAAGTTACAGTAAATAAACACACACCCGAAAAAATCCTTTATTAGAAATAAAAACACACACACATTCCCTGGTTCACCACTTTAATCAGCCCCAAAAAGCCCTCCTTGTCCGGCGTAATCCAGGATGATCCAGCGTCGCATCCAGCGCTGCTGCATGGAGGTGACCGGAGGCGCAGCAGACACAGCCGCTCCGGTCACCTCCACACAGCAAATGAACACAGCCGCGCGATCAGCTGCTGTCACTGAGGTTACCCGCGGCCACCGCTGCATCCACCGGTGGCCGCGGGTAACCTCAGTGACAGCAGCTGATCGCACGGCTGTCTTCATTTGCTGCATGGAGGTGACCGGAGCGGCTGTGTCTGCTGCGGCTCCGGTCACCTCCATGCAGCTGCGGTGGAAGCGACGCTGGATCATCCTGGATTACGCCGGACAAGGAGGGCTTTTTGGGGCTGATTAAAGTGGTGAACCAGGGAATGTGTTTGTGTTTTTATTTCTAATAAAGGATTTTTTCGGGTGTGTGTTTATTTACTGTAACTTACAGATTAATCATGGAAGGTGTCTCATAGACGCCTGACATGATTAATCTAGGACTTATTGGCAGCTATGGGCTGCCAATAACTCCTTATTACCCCGATTTGCCAACGCACCAGGGCAAATCGGGAAGAGCCGGGTACAGTCCCAGAACTGTCGCATCTAATGTATGCGGCAATTCTGGGCGGCTGTTGGCTGATATTGTTAGGGTGGGGGGCTCCCCATAACGTGGAGCTCCCCATCCTGAGAATACCAGCCTTCAGCCGTATGGCTTTATCTGGCTGGTTTTAAAAATGGGGGGAACCGCACGCCGGATTTTTTAATAATTTAATTATTTATTTCACTGCACAGAATAGACACGCCCACCGGCTGCTGTGATTGGGTGCAGTGTGACACCTGTCACTCAGAGTGGGGGCGTGTCTCACTGTAACCAATCATAGGCGCTGGTGGGCGGGGAAAGCAGGGAATAGGAGATTGTTTAATGGGCGGCCGGCTTTTTCAAAACAGTAAAAGCCGCCTCAGCAGTGTGAATGCTGTGCAGCGCCGGGGATCGGGGATCGGTGAGTATATGAGAGAGGGGGATAGACTGACATGGACAGAGAGTGAGGGACAGAGATAGTGACGGACTGACAGAGATTAGTGCATGACAGACATTGTGAGGCGCTTCAGAACGCAGCTTTTCAGCTGCGCTCTGAAGCAGACCTTTTTTACGCTGCGGTGCAGAGCGCACACCTGCGCACATAGCATCAGACAACAAAATCGTATGAGGGATGTCACACGTTACAATTGACTAGGTTCTTGCAACAAAACGCTCAATTCTAGAGAATGATACGATGTGTTTGCGATCAACGGTTTTGCGTTCAATCCTGATCGCATGTAGCTGTCACACGCAGATACGTCACAAACGATGCCGGATGTGCGTCACTTACAACTTGACCCCAACGACGGATTGTGAGATATATTGAAGCGTGTGTAGCGGGCTTTAGAGTCTCCCTTCAACCTTAAAAACTATGAAACTTTTACAAAAAAGGCCCAGGGCACGGAACCGGGCAACGGCCACCAGAGTGACATTCCCCAGATATACCCTGCCCGGGACCGAGTACCCCATAACCCTGGGCGACACAAATAAAAGAATATTTTTTTTTTTTTTTTTAGGAAAATTTCATTACTTTACAGAATTGTTGAAAGTAATATCCAATGTCCAACGTCTCTTTCTGCTCCGTAAAGCTTGACTTCTCTCACCAGTCAGGCATGATGTATTTCAGCTATATTGATACTTGGCGTAAGAAATGTAAATCTCTGGGGACAGTCTACATTCGGAAGACATACAGAGATGTCAAGCAACCAAAGGTCACTACTGAGATAAAGATCTTTCCTTGACAAGAAAGGTATCATAAGTGATAGGAGATCTTTATCTTGCAGGTGGTGGTGACCTGAGGTTAGATGACACTTTCCGAAAAATCACACTCAGCTTTTATATCTGTGAACATTCTGCTGATATAATTCTCCTGTAAAAGGCAAATCCACACAAATCAAAGACTTATATCGGAAATCTGCACTATTTGCATATTGTGATGAATCACATTATTACGATCATGTTGCTGCAGTTTTTGGGATACTTTTGAATGCTTTTTCAGGTGTTTTCGGGGTACGAAACTTGGCCGTACTAAATCTAAGCTCTTACTTTATTACTTCGATATGATCAAGATTATTCCAGAATAATAAAAGAAGAACTTTTAAAAAAATAGTGCTTAGCATAAAACCTTTTTAAAATTTGCTTTCGCCAACGCTGGTAATTTTTTGTCAAAAAGTCAATATATAATTGAAGCCAGTCCAATTTTCTTAATGTATAAAATAGTCTGAAGAGTCTTGCGTTGTTTTCCTTCAGTTGCAATCCGCCGTTTTGGAAAACAGCAGAATCCGTTTACGGATTCCGCTGCTTCCCATAGACTTGTATGGACGACGGATTGCGAGTGATGGACCTGCGTTGCTTCCGCTGGCCGACACTGGGTTGCTTCCACCGGGCGGAAGGAACGCAGCATGTAACGTTTTTTGAACAGCGGAATCCTTAGGATTTCGCTGCGCATGCTCTCTCTGGCTCCCTGCACACGTAACCAGGGTACACATCGGGTTACTAAGCAAAGCGATTTGCTTAGTAACCCAATATTTACCCTGGCTACGTGTGCAGGGAGCCAGCGCTAAGCGGTGTACGCTGGTAACCAAGGTAAATATCTGGTAACCAAGCAAAGTGCTTTGCTTAGTTACCCAATATTTACCCTGGCTACGTGTGCAGGGAGCCCGACACTTCCCCACTCGGCTCCGCCCCCTCCCGCACTCCGCATGTACACACACACACACACACATCCCCAGCCATGCAGTCCCCGCAGCACTGACGTCATCAGCGCCATAACCCCGCTCGGCAGCCGGGTTATCAGCTGATCGTTCACAATAGTCTGCCGCCGGTAAAACTGTAAAGAAAAAAAAAAAAAAAGCAGATTCCGTTGTTTTGTACGATCCGTTGCATCCGTTGTGCCACTATATGCAACACATCCGTTGCATCCGTCACACAACGCAATGCAACGGATGCCGTTCAACGCAAGTGTGAAACTAGCCTTTGGAGAGTATGCAATTCATTTTAATGAGTTTAAATTAATAGCAGCTTTACTAATTGTTAAGGAGAAATAGAGAAGGAATTTTGGGGAAACCCACGCACTCTGTGATTCGACAAGTTTTCTGCAATACACTGACAAGCAAAAGGGTAACAATGTTTTGAACTTCTGACTTTCAGGCTCCATATCTCACTATCCACTGCAGCTTTAAGCGTGAGACGACTTTCATTTTATAGACATCTTGGCTATCTCATGCAGAAATTTGACAAGTGTTTAGCAGTTTAGCATGACCCCCTAGGGATAAATACAGGGTCAGACGCCCACTTAGAGACAGCTTGTTTCAGGGTGTTTGTCCCGAATCAGTGTAGAACAGAGACTGGCTGGTTGTGTCCAAAGCCTTTGAGACAACTTTCGAGAAGCACTTGTTCTCCTTATAGAGACTAGTTCATTTAATTTAAGACTTAGTTAAGCATGGAGACCACTTCATCAAACACTTTTTTCTTGGCAAGTTTTAAAAAGAGCTTTTATTTTTCTGAAGAACTTCTTGAAGTGGTTTTGAAGAGATTTAGAAGAGTTTTGTGGGGTTTTTTTTGCTGAAGTATTCTTTTGCAGCCTTTTGTTTTAAAAGTGCCTGGTTTTGGAGACATTTTCTTCAGGATTCAGTTCAAAGAAGTGACATGTATTTTCTGTACCACCTGTTTGTACTCTATAAGTCAATGTCTGGCACATTAATGAGCCTTGTAACTTTACCAGGAATAAACGTCAAGCCAGAAGCTTATCTATAGACAGCAGTGTGACGGGGATGAGATGACTGGACAGGGACACCTAGACTGGCCCTTAGACTGGGGACCCTGTGCTGTCCCTTAGCTCAGAGGTACACTTGATGGTAGCAAGGTCTGAGTCACCAGCATGTCCCCAACTCCTGTCCTAGCCCTGGTGTAACTCCACTCCACAAGAGGTAAGCCGAGATCAGTCACAAACCCCAGAACTAAGCACAGACAGGGGAAAACCCAAAACTCATACACATAGCAACAAAACACTGCGACCTTCACCATCAGCCCCGGAGAACAGCACCCGCAGCGGCGGCCTACATCTCTGGCTGCATACTACAGGTGGCGTCAGAATCATAAAAGACTTTCCTAACCATTACTACCACGAGGTTGGGTCGCAGACGGTGGTCTGGGACCAGAGGAGTTGGGGACTGGTAGCAATAACATTGGTTGGGTACAACGGACATAGTCTAGGAGGACTGTCGGCATCAGACATCCAACAGAACTGACTGGTACAGGACCCTAGATCAGGAGCAGTTCATCGTCCTGATAATTAACCTGGGAGGGAGAGTCTCTTTATGAAGTTTCCTAGGAGCTCAGAGATTGAAGGCGACAGGACACCGCAGTGGATAGAGCTTTTGTACCAACCGCGGGCTCGGCTGCGACTGCCGAGCCGCTCGGATCCGTGCTCGTACTGCGGGTGATGGCTCGAGCTTCCCACGGACCCGGGGGTCACGTCGCTCTGCAAGGGAGTTGGCGCTACATTGGGTGTTTTGACTTGGAATGACAGTTCGTGACGCCACCCACGGGTTGTGGCGATTGTGGACACCACCGCTGCGGTGAAGGTGCGAGGATCCCGGGAGCGGTGTAATGGCGCAGCTAGGTGTTGACCCCTTCGTGGGTAGGGGTTGTTTGTCCCGGGGTCTGGTAGGCGAGGGCCGGGGTGCAGGGTGAAGTGTTGCGGTGCAGTGCGGTGCGGTGCCTGATGGCACTGGTGTACACACTCTGACACAAGACACTGAAGTCGCTGGTAAACCAAACGGAGTGATGAACGGGGCCCGCAGCCGGCTGCAGCTTCTTCCAGGCTAGGTTGGTGGTCTCCACCTTTCTTCTGCACCTCTGTGTAAATGTTTTGACTCCTGTGCCTAGACACCGGTAGTCCGCTCCCCGACTGGTATATGCCAGAGGAGCCCGTTTGCCCGCAGACGCTGGCCCTTTGGGTCTCTATGCCTTGGCGGTGGCGTTACCCGGTATGGTTGGTCTGTTGTCTTCTAAAGGGACTTGTGTGGGGTAGGTCCTTGAGTCCAGCCCGCAATCAGTTGATTTGACTCGGCCCTGTCGGTTCAGGGCTTTGTGCTGGGTCTGAGTACCCTGCCTGGTGCTCCGGTATCCAGTTGGCTCCCCGGTTCAGTTCCGGCGGGCCACTACCCTGTCCCGGTCCCTTACGGTTCCACCGGCTGCATTCCCGGTCTCCTGCAGGCGGCCACCACCGTCTGCCTCCTTGCCAATGGCGACTGGGGCTCCAACACAGCCACCGGTAGTCTTTGGCAGGCCTGAGAACAGGTCTGCCTGTGAACTCAACCTCCCTCCTTCACTGTCAAAACTACTCAGCTTCAACTAGAACTTGACTCTTCCAGAGTCGGAGCTAGACTACTCAGGTTCCCGCCTCCAGGCCTGTGAACTCCTCGGTGGGTGGAACCAACCGCTTGGCTCCGCCCCCCTGGTGTGGACATCAAACCTGGAGGGTGGTGACAAGGGTTTTGGTTTGGCTGGTGTTACCAAACCGGGAAAGGGGTGTGGTGGTGTTGTGTGTCTACCTGGGACGACCTGGATAGTCCAGAGCGTCAACCTTTCCAGTAATGCGGCCCACTAAAATCCCAAGTGCCAGCCATCAAGAGCATAGCTACACTAAAAACATAGTGATCGGGGCCCCAACAGCTTCAAGCCGAGGGGCCACACAGAGTCTAACTTGTGCACGGAGGCGCCTCCAGATTACCCAGTGACACCGATGAGAGCGGACACCTGGACGGGCTCCCCTGTAGAGACTGTGATGTACAGAGACTTTGGTTTATCTTCAGTGTGAGTGTCTGCTTTATAATCCTCATCCAGCACCACGACTACCCACAGTGAGTAATCAGGCTCCCCTGCACCCTGCGCTCCCAAATATCCTACCAATAACCCCAGAGGCCAGGGCCTTCCCTACCTGCGGAGGGAATGACACCTTGCTGCTCCACACCATCTGCCCCGGTACTCCTTCCAGCAGCGGCGGTACTCCCATTACCGCAATCCGCAGGTGGTGTCAAGAACTTCTCCCCTGTAAATACTCCCCTTTCAAGGATCGGAGCGAGTGCCGAGTCTTGTGCCACGACCACCCCGGATCCGAGCACCCCGGTCTGCGCCGGGTCGGCACAGTTGCCTGTGAGACTCTGTAGTGTGAACGGAGCCTGACACTGCTGTGACATCTGAGTTTGGAGCCAAACATCGCATGACAAGCAGGTTCTCAGTCACACCAAGCTCGCTACACTTTGGTCTACAATGATGAGACGGAAACACCCTAAAGAGGATATGTGTAGAAGATTTCTAGTTTGGCATTTATCCTTGGTCATGTTGCAAGTGTTGGACATTGCCTTATAGGATAGCCACCTCTCCTTGGTGGTACTTTTGAGACCGTTTCTTTCACTCTATAAGAAAACAAATTTGCATCCATTCATTAGCAAAATAATTGTATTGTCAATGCCTATATTGCACTTTCAGACAGTATCCAAAAATGTCCGTATAGCACCGCTATATAATTTCTCACAATACTACCATTCATTGCCTAAAAAGTGAAGAGGTTAATGGTTAAGCTCATGGCTGTCTAGGAAAGTAAAGTAATTCATTACAAAGTTCCTAATGGTGCAGGGCAGTGAATGTTTAAATAATCTACTCTTAGGGCGGCTTTGCACACTACGACATCGCAGGTGTGATGTCGGTGGGGTCAAATTGAAAGTGACGCACTTCCGGCATCGCATGCGATATCGTAGTGTGTAAAGCCTTGATGATACGATTAACGAACGCAAAATCGTCGTAATGGTATCATCGTTGCAGCGTCGGCGTAATTCATAATTACGCTGACGCGACGGTCCGATGTTGTTCCTCGTTCCTGCGGCAGCACACATCGCTGTGTGTGAAGCCGCAGGAGCGAGGAACATCTCCTACCGGCGTCACTGCGGCTTCCGTAGGATATGCGGAAGGAAGGAGGTGGGCAGGATGTTTACATCCTGCTCATCTCCGCCCCTCCGCTCCTATTGGCCTGCTGCCGTGTGACGTCGCTATGACGCCGCACAACCCGCCCCCTTAGGAAGGAGGCGGGTTGCCGGCCAGAGCGACGGTCGCAGGGCAGGTGAGTGCGTGTGAAGCTGGCGTAGCGATAGTTTTCGCTACGCCAGCTATCACACAATATCGTACCTACGACGGGGGCGGGCACTATCGCGTGCGACATCGCAGCATCGGCCTGCGATGTCGCAACGTGGAAAGCCCGCCTTAGGTTACTCCTTTGAGTGTTGGGATTTAGGGTTTTACTTAAAGGGAATCTGTCACCATGTTTTTTCCATATAAAGTAGGGTCAGCAGCTGTAAGTCCCTATATACAGTATACTAGGAAGCTGCATATACACAGTTGGTTAAAGGGAACCTGTCACCAGTTTTTTGCCCTATAATCTGCGGCCATCACAACAGGGCTTTTATATACAACATTCTAACATGCTGTATATGACAGCCCAGGTCACTGTGTGCAACATAAAAAACACTTTATAATACTCACCTAAACCGGTCGCTGCAGTAGATGTGGCTCAAATGGGCGTCTTCGTCCTCCGGTGCCGACGCCTCCTCTTTCGGCCATCTTTGTCCTCCTTCTGAAGCCTGTGTGCATGACGCGTCTACGTCATACACACTCGCCAGTCCCGCACATGCACACTACAATACTTTGATCTGCCCTGAGTGTGTATGACGTCGGACGCATCAGGCACCTCGGCTTCAGAAGATGGTGGACAAAGATGGCCGAAAGAGGAAGCACCGACACCGGAGGACGTAGACGCCCATTTGACCCACATCCACAGCAACGACCGGTTTAGGGGAGTATTACAAAAAATTTTTTAATGTTAAACCCAGTCACCTCGGCTCTTATATACAGTATGTTAGAATGTTGTATATAAGAGCCCAGTGGTAGTGGCCGCAGCTTATAGGGCAAAAAACTGGTGACAGGCTCCCTTTAAATATTTAACACGCCACTAATTTTCTAAGCAAATTTATTTCTAAAGGTGCTATTGACATGAATTTCTCACCAGATGTTGGTAATATAACCTAGTCAATCAACACAGGCAAAGAAATCAAACCATAGAGGTTCATAAATTTTGTGATGTGTAATAATGAGAAACGACACAGGGAAAAAGTATTGAACACGCTTACTGAAATTTATTTAACACTTCACACAAAATAATTTGTTGGTGATGAAGCTTCCTTTGGTATGGAGAAAATCGTGGCATGCATTGCTCAGGTGTGGTTTTGGCCCACTCTTTCACACAAACACTGTTCACATCCTGCATATCCTGTGGGCTCCTCTATGACCTCTGAGCTTCAGTTCCAACCATAAATTTTCTGTTGAATTTAGATCCAGTGATTGGCTGGGTAATTCTAGTAGCCTTATTTTCTTTCTCTGAAAGTAACTGAGTAGTGATGAGAGCGAGTGCTTGCCACTATTCATTGCTCGGTTGAGTATTGCGGGTGCTTGGGTGCCATGCTCAAGTCCCTGATCTGCATGTGTTGAGGCTGTTATACAGCTAATGAACATGCAGGAATTCCCTGCCATACATAGTAATACCATAGCCATTTTGGCTACTGGCATTACTGTGATTGGCTGGCCACTTCATGTGATCGGGTCTTGTATAGGACCTGGGGGCACGATGCTCAGCACACTATCCTCAGGAAGCAGTTCAGGGAGAGTTTATGGAAGAGCTTAGATTAGATCATAGATTAGACATATAGGCAGTGTTTAATTGCTAATTGTATTTAAATTGGTATTGTTTACCTCTGCTGCACCAATAAAGTAAAAGTTCTTTTCAGGGCTGCATACTATCCTTTCTCAAGGAAAAAACACATTTAGGATAGGGATCGCTGGTGGAGGAAAAATAGTAAATAATAAATAAAATAAATAACGTGGGCTCCCCCTATTTTTTGAAAATCAATAATGGTAAAGCAGACAGCTGTGGGTGGATGTTATCAGCCTGGGAAAGGCTATGTTATTTGGCCCTTCCCAGCCTAACAATAGCAGCCCACAGCTGTCCCCAACTTGAAGCATCACATTAGATGCCTTAATTCTGGCATTTTGCTCAACTCTTCCTTATTGCAATAGTTGATGCTTAGTGTAGCACACACAGGCACACAATGCAAAGATTGAGTCAACTTCTCCCTTTTTATCTGGTTTTAAGTGTGATTTTTCATATTGCCCATACCTGTTACTTGCCACAGGTGAGTTTGAAAGAGCATCACATGCTTGAAAAAAAAAGTTGTTTACTCACAATTTTGGAAATGTGCCAACAATTTTGTCCAAACCATTTTGGGGGTTGTGTGTGAAATTATATCCAATTTGCCATTTTTTTTTTTTTTTTTAAACGTGTAATTGCAACAATTTTTTTGAACAATTTCAAAGGTGCCAATACATTTGGCCATGGTTGTATGAGGGCTTACAGGTGCTGGCCCTACTTTATATGGGAAAAACCTGGTAACAGATTCCCTTTAATTTTCCAAGGAACACTGCATAAAGGCCAGAACATATACTACAGGTTCTTTTCACTCTGTACTGTACTACACACCGGAACAAACCATGAGAGCCTGCAATGCCAGCATGTAGACGCGATGGTGTGGCACCCCAGTGGCCATAGGAGCCCCAATAGCGTTGTTCTCCTTCCAGAGGTGATGCTATTCTTGGAAGTGGGGAGGAGGTCTCCATGTTATGTAAATCTACATACAACACTTCCTAATTCAGGCCAGGAGGGGGAGCTCAAGACCTGGTTTAGGCACAGCTTCCCTGTGCATTCTGGTCTGGGGAGGGGTTAGAACAGACTCACAAGCACACACCGAAAGTGAAACTAACAGAACATCAGAGGCAAGGAACAAGTATGGTCACCGAAAGAGAGCTGCCAAAACGAGCTTTCCAGAACCGAGCGCATACTTAGTACCCAACAGTCTAGGACCCCGGGGTCCTAACGGCCCAGCAGTGAAGCCCGGAGGGCAGGGTATTTCAAGTCCCCTGGCCCATAAGCATACCCTAAGGCGAAGTGGCAATCTAGATTCCGGGGACGCGACTACACAGAAGGTCCCCATTACCGTCTCGCGCTGCCCGCCAGAAGGGATAGAACTACCTATCACTGAGAGAGAGAATGGGTCATTGTGTAGCTCCAGGCCAGAGAGGTCCACACACATAGCGCAACAAGGAAGGCCTCCAATCCACCCGGCAGGATACATCCCCTCATAGCTTCTAGGCTGACCAGCCCACCGTCCTCTACTGGACCTGACTCCTGGGCCTGCAGTTGTAACCACCAAGTAAAGGTAAAGGAAACTACAACCCCTGTGTTGTCCAGTTATTACTGGCATCCTCAGTCCTGCACCCAAACGTTAAACCACGCAAACTACTATTCCCAACATATTCCTTGGGACCAAGTTCTACCTGTGGAGAGCTGAACCACCCAATCTGCGTCACCATCCGCCCCAGAAGAGAGAAGCACCTGCAGCGGCGGCTCATACTGGCCACGCACCACAGGTGGCGTCACGAACAACCACCCCCACCATCTCCATCTCCAGCCTTTTATTGACACCCGGGGTCACGGAACTGGGCAAGGCCACCGCGGTGTCCAGGATAAGCAACCCGGCCCGGTAACGAGTAGCCCCCGACCCCGTGGGCGTGTCAAAGGGCTCTAGCAGTGTCTGTGCTGATGTGCATAGCTTCCATTGATTGAGTTCAGGCAGCGCTGTCAATCAATTTATGACAGTACTCAAAATACAAATCGGAAAGGCATAACAGTGCACTGGGCCCTTGGTCATACCAAAAGGTGCACCGAAACCCCCTCGTCTGCATATGAAAGAAATCATTTTTTTTCCTGGTAACTAAACCACTAAAATCTCTACAACAGGTATGATTTTTATAACGGCAAAGTCCCATAGACACTTGTATAAGTGGTATAAATAGAATTTATTGAGGAACAGATTCTCTTTATTTCTGAAAATGAGACGTGTAGTAGAAGTGTCATAGTGTCAAGCAGCTGCTGAAAAGGGGGCATATTTTTATCACTGCCATGAAGCCATCGTCTGTACATGCAATTACACTTTCTGAGCCGCAATATAAAGCTGTGATCATGTAGTGTAAATTCCTTTGCGGGTGGAATACCTACAGAACAGCACATTTACTATTTACATTGATACATTGAACTTTCGTCTGTGTAAAACATTCGCCCTCGTGTTTCCTTTTCTCTTTCTTGCTGGTTTCTTGCTTTTACTTCTTTTGTTTTCAAGTGCATTTGTTTTTCTTCAAAAACTCTCAATGTGTCCAATCAGGTTAATGCAATCCAGAAAGAATGTGGTTTCTCGGGCACGGAGACCTGTTTCCCAGCGACAGCTTAGCACCGTCTCCTTTTTCTCTTTCATAGTACGGCTGCGGATTTTTGGAAGACGTCCATGTACTAGAAATAGTTGCTGTTTATCCAAGCGGTGGATGAGTTGTGTACGTGTGTGGAGACTGCCCTTCTTCATCCTGTCCACGGTTGTGGTGTAGTACGAGAGGACGCCGGTACGAGCGGAGAGGTAACAGTTATTGAAATGAAGAATCCTTTGTTGGGCTAACCACTCCCCTTCTAGCTATCATATCATTGGCTGGTAAACTGGTTCGACCTGATAAACAGGTACTTTTGCTCCACTTGGTGGTATTACAATTTTAGAAACATAAAATTCCAACCAGTCTCCGCTGGATTTGAGTTGGTAGCAGGTGGCGGAGACTTGATCCGGAGTATTTCTCAGTGGAGATCTTATTGTGTTCTTCGTGTGCACCTGAGACCATCATCCAGCATCTTCTGCAGCACAACCACCACTAAGCCATCATGGATAAAGGTGCTGTGCAAATAGCCGGATTGGTACTAGGATGCATTGGCTTAATTGGCACTTGCGCGGTGACCGGCATGCCACAATGGAGGGTGACAGCTTTCATCGAGAATAATATTATTGTGTTTGAGGCCCTCTGGGAAGGCCTATGGATGAACTGCTTCCGACAAGCCAACATCAGAATGCAATGTAAAATATATGACTCCCTGCTGGCGCTCACACCGGATTTACAAGCAGGTAGAGCGCTGATGTGCATCGCTGTGGTTTTGTCCTTCCTGGCCTTAATGATTGCGATCATTGGCATGAAATGCACCAACTGTGCAGAAGACAATGAGAAAACCAAAAGGATCATAGTCCTTATTTCAGGAATTTGTTTCATCTTGTCCGGTATCCTTGTACTGATTCCGGTTTCTTGGACGGCCAATCAGATCATCAGAGACTTCTACAACCCTTTGGTCAACGCGGCTCAAAAGAGGGAGCTCGGGGACGCGCTCTACTTGGGTTGGGCAACAGCGCTTTGTCTGGTGGCCGGAGGGATAATTTTATGTTGCGCATGTTCTTCATCCACTGAGAGAAAGTACAAATACTCTCTACCCCCGAAATCAGCCGCATCAAATGCCCCTCCACAAGGAGTCGCAAGGAAAACTTCAAGTTTGTACTCAAAGAGCCAATATGTCTAGCCGTGGATATTGTTTGGCCAATATATTATGGAGGACAATCCAACTTTAAATGTAGGAAAATGCCATTTGTTTGCACTGCTCTTGAACTTTCAAAGGAAAAGTCAAACCTTGGAGCCCTTGGAACTTGTAGAATGGCGTCATACGGGCACTTAGAAGAAGGGGCCAGCTTTGGTTGATCATTTGGACATGGAGAACTACTTGTATCAGGAAAGTAAACTGTGTAGGTGACTATCTACAATAACCATGCCTTAAAGTGGAAATCTTGCACGACATCTTGTAAGGAAACATTGCTTGCAGGCAGGTGACAGTAGAGTCTTGAGAAAGCATTTACTGTAATATACAGTATGTGACGCTATGGGATTTTTATTGCATTGTTTTTGTACTGGAAATATTATGTCTGTGACAATGTCATTCATTTTCAATTGTATATATGGTTGGGTGTGAGTGTTAGGATTTAACAGAATAAGATGATTGATAGGAAATGACACTTAATGGTGTATTGTTTGATCTTATGGTATATATTATTACTGTGAGTATGCGGAGCCCTTATGGAGATCCTGTGGTCCTCTACTAGAGAACCATTGGCACTCAGTGTGAAGACGTACGTAGCCTCTACATGGTCCGTACTATCAAAATATTCACAATGCCCCCATAATATTGGGTCCGATAGAATATGGCACCTGTGTAAGACCTATAGGAGCTCACATACTTTTATGGACTATGGCTCCAAACACCTTATAGGTGGTATTGGGTCACAACATGGTAACATGCATATGGCCTAGATGGCCGTCCGCCAAGTGTTCATTTGGCCAAGAGCTATTCTTTCCATTTCCTGTTTTTTAGAGGAGGTTAACAGAGTTGGGACATCCCAATACACACTAAATATAAATGTATGGTCCTGCTGAAATCAGCAGACACCTTAAATCAAAAGTGGTATACTCATCTCTAAGACCCTATCCCAACATGTAGAATGTGTAATACGAATAATAGTAGCAAATACCTCCAATTAGAAATGTAGTATAGTTCTCCTGATTAGCTATGTCACCTCATGTGCAGAGCATTGAAGTAGCTTAGGTATCCAAGTTTCCGACCACTGTCACTATATGAGTCATTGTAACCATGGATACCAAAGCTGCAATGCCTTGCGCATTAGGTAAGAGACATGGCTATATCAAAATTACTATACTACATTTCTAATTGGAGGTATTTGCTAATATTATTACAATTACAAATACTACATACTAGGATAGCATCTTGGAGATGGAAATACCCCATTAAGTTCCTACAATGAGTGTTTGGTGCATTTTTGATGCTGCAGATTTTTTGCCCCCTTTCTATACCAATTAGCTACATTAGTTTTTTTATAATTGCATTTTTACTACATTTCTTTCTACTGCGGATTTTTTTAAAAAAATTTTGGGGGTATGTCATATTTTAAATGAAACTGTTTGTTTTGGATACCTACTTGTTACTTACATTTGAAAACTTTATTGCTAAAGTCATGTGCAGATCACATGCGTTTTTGCAGAAACACACTTAGGCCTCCACATGTCTGTGCATAAAACACTGATGTGTGAGGGTCAGTTCTGTAGTTCTGTATGGCCCTCCGTGTGTCCATGTCAGTGTTATGCATGTGCTACTCATGTGACATCCAGACAGCACAAGGACAGCATGAACTTGTATACTTACCTGTCTCCGGTGCTGCTGTCACACTTGCTTCCGGGTCCGCTGTTGCAGTTAGTGCAGTGAATATTCATAGCGCATAATGAGTGGAACCCAGAAGCAACAGCAGTTCCGGAGACAGGTAGGTATAAAAATCCATTTATTTCAGTGACAAGCATTTCCTCCAGTACGTGTCACACAGATGTCACACGGATCATCTTGGTGCGATAGCACCAGTGTCATCTCATTTATTTATGACACATCAAAACCATTTTTCCTGGATTACCCTTCACTTTCTCAAACATACTGTATAGGTTCAAGCTTCAGATAATGGCTAATTTTAATATTCACTTTAGATCAGGGGTCTCAAACTAAAAATAAGATCAAGGGCAATTTAGAAAAATCCGGTTAGTGTGCGGGCCTCAGAGTAGGCAGGTAGGTAGTTCACTCTGTATTGGTCAGTGCATAGGTAGAGCGGTTGCATTGTCAGCAGGGTAGCCACCTCTAGGCCTTCAAACTCAATGCTCCACAGAGACAAGGTCTCCTATGCTGCACCCGAGAATGGTGAAATACTATGGAGTTCACACAGGCTGGCTGCTTCCTCTGACTTCCGGTCACATAGAAGGGACACTGATGTTTCATTGCTCACCGCATCAATGGGGCTGTTACAAATGGTTTCCTCCAAGTTTGAGACCTCAGCTTTAGGGCATAGCTTTTTTATTATTTCATAATATTACTACTAGATATGAGCGAGTACTACCATGCTCGGGTGCTCAGTACTCGTAACTAGTGATGAATGAGCACTACCATGCTCGGGTGCTCAGTACTCGTAACTAGTGATGAATGAGCACTACCATGCTCAGGTGCTCTGTACTCGTAACTAGTGATGAGCGGGCACTACCATGCTCAGGTGCTCTGTACTCGTAACTAGTGATGAGCAAGCACTACCATGCTCAGGTGCTCAGTACTCGTAACTAGTGATGAGCGGGCACTACCATGCTCAGGTGCTCAGTACTCGTAACTAGTGATGAGCGGGCACTACCATGCTCAGGTGCTCAGTACTCGTAACTAGTGATGAGCAAGCACTACCATGCTCAGGTGCTCTGTACTCGTAACTAGTGATGAGCGGGCACTACCATGCTCAGGTGCTCAGTACTCGTAACTAGTGATGAGCGAGCACTACCATGCTCAGGTGCTCAGTACTCGTAACTAGTGATGAGCGAGCACTACCATGCTCAGGTGCTCAGTACTCGTAACTAGTGATGAGCGAGCACTACCATGCTCGGGTGCTTGGTACTCGTAACTAGTGATGAGTGAGCACTACCATGCTCAGGTGCTCAGTACTCGTAACTAGTGATGAGCGAGCACTACCATGCTCGGGTGCTTGGTACTCGTAACTAGTGATGAGTGAGCACTACCATGCTCAGGTGCTCAGTACTCGTAACTAGTGATGAGCGGGCACTACCATGCTCAGGTGCTCAGTACTAGTAACTAGTGATGAGTAAGCACTACCATGCTCGGGTGCTTGGTACTCGTAACTAGTGATGAGTGAGCACTACCATGCTCAGGTGCTCAGTACTCGTAACTAGTGATGAGTGAGCACTACCATGCTCAGTACTCGTAACTAGTGATGAGCAAGCACTACCATGCTCGGGTGCTTGGTACTCGTAACTAGTGATGAGTGAGCACTACCATGCTCAGGTGCTCGGTACTCGTAACTAGTGATGAGTGGGCACTACCATGCTCGGGTGCTCTGTACTGGTAACTAGTGATGAGCGAGCACTACCATGCTCGGGTGCTTGGTACTCGTAACTAGTGATGAGTGAGCACTACCATGCTCAGGTGCTCGGTACTCGGAACCAGCAGTTGGACGCTCGAACGGGCTCGACTTGTGTACAAAGTATAATGGAAATCAATGAGGAAGATCTTCCAGAAAAATGCTTGCGTTCCCTATTGACTTCCAGTAGACGATTCAAGCCCGTTTGAGCGTTCAACTGCTGGTTATGACTACCGAGCACCCATAATTGAAATCTGTCATTGTAAGACCAAATTCAGATCTTCGTGAATGCAGTTCTCTTGACCTGAACTTATCAGCCTTATATATTTCTAAAAGGCTGTAGAGTTTGGACATCACATGTTTCACAGACGTCTGAATTCTCCTAAAAACTTGGTAATTATTAGAGAACCTCAGTCAATACTCTGTTGGATTCCTTTTTTCTAGACTGAAGAACGAGAAACATTGAAATAAAAAACTCTTGAAACTATCACAATAGAGTAAAACACGTCCAAGATCCTTATCTTCTGAATTATGACCTCGATAAAATGGTTAAAAAAACTCAACCCTTGGCTTGAAACCCATATCGAAAAGTCCATATTACCTTTCAATAGTTTTAAGGGACTGTCTACTTTTGCTATACCTAATGTTGGGAACTCCAGAATGGGAAACCATCTGTTAAATCTGCAATATCAAAAGTATTTTGTGATGTTTTGGGGCAGTTTGAAGACTGGGTATAAAAATGTCCCCCAAATTGGAAGTACAGACATTGTTAATCATCACCAGGTGCCCATCCAGATGACAATGGGGAAAGTCTTGGCATACCAGACGAGCTCTGTCTGTTCCCTCTGTAAATGGGGCCCCTATGAGTGTCCTAGTTATGGTATGTTCACACTGTGCACTATTCCGCCATTTTTTTTGAGTGGTCCTATTACTTTGTATGGGAAAATGACGTTCTATTCATCTTTACAGTAATTCGTAGCCATAACATGAATGTTCTTCTGCCGTTTTCCGATAGGAAGACGCTCAATAATTTCCAATAGAAGTCGATAAGACGCCTAGAAATTGACCCTTTTGAGTGTTTTGGCAAATATTTTGCTTCAAATAAAACTAGAGTTTTCCTTATTATTTAATGGATTTAGAAGAAAAAAAAACATCAAAAAACGCATAGAAAATAAAAAATGCTGTGAAAATGATGGTGGGAAAAAAATTGGCAAAAAAGTGCACAAAAATGACCAAAAAACGTTACATTTCAAATCTCCAGAATCAAAAGAACGACCCCTTACGCCTGAAAAATGGATGTTTTTGACTCTGGAAAAAAGATGCAGTGTGAACATACCCTAAGGCCGTGTGTGTTTTTTTGCTGTGGATTTGCTGTGGTTTTGGGTGCAGAATTGATGCGGGTCGTGTTCATAAACTTCACGCAGTCCTTCCCCAGCAAAGTCTATGAGAAATCCGAAATGCTGTGCGCACGCTGCTTCTTTTTTCCTTACTGGTTTTGGTGCAGAATTTCTGCAGCAAAAAGAAGCAGCATGTCTCTTCTTTTCCTCAGGTCCCTGCGTTTTCCCATTGATAATGATTAAAAAACACAAGGACAAAAATGAGGCAAGACGTGGTAAAAATGCATGTGTTTGTTGGCTGCGTTTTTCTGCCAGAAGGTGCGTTTTTTCCTGAAGAAACAAATCTGCAGTGTGCGCACAGGGCCTTAGGGAAATTTGTGTTTCTTAAGTAAAATCTGCACCCTCTGGCAGAATTCTGCACCCGCGGCAAAAAAACGCACCAAAAACGCACCCGAAATCCGCAAGTGGTTTTACAGCGGTTTGTTGCGGATTTGGTGTGGTTTTTCCGCGGGTTGTTCCCTGCAGTTTTTAATCATTATCTATGGCAAAACCGCAGGTGGCTGTGGAAAAGAAGTGACATGCTACTACTTTTTTTTCTGCAGCAAAATGTGTAGGGGAAAAAAAATGCATTGTGTGCACAGCATTTTGGATTTTCCATAGATCTTGCTGAAGAACAAAAACCGCACCTTTTCTGCAGCAAAAACCGCGGCAAATCCGCAGCAAAAAACGCAGTGTGCGCATAGGGCCTTATATTGGAAACCTGCCGTAAAATTATCCTATTATAAAGTTTATTCACCAAGATTTTTTTTTACTTATTGAGGAAAATACCACTTAAAAATATGTATAAAAAATATTCTGAAAACAAAAAGAATAAATATACACCAAAATGCACTTAAATCATATAAAAAAAGACCTTAAAAAAATGGTGACCCCAAAATCCCTAAAATGACTCTGGTTGCTAGGCAATTCATCTCATTGATTTTCCTGCCTGTATATGACGCTGATGTTTTTGTACCATATGATTACTGTGATCCCTTTTTTCTTTTCGGGTACCTATATACCATGTAATATATTGTCTGTGTGATGTAATTTTTGTACAGTGTGAATTGTGTAATAAAATCTAATTTCATGTTTTTTCGGTCTAATGTTTACAGGCCTCATGCCATAAAGGCAATACAGTCGCCCCTAGCAACCAATAAGAATCCTTGTTTCTTTTATTCCAGTACAGTTTAGGGCATGAAAGATGAATTCTGATTGGTTGATTTGGTAACTAGGCCTTGAGCACAGTGGTCCCCGATCGTTCATTATGAGCTGGTGTGAAACTGCCAATCACAGCATGCATTGCTAACTGCTGGCATAGATTTACCATAGTTACACAGATGTGAAGGTGGCCATACACCATAGATATGAGAGCTTGTCACAGCTATCTTTCTTGACTGTACATGCAAAGGCTTTAAATGGGAAGAAGGGAATAAGGTGCTGACTGCAGATCATTCCTGAAAGGAACCTGTCAGGTCCCATATGGGCACAAACCTACAAGCAGGGTGATGTGTGGCCTAGAATCCCCTCCCTACGTTGTAATATTGTGTAAAATTAATTTATAAAAAAAAAGTTTTATAACTTCCATGTCTTGTGAGCAGACGGACTAGTCCCTTGGACGTCACTTCACCTTGTCTAGTTTGCTCTCTTTCTGTGGTATCACGCCCCAGTGTGCGTGATACCATGGATTTGCATTGTGACGCCCTGGGCAAGCCAGGGGTCACAGGTCACAACACCACCACACCCTACACCCCAGTTAGGAACATCTAAGCTAACCCAAAATCCTTGTTGCCTTCCTCCAGGGGCTGATGTTCACACCAGGGGGTGGGCCAGGTGGTTGGCTCCGCCCACCGAGGAGTTCACAGCCCTGGAGGCAGGAAGAATCAGGCAGATGGAGTTTGGACAGGAAGAAGAACGGGGTTAAGCTAGGGAAGTGGAGGAGTAAGCAGTGAAGTGGTAGAGGAGTGAAGCTGAAGTCAAGTAAAGTGAAAGAAACAGTAGTAAAGCCTGAAGTTGGTCCGTGGCTGTGTGCCTGGACAGTGTCAGCAAGGTCAGCAGACGGCGGTGATAGTCTGGAGGGGGACTGCTCGGAGGTTGCTGGAAGGACCGCGGACGGGTAGTGGCCCGGCGGTCTGGAGCAGTATACAAAGGACAGTCAGCACCAGGGCAGGGGCCTCTCGGATCCCGGCAAGGCTAGGAGTCACCATAATTTGCCAAATCCATCAGTGAAGGGGACGTCTGTCTCCTAACAACCAAGTCCCGATTGAAGGCAACAGTCCGACCGTAACGGAGAGACACCGCCACCGCCAAGGCACCAGTTTCTCAGGGCCAGCGCCTGCGGGCAAAGTAGGGCTCCTCTGGCCCATATCCAAGCCGGGGAGCGGGTTACCGGTGGGAACCCATCGCAACCAATATCAACATAGGTGCAGGACAGAGGGACCGTCACCGTCACCTACTGGGGAAAGCAAGTGCAGCCGTCCGTGGGAACCGTCTTGCCAGCCGTGTGTTTTACCGAGAACTGTGTCATCGTCGCAGGCTGAGTGAGTACCACAGTGCCGCAAGGCACAGCGCTGCCCCCGCGTCCCTGCGCCCACCAAGCCCTGCACCACACACCTCATCACTGGGCCCCGGGATCACCAACCCCTACCCACGGAGGGGCAACACAACAACTGGCTGCTCCATACCATCCTTCCCGGGATCCCCATACAGAGCAGCGGTGGTGTCAACAAATCACCACAATCGTGGGTGGCGTCACGGACAATAATAAACAATGTCTTTTTCTCCATGGCTTATAATAAACAATCCCCACACCCAAAAACAACCCCATTTCACTCACGGGCGAGGAGCGTCGCTCGAGTCCCCAGGATCCGGCCCATCGCTCGAGCCACCGAGCAGCGGCAGCAGGCCGCAGTGCCAGCCGGACCCGAGCAGTAGGGAGAGCGCGGCGTCCCCTCCTCCGCCCGCGACAGCATGAGTGATGTCACCGTCAGCTCCTGGAATCCCGCATGTGCACGCTTCTCATTCGCGCAGCCATCTTAGCCGAGTGTACGCTTGGCGGCTTCACAAGGGCACTGCATTTGATATGAAGACTCTTGCTCTTCCGACCATGCGCACAGCGCGTCTAAAGCCGACAAGTGTACACCCGGCTGACAAGGCTGCGCGAATGAGAAGCGTGCACATGCGGGATTCCAGGAGCTGACGGTGACGTCACTCATGTAAATCCATGGTATCATGCCCACAAAGGAGTGATACTACAGAAAGAGGGCAAACTAGATGGGGCAAAGCGACGCCCAAGGGACTAGTCCCTCTGCTCATTTACATACAGAACATGCAAGCTGTAAAACTTTTTTTATAAATTCATTTTACACAATATTACAACACAGGGATGGGTAGGTAGAGGCTTTTAGGCCACACATCACAATGCTTGTAGGTTAGAGCGCATATGGAACCTGACAGGTTCCCTTTAAGATAAACAAAAGGGTTGGGCATTGCAATTCAACATGCCCAATCATTTTCTCTCATCTGCTGGCGGTTGAATTAGGGGGTGCCTACGTACATTAGATGGTCTGCCGCTCCCACTGAAATTGGAGGGTTCCACCAACCTTATGCTCCATGATGTATTATTACACCATGAAACGGGTGTGGGTGTATGAAGCGATCTTAGGAGCTGAGCCTGCTACACACGGAGGTGCTTGCTGGCTGTGTTATACAACAACTATGAAAATGGATAGCTCAGGTTGTCACTGTCTAACCGCTTAAATGCCACAGTCCATATATGACAACGGGATTTAAATCGTGCGATCCCGACAGAGCATCCATTTGGTTGGCATTCCCCACGCACGACAGATTTGTGGGGTGCGGATGGGTTGCCATGGTATCTGGGGGCTTTCTGAAGACCCTTGTTGGTGCCACGTTGCAATTTTCATTAAAAAGTAAATTCAGGACTTAAAAAAAAAAAATGTTTCTAGGCACTAACGGGCAGGTAGTGGCTACCTACCTGATTGTTGTGTCCAGTACCATTAGTCGCTGGTACAGAGCGGTCGGTGATATAAAGGCTTCAACAGAGTGGAGGAGCCTTGACCACTGAGGTAGGATTCTCCGGTCGTGATGGTTAGTATACCCAACTTAACCTAATAAATAACACACCGACTGCATGCGACTTGGTTAAACAAATTGGCCACAGCAGCCTTTATTACCTATTATTAACATTCTAACACAAGGGGGCGCCGTCCAACGGGCGACCCCAAACAAATAATAGGTAACACATAAATAATAACTGTACATGTAACCCCATGTAGGCCCGGTCCAGAAACCACTTCCTCCACCTCCCTGGCCGCAACACTCCGACCCAGAGATGAGGTATTAATCACCCCGTGGATTAATACCCCCCAAACTTTGCAGAACCCCGTGCCTGCAATTTACCGGAACCCGGAGACACCATACCAAGACAGTGCCTCTCAGTCCAGCCACCAATCCCTTACAACCGCCTCTGGACCAGACCTACCCCCGCCACAGGACAGGACACGTGACACCTTACGTGGCCTGGACCCGCCACACACCCAAGGCTTGCTCCACCATCACGCAAACCCAAGGCCCATAGATCAGAACCAATCTTATTAAGGTGAACCCCATCACCCCTCCGAAACTGCCACTTCGGCGACTCCAGATCCGCATGTCGCACTACAATACCGCCGTTTCTCCGCACGAAACGCGCAACCACCCTGTTCACTTGAGCCCGGGCGCGATTAAGCTTCTCAACTGACCGTGCCCCCCTCCACACCAATCTGGCCACAATATCTGACCATACCACTATCAAACCCGGATACCTGGTCCATAAACGCAATAGATCCATCTTGATGTTCCTGATCAAATCACGTGATGCCCGCGCTCCCAAGTCATTTCCCCCCCACGTGCAAAACCAACACGTTCGGAGGTCTATCCACCCTGCAATAGTATTCAAACTCCATTCCATGCCCCACACACCGATCCACTTGACCAACGCCAGCGATCTGTCCACACCCAACTGCCGACCATTCGGGCGAGCGTCGGCCCGACGGGCCCCCCAGAACACGAAGGAGTGCCCCAGAATCCATATCAGGCAGATTCCTACAACCAAAGAAACAACTTTAATAAACAAAAACCCCACCAACTCCAATTTGCAGCAAGGAACCCCGACAAAGCCACAACCAACAACTCTATAAAATCCTCACTGGGACAACAACTGTGGGCGCACATAACCCCGAAAACGATAAGACTCCCACCAACCGATTCGTCTCACCATGTCATCACCCAGGCCCCAACGCGAAGCCTCCGCAGCCGCCCCGATCCTGAAGGAATGAGACCCGTAATCTCCCAGGCATTCCCCCGCACAGCGCAAACAACTCCTCAGTACGGCCAAAAACTGGTAACGAGACAACCAAGTCCCATCCACGTGCCGTAACAGCGGGCCCGGAAGACCGCCCCGCAGGCCGCAAAACTTCCTCACCATCTGCACCGAGCACAACTCATCACCTTGCACCGCGTACATCACAACCAACCTGCCTCGACCCATCTGGTCTGTTTTGGACCGCCTAAGCTGACACTCTACTCTCCGTCCCACCACTGCCACATCCTCGGACATCAGACCACCCCCCCTGAACCTGGAAGGGCTCACCAACGCCCCAAAAAAGGCTAACACAAAAGCCGTTTCAAAAAGCACCCTCTCATAAACTGAGACACAAATTTCCCGCAAACCATCCACCAATCGCCGTGACAAAACCAAAGAAATGGGCCGCCTAGTGTCCCGCTCCTTCGCCCCTTTACGAAAACCCTTCAAGGCCTGCCGCCCCCGAAATCCCGCAACACGCCCCACTCACCCCTGACCTTCAACCAAAAGGCCACAGCCGCCACCCTAAGTATCATTGCTGATGCTGACTTCCCAGCCCTGAAATCCTCGCTCACCAATGCCAGTAGCGCCAACAAGTAATTTGCTCGCCCGTCACCAAACATAACTCCCAGCATCTCCTGCCACTCAACCCACACTTTAGCATAACGGCACCAAGTCACCTCGGTCACCGAATTCCTAATTAAACCCGCAATCAATGCCTCACCAGGCTCCACAAGTCCTCTGGACACACCGCTCCGATCTCGTCCGCCCCCGGCATTAACTCCCGAAACCTGTGGAACTGAAAACGAGATAAAGCGTCCGCCACCCTGTTATCAACCCCCGCCACATGTTTTGCAACCACATGAATGTTCCACAGTAAACACTTGAGCACCAAATGCCGCAGATAAGCCACTACCGGTCCGGACTTTGCTGACAAGCTGTTTATCGCATGCACAACCGCCTGATTATCGCAGTGATAGCACACTTTACGTCCCGAAAATTGTGACCCCCACAACTCCACCGCCACCACGATCGGAAATAACTAAAGCAAGGCCAGATTCCTTACCAGACCAACCTGCCGCCATTCCTCAGGCCACCTCCCAACGTACCAATGTCCCTGAAAAAGGGCGACGAAACCCGCCGACCCGGCCGCGTCCCTGTACAGTTCCAGCGCACCATTGGGCACCACCTTCTTCAACCACAAGGCTCGGCCGTTAAAACGTTGCAAGAAAACATCCCAAACCAGAAAATCCTCCTTGATCTCCCGCGTGACCCGCACAAAGTGCGCCGGGGACCATACGCCTGCCATAGCTGCAGCCAAACTCCTAGCGAACACCCGCCCCATTGGCATAATCCTGCACGCAAAGTTCAACATCCTGAGCAAAGACTGCACCACCTTCAGCCGCACTTTCCGTGCTGCCAGCATTGCTGCTACCGCGCACCACAAGTTCACCATCTTCCCCTCCGGCAGCCTGCATTCCATAACCAAAGAGTCAATCTCAATCCCCAAGAACCGCATAACCGGCGCCGGCCCCTCCGTTTTATCCTGTGCCAAAGGGATCCCAAAGCTATCCGCCACTCTCTGTAAGGTGAACAACAAGCCAGCGCAAACCATGGATCCCGCCGGACCGACACAAAGAAAATCATCTAGATAGTGGATAATGGAGGACAAGCCAGACACGTCCCGCACCACCCACTCAACAAAGGAACTAAACGCCTCAAAATACGAACAAGAAATTGAACAGCCCATAGGCAAACAACGATCAACATAAACTTATCACCCCACCAGCAACCCAGAAGGTGCTGGCTCTCCGGATGCACCGGCAGCAAACGAAACGCCGATTCTACATCCACCTTTGCCATCAATGCACCGCGTCCCGCCGCCCATACCAAGTCCAGCGCTTTGTCAAACGAGACGTAGTACACTGCCGACAATTCTGGCGCGATGCCATCATTCACTGACGACCCCTCCGGAAATGAAAGATGATGCATGAGCCGAAATTTATTCGGCTCCTTCTTTGGCACCACCCCCAACGGGGACACCACCAGATTACTGCACGGCGGGCTCTCAAATGGACCCCCCATCCTGCCCAACCATAGGGTGGTCCCTTGCCGACCGTAAATTACAACAAACCGGAGGCAATGCCTCAACCGCCGACGGAATCTGAAAACCGCATAAAAACCAAACCGCAAAAGTGACGCCGCTGCCCCGTCCGGATACCTATTTAAAAACGGCGCCATCGCCCCTATTTTCACCGGCGTCCTCCCTTTTACCAAACCCGTCCCCAGCCTTGCCTTTCCCTTTTTTAAAACATTTGGAAAAAACTATGTCCCCCCCCCGCAGCCGGAGCACTCATGCTCGAACCTGCATGCTGCACCAAATTTGCACTGGCCGTCGTTAAATTGCCAGCACAATCCCTTTTTCTGGGTACCCGAGGGCCCGGCTCCCGTTCCCCCGGCGCCGCCACGAAAGGGCTGGCTCGGGGCCGCCATTAAATGCATCCATAAGGAAATGTCCTTATGGTCCCACCGCATGCCGGGCCGCAACGCCTTCCGCTGCCTAAACTGCTCATCATACCGCAGCCATGACAAGCCCCCGTACGTGCGATACGCCTCCCCAATTGCATCCAGATAACCAAACAGAGCCGAGTAGTGCTCCGGCTCCTTTTCCCCTTTTACACTTGCCAAAATTGCGAACGCCTGCAGCCAATTGGAAAAGGAACGAGGAATGAGCCTATAACGGCGTTTTTCTTCCTCTTCCCTTTCCTTCTTGGAGTCGCTCGGCTTCACCCTGTCCAGATTAAATTTTTCCAGGGGTAGCAGGGAAAATATCTCCACATACTCCCCCTTCCAAATCTTGTCCCTCACCTCTTTCTTGAGATGAGCCCCTAACGGTCCCTCAAAGCACACGTAAACTTGACCCTATCATCCAAACGCACCACCTCATCCTCCTTTTCCTTCTCCTTTTCTACCGCTGTTTTACCCGCGGGCTCCACTACTCCACCAACCGCACCCGTCCCTACCGGCGCCGCCTCGCAGCTGACCGACGCCGCGCCATCCACCGCCGACCCGTCCAGGCCGCTGCTGCCGCCGGCGCGCGCGCTAAGCCCTGCAACAAGCCCACCAACTGACTAAGCAATGCTGACCCCTCCGACGCTGCCGTGCCCGCAGCCACCTCCCCAAAACCAGCACCCCGCGCCGCAAGCAATGCCGAATCCACGGCTAGCTCACCCGACCGTGGCACAGAAATGGAAATCGGTACCGCGACGTCCTCTGCCATCTGCTCGTCAGATTCATCCCCCGACCTGAGGGCTCCCTCTTCTTCCTCGCTGTAGTCGTCCTCCACCGTTCCAGCTCCAGAGGACGCAGCCGATGCATCCCCTCCACCACGGCCGCACTCCTGGGCCGCCGCGTGGGCACTGGTGGTGGGCGTCCTTCTCTTCCTATGCGGCGACAGCCCACGAGACCGTCCTGTCCCCCGGGCCGCCGCTGACCGAATCCTCTTCCTGGAGGAGCCTCTCCCCGAGCTCAGGGGGCTCCCCACCGTCGCCTCCAGCCCTCCAGGGGCCCCAACCGTGGCATCCCGCTGGGTCCTCCCCCGCTCGGGGGAGACCGCTGCTGCCAGGCGCAGTACTGATGACCTGAGGGACCTGGCGGGAACCGCAGGGCTCCTGCCGTCCCCCCCGCTCCCCGCAGCCTCACGGGTATCCGGGTGCCGCCTGCACACACCGGTCCCCCCGCTGGCTGCCTGCGCCCGGCCCCCCCGCCGCCCACGGGGGGTACTGCTGGCCTCATTCGACTGCTGGGCCCGCTCCCAGTTGCAGGCCCCAGGCTGGGCACGCCCCCTCTCGAAGTCTCCGATCTCCGCTGGGCACGCCCCCGGTCCCGGGCTGCCGCTGGCCTGTTAAATTGAGCCCGAGGCCTGGGACCGGAAGTAGGCCCCAGGCCGGGCCCGCCTCCGTCCAGGCCGCCGCTGGCCTCAGATCGTCGCCGGGCTCGCTCCCGGCCGGGAGACGCCGCTGGGCTCCTCACTCCAGCCCGAGGCCCGACATCAGAAGAAGGCCCCGGGCTGCCCACGCCCCCTACGCGGCCGCCGCGGCCTCGCCGGAGATTCCTCCCTGCGGCCGGGGCAGACGCTGGAAGCAGCCGCTGCCCGCCCCGCCGCGGAGGGTCCCGAGGGGGGCTCTCACTGGGCCTCCTTGCCCCCCCTGCGCCCGGGGAATACCTGATGGGGGGGCCTGGAACGCCGCCTGCGGCCAAGGGGGGGCAAGGGGCAGGTGCCGACGGGGAAACCCAGGCAGCCCTGAAGTGGGACTGCACTGCCTGGGCCCCGTGCACCGCCATCGCTGCTCGGATCATCCTGTCCAGTTCCTGGAGGTCCGCCATGCCGCTGGTCAGTTGGTCAGGTCGGAATCCTTTGCTGTCCGGAGTCACAAGGAAGGTAAGACCCCTCCCCTATAGCTTATATACTAGCCCCCTCCCCACCCTACAGTGACCCTATTCCACCAATTCCCTATAAGGGCCCATAATGCCCTTTAATTCACTTTATTAACCCCTCACTCCCTCCCTTCCCTCTGGTCATGTCGCCCCTCCCCCCTATGGTGTCAATGGCTTTCTTTTCCGCTCTGCTCTGTGGACAGGGCTGGACAGCTGACGTCATACTGATGGACACGAGCTCCCCGCTGCCTAACTGGGTGAGCTGTTAATCAGTATGACTTAGGCAGTCCCACCCTGTCTACAGAGCAGAGCGGACGAGAAGCCACCGCTGTCAGCGGAAGCAGTTGAATCGGGTCTGTGACTTCTCTGTTCCAGCGAAGAAAGGTGTCGGGCACAACAAGCAGGTAGGTAGCAACTACCTACATATTCGGGCTTAGATAGAGAATATATATATATGTATATATATATATATATATATATATATATATATATATACACATATATACAGTTAGGTCCAGAAATATTTGGACAGTGACACAAGTTTTGTTATTTTAGCTGTTTACAAAAACATGTTCAGAAATACAATTATATATATAATATGGGCTGAAAGTGCACACTCCCAGCTGCAATATGAGAGTTTTCACATCCAAATCGGAGAAAGGGTTTAGGAATCATAGCTCTGTAATGCATAGCCTCCTCTTTTTCAAGGGACCAAAAGTAATTGGACAAGGGACTCTAAGGGCTGCAATTAACTCTGAAGGCGTCTCCCTTGTTAACCTGTAATCAATGAAGTAGTTAAAAGGTCTGGGGTTGATTACAGGTGTGTGGTTTTGCATTTGGAAGCTGTTGCTGTGACCAGACAACATGCGGTCTAAGGAACTCTCAATTGAGGTGAAGCAGAACATCCTAAGGCTGAATAAAAAGAAAAAATCCATCAGAGAGATAGCAGACATGCTTGGAGTAGCAAAATCAACAGTCGGGTGCATTCTGAGAAAAAAGGAATTGACTGGTGAGCTTGGGAACTCAAAAAGGCCTTGGCGTCCACGGATGACAACAGTGGTGGATGATCGCCGCATACTCTCTTTGGTGAAGAAGAACCTGTTCACAACATCAACTGAAGTCCAGAACATTCTCAGTGAAGTAGGTGTATCTGTCTCTACGTCAACAGTAAAGAGAAGACTCCATGAAAGTAAATACAAAGGGTTCACATCTAGATGCAAACCATTCATCAATTCCAAAAATAGACAGGCCAGAGTTAAATTTGCTGAAAAACACCTCATGAAGCCAGCTCAGTTCTGGAAAAGTATTCCATGGACAGATGAGACAAAGATCAACCTGTACCAGAATGATGGGAAGAAAAAAGTTTGGAGAAGAAAGGGAACGGCACATGATCCAAGGCACACCACATCCTCTGTAAAACATGGTGGAGGCAACGTGATGGCATGGGCATGCATGGCTTTCAATGGCATTGGGTCACTTGTGTTTATTGATGACATAACAGCAGACAAGAGTAGCCGGATGAATTCTGAAGTGTACCGGGATATACTTTCAGCCCAGATTCAGCCAAATGTCGCAAAGCTGATCGGACGGCGCTTCATAGTACAGATGGACAATGACCCCAAGCATACAGCCAAAGCTACCCAGGAGTTCATGAGTGCGAAAAAGTGGAACATTCTGCAATGGCCAAGTCAATCACCAGATCTTAACCCAATTGAGCATGCATTTCACTTGCTCAAATCCAGACTTAAGACGGAAAGACCCACAAACAAGCAAGACCTGAAGGCTGCAGTTGTAAAGGCCTGGCAAAGCATTAAGAAGGAGGAAACCCAGTGTTTGGTGATGTCCATGGGTTCCAGACTTAAGGCAGTGATTGCCTCCAAAGGATTCGCAACAAAATATTGAAAATAAAAATATTTTGTTTGGGTTTGGTTTATTTGTCCAATTACTTTTGACCTCCTAAAATGTGGAGTGTTTGTAAAGAAATGTGACAATTCCTACAATTTCTATCAGATATTTTTGTTCAAACCTTCAAATTAAACGTTACAATCTGCACTTGAATTCTGTTGTAGAGATTTCATTTCAAATCCAATGTGGTGGCATGCAGAGCCCAACTCGCGAAAATTGTGTCACTGTCCAAATATTTCTGGACCTAACTGTATATATATATATTTTATTTATTTTTTTTTTAAAGTCCCTGATATACCCTTTAAGTACTGCAATACTGAGCTATTGCAACATATAGTATAAGCAATCTACAAGTTGCAAGTTCAAGACCCATAGAAGGATCAAAAAATCAATAAAAAAAACCAAAAGTATATCTATCAAAATTTTATTTTAAATGGCCCGCTTAGTACATTTTTCAATCAACGCACCTCCCCCAAAAACACAATAAAAAGCTATCAAAATAATGTATGTTCCAAAATGGAATCACTAAAAACTACAGCACCATCAACAGATAAAAGAATAAATCTTACGGGTCTCAGAAAGCACAAACCATTTTTTTTTTGCAAAGTTCATAATTTTTGAAAAGATCAAATTAATAAACATACTCAAAGTTTGTTATCGCCGTAATCACACTGACCTTAAGAATCATGTTTCCAGGTCATAAAACAAAGCTCAAAAACAATGGCAGGATTGTGTTTTTTTTCCCGCATTGCATCATTTTTCAGTACATCGTTTGGTAAAATGAACACATACTGTACATTCAAAACTAAAACTTCAAAACAAATCACTCTGTAAAAAGTGAGCCGTAACATGGGTCACAAAAATAAAACAGAAGTAGATGAAAAAAAAAACAAAAAAAAACGTGAAACTGTTTTAATGCATACTTTAGGTTTATTGCCCTAGGCCTGAATCCAGTTATACTAGCCAATACTGGGTGGTTTATCGGCACTCAGCTCCCGGTGTGGAGCCAAGAGGTTACTTTCAGGATACAGCGGGATTGAGGAACGAGTCCAGACTAGGTTTCAATGCAAACTCTTTATAACCCGGTAAGGGAAGCGGGAAGTGCAACTCAGTATGAAAAGCAAATATTGACACCAATAAATGTACAAACACCCAGTTACTAAACCACCAGGATCAGCGTGCCGGTCTAGGGACTGATCCCAACAGGACAGGAACCACCAGGACACAATTTACCTAACCGGGAACTCCAGGAAGGAACTAAGAGGTGTATATCAGTGGGTGTAATCTCTATTCCACCGCCCTTCCCTCACACATATGAAGAAACAGGAAAGTACCCCAGGGTTAAACACCTGCTAGCAGAAATACACAGTAAGTAATGTTATGTTCTGCAGCCGTGACTACTGCGTATTATGTAATATACCTGTTTTGGAGCCAAAACCACTGTGCACACTTGCCCGCAAAAACAAAAAGATATAAGCAGGGCCTGAGCTCAGGACTTACAGTACCTATGGATTGATCCAGGAAGGTCTCCGGTACAAAGGGGTCTCCGCTCTGCTTTTGGCTCCACAGCAGTTCTCTATGGCACTGGCGATCACAGTGACAGATCACCTCAGGGCAAAAATCAGGTCCAGTAGGAAGGCCTCGGGTACGGATCGCCCCGCTCACTGTTCTTGCTCTAGCAGTCGTTTATATACACTGACACAAAGCTGCATGGCCTTTGCTCAAACAGCAATCGTCAGGCTCTCTCTCACACTCCAGGTCTGCTTGCACAGCAGTCCGCAGGCTGTCTCTAACACTCCAGGTATCCAGATCCGACCAGGAAACAGGCAGCCACTTCACGGGGTGACAGAAGGCAGGGGCAATGCTGCGGGCTGTGCGCTGTGTGCTGGTTTTCCCTGCGGGCGGTGAGGCAGGGGCCATCCTGAAAATGTCGGTGCTGCAGGCTTCAAATAATGACACCCGGAGTTGGTGTGTGCGCAAATGGAGCTCTCGGCTCAAGATCTCATCTGCACACGCGCCGCCTTTGGCCCATTGTTCTCCCTGCAGTGGACTTCAGGAAAATGGTGCCCGGAGGTGGCGTGTACGCAGACGAGTTCTTGGCTTGTCAGTGAGCTGATAGTCGATCTGCGCATGCGCCGACTCTGTGAGCCATTTCATTGAAGCTCGCTCTGCTGATAGTTTCTGGATGTTCCTGCCTCACACTGCCCGCAGCAATCATCTGGGAGACCTGTCGCACCGCCTGCAGCATCACCCTACTCCAGCACTGCCCCTGCCTTCTGTGACCCCAATCCACCACCGCTGCCACCCCCTCCTCTCTCCCAGTAAGACCCCATTGGATTATAAAACGGACCCCATTTTTATTTTAACCTTTTTTTTTCTGTAAATCTGGTGCATCTTCTAAAATTACGGTATATATTTCTTTTTTGCATGATAGAACTTTAACTTGTATTTGTGGATTGCACGGCAAACTATGTGTGCAGACAATGATTTCTGAAAAATTCCTGAGCCCATGGGATGACTGAATAATGGTGATTTTAATGCAATCTGCCTGTGAGATTGTAGATCACCAATATCCAATACTGACCATCGACCTTGTCCCTTGTGCACATGGATTTCTTTAGAATCTTTGGATGATATTATGTACTGTAGATAGAGGGATTTACAAAATCTTTGCAATTTTACTTTGTGGAACATTTTTCTAAAATTGTTCCTAATTAGTCACAGATTTGTAACTGACCATCTTTGCTTCTGAGAGACTTTGCCTCTTCAAACTCATATGACAGCTGAAAACTGACCCTACACTTTTCTAGTTTTTTTAGTTAATTTTTCAAATGAAATGGAAAAATGTCACATTTACCTTTTGATCTGTGTTCTATGTTCTGTTGTGAATAAAATTTGTCTATAGGAGATTTCCAAATCATTGTTTTTATGTGTCGCCCAGGGATAGAGGTACTCAGATCCGGGCCAAGGGGTCACTTCTGTAAGTATCACGGTGGTGTGACCCGGTCTGTGATCCCAGGCTCCACAACAAAACAAAAAAAGGGGATTATGTACAGGGGAATTTGTAAGTCTATGATCCGTGACGCCACCCGTGGTGTGCGGTGAGGTAATGGAGCACCGCCGCTGCCGGTCAAAGGATCTCGGGGATGGTGATGGGCAGCAAGGTGGTGATTTTCCCTCCACGGGTAGGGTGTTGATGTCCCGGGACCCCGGTGTAGTGGATTGGGGAGTGACGGGTGCAGTCCACGGCTTTGACCGGGTGGTGGAGGAGTACTCACAGTATAAAGCAATAACTGACACGAGTCCAGGAATTAATCAAGTTGCTGGTAACTGGTGGCCACGGATGCTGTGAGGACGGGTCCCACGCACCCGTGTGTGTAATTCAGGTGCTCTTCTCCTGCCTGAGGTTTGTGTTTCGTACACAGGTCCGGACTGGGTCCCGACAGTCGGCACCGGGGGGCCACTACCCTCTCCCGGTCCACTTCGGGTCCCACAAGCAACGGCCTATTCCTGAGGCCCTTACTGCCACTTTTCCTAGCTCCAACACAGGAGCTGCTTCCAGACTTCTCTCCTCCTGCAGACTGACTACAGCTCAAACTTTGCTCTGCCCTTTCTAGGCTCCTCTCGCCCCCTCCCTTTTTCCTGGGGAGGGGGTGAGTAGGGCCTGATTGGCTGGTGTGTATCTGTGTGGGAAACTCCCCAAGGGAGAGTGAGATCTGCACCAAAAACATGTATGCAGACCTCTGTAACACCCTGGTTTTGCCAGGGTGGCACATTTACATTTTACACAATATCCCAGATCTTTAGGAATTTCAGTTGTAGATGGTAAACTCTTGTGAGCAGAACCCTCATTCCTCCTCTTTGCATTGGTGAACTGTGTTATTCGGTAATATCTGATATAATTTGTACATTAACCCTTTGAATTGTGAAATTTTGAGGACACGCATTTCTGAGGAACAACCTGGTCAAAGTGATTCAGTGGCAGAGTGTCTCCTTATCTGACCCCAAATCGAACTCCTCTGGGGAATTCTTAAGAGACACGTTGTCATCACTCTCCATTCTAAATCTAAGAGCTTGTTCTTGAAGAATGGAAAAAGATAGAAACTGCCAACTATTTCATTCGAAGCCTAGAAGAATTGGTGAGGCCTTAAAACTCACGGATGTCATACAGAATACAAGAAGCAGTTGTTTTTGATGTGGGGTGTACTCATTTTTGTATCTACTAATTTGAATAAAATTGAAAAATTTGTAATGAAAATTATATATCTTTACTTTCATGTTATGGGTTAAAAAAAAAATGTTCAATGAGACTTCAAGGTTTTGGAAATTATTCTTGTATTCAGTGAGATATTGATTGAAATCTTACTTTTCAGAGGGGGTGCACTCATTTATACTGAGCACTGTAAATACAATTTTTATTATTATCAATCATCAATGGAAGCACTAAAGAAAGCTGTGAAGTTCGGACTGGAGGAATGAATAAGAGCATCAGAGGACGCGGTGGGGAGTAGAGCCGAGGTGCAGGTGATGGCCGTGGAAAGGGGAATAGCTTTTTTTTTTTTAATCAAAGTTTATTATGCTCTGACATTAGACAATAATTAGACATAATTTGATGTACACCGAATAAATTTATGGAAAAACTAAATTTCCATGCCTAATTTGGCAAATATGCAAACTTGAATTTCGGTAGATTCGTTTTTCAACCACCAGAAGAACATCAGCCTAAAGTTGGCTAATTATTTCACTAGTCCAAGACAAGGATGTAAGTGTAACACTCGTGGCCGGTGTAGGGGCAGCGAACGGGATTAGTGGACCCACTAGACCACAGGGGGGGCTCGGGCTTACCCTTTAGTGGGAGGGGCTTAACAAAGCGCCCACCGCCAGGCGGATGCTAGGTAGCACTCCCAAGGTAGTGACATAGACTGTGGCAGCTGACCCCCAGGGCAGGTAACGGACTTCGGTATAGACGGCAACAGGCGGCGTGACTGAGGCAGGCTGGACAGGCGTGTACATACAGGAATGGTGGGCACGGCAGGGATAGATCGGTATGGGAAGGCAGACTCCGATATAGGTAGCAGACGCAAGGGTATTGGGTCCTGACCACTAGCAAATAGACTGACACTGACTAACTCAAGAAGATGTGAATACATAATGACTCTCAGCCATAATGACTCTAAGGGTGACACGCATTTCCTGGAAATGTCATGCCGCCGGTCCTTTAAGAGGAGGGCTGGTGTGTGCATGCCCATCTTAGGTGTATTCCCGGGAACCCTGTGCGGCATATACAGAGCCCGAGAGGAGAAGGAGGCAGGAGAGCACGTTGGAGGCAACGTGATGCCGAGGAGAATGGGACCCGGCCAGGGCCCTACAGTAAGACATAGGAGCTCCACTGTCCGCTTCTAAATCTTCAGTCACTGACGGTTGGTTCTCTGGCTAACAACGCTTCCACTAGATTGTTTACCAGGCACACCATGTACTTTTAGTAGTGCATGTGTTTGGTTTTACAGCTCAGTACCATTCACTTGCGTAGCCCTGAACGACAGTAAACTACATAACTAGAAAATCATATCCTTGAGCCCTTCAAGTCCATTGGAGTAACTGGTCATACTGGTTATTATTTGCTAGGTTATGTCTTATGTTTTTCTTAATGTCAGAAGAATAATGTGAGCACTGGCCCTTTGAGACACTGAAACTGTGATAGAGATTACAGTACCTGGTGGGTATGCAGGCTGGCTGAGGACTCAGGTCACATTTTTTATGTGGAAAAGCAGGTTAGCTGAAGTCACAAGTGACATTTTTAAGTGGTAATGTGCATTAGCTGAGGTCACAGGTTACATCAAGCTGGATGTCAAATGTCACATCCTGTCTAAGGGGTACTTTGCACACTACGACATCGCAGGTGTGATGTCGGTGGGGTCAAACCGAAAGTGACGCACATCCGGCCTCGCTGTCGACATCGGAGTATGTGAATCGTTTTTACTACGATTAACGAGCGTAAAAGCGTCGAAATCGTATGATCGGTGTAGCATCGGACATTTCCATAATTTCGGAAGGACCGATGTTACGATGTTGTTCCTCGTTCCTGTGGCAGCACACATCGCTGTGTGTGAAGCCGCAGGAGCGAGGAACTTTGCCTTACCTGTGTCCCGGCTGCAATGAGGAAGGAAGGAGGTGGGTGGGATGTTACGTCCCGCTCATCTCCGCCCCTCTACTTCTATTGGCCGCCTGCCGTGTGACGTCGCTGTGACACCGCACGACCCGCCCCCTTAGGAAGGAGGCAGTTCGCCGGCCAGAGCGACATCGCAGGGCAGGTAAGTGCATGTGAAGCTGCCGTAGCGATAATGTTCGCTACGGCAGCAATCACAAGATATCACAGCTGCGACGGGGGCGGGGACTATCGCGCTCGGCATTGCAAGCATCGGCTTGCGATGTCGTAGTGTGCAAAGTACCCCTAACACCAATCTGCACCGCACCATCCCTTAGGTGAGTATTATAAAGTGATTTTTAAGTTCTACACAGCGGCCTGGGCTCTTATATACAGCATGTTACATTGCTGTATATAAGAGCCCTCTGGTGGTGGCCACAGCTGATTGTCACCAAATCTGGTGACTTTTTCCCTTTAATTGATATTTTTCAGGACTTCAGCCTAGGATCTACAGTTCCAGCTGAAGTATCACAGAACTGCTTTACTGCTCAATGCAGAGCCCACAAATTCACTTGGAGAACCCTGGTTCAAAAAATTGGTTGCCTGGCTATATATCTTACTGTGCTCAGTCAGCTTTCTAAGGGGTACTTCTCACATAGCGAGATCGCTAGCGAGATCGCTGCGGAGTCACGGTTTTTGTGACACACCAGTGACCTCATTAGCGATCTCGCTGTGTATGACACTGAGCAGCGATCTGGCCCCTGCTGTGAAATCGCTGCTTGTTACACACAGTGCTGGTTCATTTTTTGGATGTTGCTCTCCCGCTGTGAAGCACACATTGCTGTTTTTGACAGCGAGAGAGCAACGATCTGAATGTGCAGGGAGCATGGAGCCGGCTCCCTGCTCCCTGCACAAGTAGCCGGAGTACAAATCGGGTAAATAAGCAAAGCAGTTTGCTTATTATCCCGATGTGTACTCTGGCTAGGCGTGCAGGGAGCCAGCGCTAAGCGGTGTGCCCTGGTAACCAAGGTAAATATCGGGTAACCAAGCGCTTGGTTACCCGATATTTACCTTAGTTACCAAGCGCAGCATCGCTTCCACTCGTCGCTGCTAGCTGGGGGCTGGTCACTGGTCGCTGGTGAGATCTGCCTGATTAACCGGTCACCAGCGACCATGTAGCAACGCACCTGACCAGGTCAGATCGCTGGTGGGATCGCTGGAGCGTCGCTAAAGTGTGACGGTACCCTTAGCTTGTTGCTATCACCTCCCAGTGGGTGACTGCCAAAAGATTCCAAGCAATCAGACATGCTGTCACACAGGGTGGGGGCAAGGTCCAATGGCAACTAATTACAGACCCAGTGGTCGGGGGAAGCAGTGCATATGTATGAGGATAATGAGCGGCCCAGGAAGCAGTGTTACAGCTGTGCAGGAGAAAGTATATTGCTCCTGCTTTATTCCCCATTTTCTTTCTTTTTCCATTTTTTTTTTAACTTATCCTGATGACAAGCATAGAGACCTGACAACTAGCATGAGCAGAACTACTACAGGCACATGTTGAACAGGCAGTGCCTAATGGGGGAGGGTGCCTTAAATATATTGTGTCTCTCAGCAACTGGTTGAGAGGCACTTCCGGGTTAGGTTGCACTGGTCCTTTAATAAAAAGGAGAACAGCGCGGTTGCACCCTAAGCACGCTTTCGAAAGCTCTGCTGCACAGGCGCAGGCCTCAGGAGCCAGAAGCTAGGGAGGCAGCAGGCAGGGAGCATCAGCGCCTCTGACACACAGAGTGCAGGGGCGCTGAAAGAGCAACAGGCCGGCTATGGGGACCGGAAGATGGGACGGAGGCTTTGAGGAACGGAACGATGCCAGGGTGAGATTGTCGGCACCTCTGACACACGGAGTGGCGGGGTGCCGATGGTGTGACAGCTCTACATATTAGACCCAAATTGGCAGGTTTGTCTGACATCTAATGTATATGAGGGTTTTAATGGGGTAATTCGACCTTCTGATTTTGATCACCCAAACTTCGGATATGTTATTAATATCAGATCACATGGGGTCTGACCACCGTTACCCCCTCGATCAGCTGTTTTCAGTTCCATAAACAGCACAGCTCCAGTTAGTGTGTATTGGCCGTTGCTGAGAACTTCAGCTCTGTTCACTCGTCACACATAGGCTGTTTTCAGCTCCGGTTTCGGCTATCTGTGGGGGTGCTGACGGATAGACCCTTACTGATCTAATATTAAATCACCTATGGAGCCGAAATAGGGCTAGTCTTATTTATGCCACCAATTTCATATTAAGGTGTTCACTCACAAGTTTTCTTCCTGTTCAAATACTTATGATACCATATAAAAAATATGGCGCCTTCTCCCCTAACCCTAAGGCCAGTTTCACACGTCAGTGAAAAACAGTGACGTTTTTCACTGGTGTGTAAAAGACGCACATGTCCCTGCGTGTGCCGTGATTCACGGCACACGTGGGTTGTCTAAGTGCAGTCCGGGCTCCGTTCTCCGTGGCCCGTGATTGCACTTAGAAAACAACTCACCTGTGCGCGCTCCCACTGTCCATGGTGCTGATCGCTCCCGCGGTGCAGCATCCGGTCGGCGGTGACCCCCGCAGCAGCTGCTTCCGGGTCGGCTGTGTCGCGCATAATGAATATGCGCGACAATAATGAGCCGGCTCAGAAGCAGCAGGGAGAACAGGCTGCAGAGAGCGCGGCTGAAGCCGGGTGAGTAAAAATGATTTTTATTTTAAAAGCACATTTTTTTTCTGGCACGTGTCTCACGGACCACACCACTGCGTGGTCCGTGGAACATCAGTGATGCCAGAAAAAAATGGACATGTCTCCGTGCAGCAATCACGCACACGCGGGTACGCCGCACGGAGACACGTGCAGTGAAAAATCACTGACGTGTGAGCAGACCCATTCATTATAATGGGTCTGCGTATGTCAGTGATTCTGGTATGTTTAAAAAAAAAAAGCACAAACGTACCAGAATCACTGACGTGTGAAAGGGGCCTTACCGTCTGCATAAATCCTTAACACAGCAGCACTAAAAGCAGCCGAGGAAATAGAAGATCACTGGTAAGAGCTATTCAGAAGTGCTGACACATAAAAATAAAACCGCAGACACCTTCTGTAATGCAAATTCCTAATTAAAAATATTTTATTAATCACAAATTTTATTTGCACTACCTGATCTATTATTGACCGACATTGCTACTTTCTCTGTTTACACAAGTCAATTAATCATGTGCGCCATGTAAAAGGTCCATTAGCGCTTCATTATTAATGTATATTATAAGCTTCACTTCTGGCCACTCCAAAAAAAGGGTAAAACACAAAGAATGAAAATACATATAACATTAATGGGGTTATTGGGGCTGATTGACTGGGAAAAGAACACAACCATAACATAACGTGAGCCAGGACATTTTTGTTTTTCTGTTGACATAACCCTATGTGGCCTGTTTTTTTATGGGACGTGTTATCTTTACACCCTTCACTTTGGGTTACATTGGAAGTTTTGATAGCTTTTTATAGCATTTTTTAGGGCAAGTTTGGCCACTTAAAAATAGCAATTCTACCATTTCAAATTGTTTTTCTAGCATTTATACTATATGTATTTATATTGGATAAATAAGTTCATATTTTAATAGATTGCATTTTTGTACATGTGGTGGTACCACATTATATATACACAGGGTATATACAGTATATTATATATACACACACAGTACATTATATAATATATATATACACACACACATGTACATACATACATTTTATAAATAATTTATATTTATATATATATATATATATATATATATATATATACAGGGCTGTATTTTGCCTTCATGCTGCCCTAGGCACTTTAAGTGGTCGCGCCCCTTAGTGACAACGTAAAACTGAGTTTTCGCACACGACATCTGTTTAAGGCAGATCTACTCTGTAGCACACTTTAAAAAGTATCAATAAGAAACGAACCCCCCCCCCAATGGGAATCACCACAGGCACATCAAAACATAGCATGAGTATAAAATATTCCCACCACACCGTCCCCACTTATATACTGTGACTGTGACACTGCCCCTAATAAACACCACACTGCCCTCCCTTATAAACTACTGTATATCCACCACACCTTCCTCGATTATGAAATATGATCTGTACATTGTGAGGAGGGAGCAGCATGATGTGAGGACAATGTCCCATGCATGCTGCCCCCTCCTCACAATGTCCCATGCATGCTGCCCCCTCCTCACAATGTCCCATGCATGCTGCCCCCTCCTCACAATGTCCCATGCATGCTGCCCCCTCCTCACAATGTCCCATGCATGCTGCCCCCTCCTCACAATGTCCCATGCATGCTGCCCCCTCCTCACAATGTCCCATGCATGCTGCCCCCTCCTCACAATGTCCCATGCATGCTGCCCCCTCCTCACAATGTCCCATGCATGCTGCTCCCTCGTCACAATGTCCCATGCATGCTGCTCCCTCCTCACAATGTCCCATGCTTGCTGCCCCCTCCTCACAATGTCCCATGCATGCTGCCCCCTCCTCACAATGTCCCATGAATGCTGCCCCCTCCTCACAATGTCCCTTGCATGCTGCCCCCTCCTCACAATGTCCCATGCATGCTGCCCCCTCCTCACAATGTCCCATGCATGCTGCTCCCTCCTCACAATGTCCCTTGCATGCTGCCCCCTCCTCACAATGTCCCTTGCATGCTGCCCCCTCCTCACAATGTCCCATGCATGCTGCCCCCTCCTCACAATGTCCCATGCATGCTGCCCCCTCCTCACAATGTCCCATGCATGCTGCCTCCTCCTCACAATGTCCCATGCATGCTGCTCTCTCCTCACAATGTCCCATGCATGCTGCCCCCTCTTCACAATGTCCCATGCATGCTGCTCCCTCCTCACAATGTCCCATGCATGCTGCCCCTCCTCACAATGTCCCATGCATGCTGCTCCCTCCTCACAATGTCTCATGCATGCTGCCCCCTCCTCACAATGTCTCATGTATGCTGCTCCCTCCTCACAATGTCCCATGAATGCTGCTCCCTCCTCACAATGTCTCATGCATGCTGCCCCCTCCTCACAATGTCTCATGTATGCTGCTCCCGCCTCACAATGTCCCATGCATGCTGCTCCCTCCTCACAATGTCCCATGCATGCTGCTCCCTCCGCACAATGTCTCATGCTTGATGCTCCCTCCTCACAATGTCCCATGCATGCTGCTCCTTCCTCACAATGTCCCATGCATGCTGCTCCCTCCTCACAATGTCTCATGCATGCTGCCCCCTCCTCAGTGTCCCATGCATGCTGCCCCCTTCTCACAATGTCCCATGCATGCTGCCCCCTCCTCACAATGTCTCATGCATGCTGCCCCCTCCTCAGTGTCCCATGCATGCTGCCCCCTTCTCACAATGTCCCATGCATGCTGTCCCTCTCCATGAGCTCCTAATGCTGCCTTCCTCTTTTCCATAATGAGACCTTCATGTTGCCCCACTCATGCTAAGACCACCACACTAACGCTTATGCTGAGACCCCCCACACACACACTACCCCACTCTTGATATTGACTCCCCTACATTGCTCCACTCCATACTGATCCCACACATGCTGCCCCTTCTTCACAATGAGCTCCCAATGCTGCCCCCTCTTATTCTGAGTCCTTACACTCCCCCCACCCAATCGATTTTGTCATTGCACTATCCCTCATCCCTTGTCCTCTGTCTCTAGCATTAGCCCCTCTCTCCCACTCCCCCAGCATCAGCCTCTCTCCCCCAGCATCAGCCTCTATCTTCCCTCAGCATCAGCCTCTCTTCCCCAGTCTCAGCCTTTGCCTCCCCCCAGCCTCAGCCTGCCCCAGTCTCCGCCTCAGCCTCCCTCCAGCCTCCCTCCAGTCTCAGCCTCAGCCTCCCTCAAGTCTCAGCCTCAGCCTCCCTCCAGTCTCAGCCTCAGCCTCCCTCCAGCCTCCCCCCAGTCTCTGCCTCTGCCTCCCTCCAGCCTCCCCCCAGTCTCTGCCTCTGCCTCCCTCCAGCCTCCCCCCAATCTCAGCCTCAGCCTCCCTCCAGTCTCAGCCTCAGCCGCCCTCCAGCCTCCCCCCAGTCTCAGCCTCAGTCTCCCTCCAGCCTCCCCCCAGTCTCAGCCTCCCTCCAGTCTCAGCCTCTGCCTCCCTCAAGTCTCAGCCTCAGCCTCCCTCCAGTCTCAGCCTCAGCCTCCCTCCAGCCTCCCCCCAGTCTCTGCCTCTGCCTCCCTCCAGCCTCCCCCAGTCTCTGCCTCTGCCTCCCTCCAGCCTCCCCCCAGTCTCAGCCTCAGCCTCCCTCCAGTCTCAGCCTCAGCCTCCCTCCAGCCTCCCCCCAGTCTCAGCCTCAGTCTCCCTCCAGTCTCAGCCTCTGCCTCCCTCCAGCCTCCCCCAGTCTCTGCCTCTGCCTCCCTCCAGCCTCCCCCCAGTCTCTGACTCTGCCTCCCTCCAGCCTCCCCCCAGTCTCTGCCTCTGCCTCCCTCCAGCCTCCCCCCCAGTCTCTGCCTCTGCCTCCCTCCAGCCTCCCCCCAGTCTCTGCCTCTGCCTCCCTCCAGCCTCCCCCCAGTCTCAGCCTCTGCCTCTCTCCAGCCTCCCCCCAGTCTCAGCCTCTGCCTCCCTCCAGCCTCCCCCCAGTCTCTGCCTCTGCCTCCCTCCAGCCTCCCCCCAGTCTCTGCCTCTGCCTCCCTCCAGCCTCCCCCAGTCTCAGCCTCTGCCTCCCTCCAGCCTCCCCACAGTCTCAGCCTCTGCCTCCCTCCAGTCTCAGCCTCTGCCTCCCTCCAACCTCCCCCCAGTCTCAGCCTCTGCCTCCCTCCAGCCTCCCCCCAGTCTCTGCCTCTGCCTCCCTCCAGCCTCCCCCCAGTCTCTGCCTCTGCCTCCCTCCAGCCTCCCCCCAGTCTCTGCCTCTGCCTCCCTCCAGCCTCCCCCCAGTCTCTGCCTCTGCCTCCCTCCAGCCTCCCCCCAGTCTCTGCCTCTGCCTCCCTCCAGCCTCCCCCCAGTCTCAGCCTCTGCCTCTCTCCAGCCTCCCCCAGTCTCAGCCTCTGCCTCCCTCCAGCCTCTTCCCAGTCTCTGCCTCTGCCTCCCTCCAGCCTCCCCCCAGTCTCTGCCTCTGCCTCCCTCCAGCCTCCCCCAGTCTCAGCCTCTGCCTCCCTCCAGCCTCCCCACAGTCTCAGCCTCTGCCTCCCTCCAGTCTCAGCCTCTGCCTCCCTCCAACCTCCCCCCAGTCTCAGCCTCTGCCTCTCTCCAGTCTCAGCCTCTGCCTCCCTCCAGCCTCCCCCCAGTCTCAGCCTCTGCCTCTCTCCAGTCTCAGCCTCTGCCTCCCTCCAGCCTCCCCACAGTCTCAGCCTCTGCCTCCCTCCAGTCTCAGCCTCTGCCTCCCTCCAACCTCCCCCCAGTCTCAGCCTCTGCCTCTCTCCAGTCTCAGCCTCTGCCTCCCTCCAGCCTCCCCCCAGTCTCTGCCTCTGCCTCCCTCCAGCCTCCCCCCAGTCTCAGCCTCTGCCTCCCTCCAGCCTCCCGCCAGTCTCTGCCTCTGCCTCCCTCCAGCCTCCCCCCAGTCTCTGCCTCTGCCTCCCTCCAGCCTCCCCCCAGTCTCTGCTTCTGCCTCCCTCCAGCCTCCCCCCAGTCTCAGCCTCTGCCTCCCTCCAGCCTCCCCCCAGTCTCAGCCTCTGCCTCTCTCCAGCCTCCCCCCAGTCTCAGCCTCTGCCTCCCTCCAGCCTCCCCCCAGTCTCTGCCTCTGCCTCCCTCCAGCCTCCCCCCAGTCTCTGCCTCTGCCTCCCTCCAGCCTCCCCCAGTCTCAGCCTCTGCCTCCCTCCAGCCTCCCCACAGTCTCAGCCTCTGCCTCCCTCAGTCTCAGCCTCTGCCTCCCTCCAACCTCCCCCCAGTCTCAGCCTCTGCCTCCCTCCAGCCTCCCCCAGTCTCTGCCTCTGCCTCCCTCCAGCCTCCCCCCAGTCTCTGCCTCTGCCTCCCTCCAGCCTCCCCACAGTCTCAGCCTCTGCCTCCCTCCAGTCTCAGCCTCTGCCTCCCTCCAACCTCCCCCCAGTCTCAGCCTCTGCCTCTCTCCAGTCTCAGCCTCTGCCTCCCTCCAGCCTCCCCCCAGTCTCAGCCTCTGCCTCCCTCCAGTCTCAGCCTCTGCCTCCCTGCAGTCTCTGCCTCTGCCTCCCTCCAGCCTCCCCCCAGCCTCTGCCTCCCTCCAGCCTCCCCCCAGTCTCAGCCTCTGCCTCCCTCCAGCCTCTTCCCAGTCTCTGCCTCTGCCTCCCTCCAGCCTCCCCCCAGTCTCTGCCTCTGCCTCCCTCCAGCCTCCCCACAGTCTCTCCCTCTGCCTCCCTCCAGTCTCCCCCCAGTCTCAGCCTCTGCCTCCCTCCAGCCTCCCCCCAGTCTCTGCCTCTGCCTCCCTCCAGCCTCCCCCCAGTCTCAGCCTCTGCCTCTCTCCAGCCTCCCCCAGTCTCAGCCTCTGCCTCCCTCCAGCCTCCCCCCAGTCTCTGCCTCTGCCTCCCTCCAGCCTCCCCCCCAGTCTCTGCCTCTGCCTCCCTCCAGCCTCCCCCAGTCTCAGCCTCTGCCTCCCTCCAGCCTCCCCACAGTCTCAGCCTCTGCCTCCCTCCAGTCTCAGCCTCTGCCTCCCTCCAGCCTCCCCCCAGTCTCCACCTCTGCCTCTCTCCAGTCTCAGCCTCTGCCTCCCTCCAGCCTCCCCCCAGTCTCAGCCACTGCCTCCCTCCAGTCTCAGCCTCTGCCTACCTCCAGCCTCCCCCCAGTCTCAGCCTCTGCCTTCCTCCAGCCTCCCCCCAGTCTCAGCCTCTGCCTCCCTCCAGCCTCCCCCCAGTCTCAGCCTCTGCCTCCCTCCAGTATCTGCCTTTGCCGCCTCCCCCCCGCATGCGCAGATCTCTGGTCTGCATTAGAGACACTCCCACGCTCCTTATGAATCCACTTACCTGCTCCAGTGCCCGCCGCCATCTTCCTGGCTCACGTGAGTATCCTCTTCTGACACCGGCTTCCATCACGGCGTCCTCCACGGCGTCCTGCTGTGAGCTCTGCATGTGACGTCCACACAGCAGTGGACGCAGCACAGAGGAAGGAGCTGATTGGCGCGCGCCTGTGACCCCGGAAGTGCAGGCGCCGGCAGTTCCGGGGTCAATCAGCTCCCTGTGCTCGGCGGCCACAAAAAAAAAAATGTAAAAAAAAAAAAAAAAAAAAAAAAAAAAAAATTTTTTTTTTTTTTTGCTGCCAGAAGGTGCCGCCCCTCACAATCTGCCGCCCTAGGCACCGGACCACGGGTGCCTAATGGTAAATACGGCCCTGTATATATATATAATCAGTTAGGTCCAGAAATATTTGGACAGTGACACAATTTTCGCGAGTTGGGCTCTGCATGCCACCACATTGGATTTGAAATGAAACCTCTACAACAGAATTCAAGTGCAGATTGTAACGTTTAATTTGAAGGTTTGAACAAAAATATCTGATAGAAATTGTAGGAATTGTACACATTTCTTTACAAACACTCCACATTTTAGGAGGTCAAAAGTAATTGGACAAATAAACCAAACCCAAACAAAATATTTTTATTTTCAATATTTTGTTGCGAATCCTTTGGAGGCAATCACTGCCTTAAGTCTGGAACCCATGGACATCACCAAACGCTGGGTTTCCTCCTTCTTAATGCTTTGCCAGGCCTTTACAGCCGCAGCCTTCAGGTCTTGCTTGTTTGTGGGTCTTTCCGTCTTAAGTCTGGATTTGAGCAAGTGAAATGCATGCTCAATTGGGTTAAGATCTGGTGATTGACTTGGCCATTGCAGAATGTTCCACTTTTTTGCACTCATGAACTCCTGGGTAGCTTTGGCTGTATGCTTGGGGTCATTATCCATCTGTACTCTGAAGCGCCGTCCGATCAACTTTGCGGCATTTGGCTGAATCTGGGCTGAAAGTATATCCCGGTACACTTCAGAATTCATCCGGCTACTCTTGTCTGCTGTTATGTCATCAATAAACACAAGTGACCCAGTGCCATTGAAAGCCATGCATGCCCATGCCATCACGTTGCCTCCACCATGTTTTACAGAGGATGTGGTGTGCCTTGGATCATGTGCCATTCCCTTTCTTCTCCAAACTTTTTTCTTCCCATCATTCTGGTACAGGTTGATCTTTGTCTCATCTGTCCATAGAATACTTTTCCAGAACTGAGCTGGCTTCATGAGGTGTTTTTCAGCAAATTTAACTCTGGCCTGTCTATTTTTGGAATTGATGAATGGTTTGCATCTAGATGTGAACCCTTTGTATTTACTTTCATGGAGTCTTCTCTTTACTGTTGACTTAGAGACAGATACACCTACTTCACTGAGAGTGTTCTGGACTTCAGTTGATGTTGTGAACGGGTTCTTCTTCACCAAAGAAAGTATGCGGCGATCATCCACCACTGTTGTCATCCGTGGACGCCCAGGCCTTTGAGTTCCCAAGCTTACCAGTCAATTCCTTTTTTCTCAGAATGTACCCGACTGTTGATTTTGCTACTCCAAGCATGTCTGCTATCTCTCTGATGGATTTTTTCTTTTTTTTCAGCCTCAGGATGTTCTGCTTCACTCAATTGAGAGTTCCTTAGACCGCATGTTGTCTGGTCACAGCAACAGCTTCCAAATGCAAAACCACACACCTGTAATCAACCCCAGACTTTTTAACTACTTCATTGATTACAGGTTAACGAGGGAGACGCCTTCAGAGTTAATTGCAGCCCTTAGAGTCCCTTGTCCAATTACTTTTGGTCCCTTGAAAAAGAGGAGGCTATGCATTACAGAGCTATGATTCCTAAACCCTTTCTCCGATATGGATGTGAAAACTCTCATATTGTAGCTGGGAGTGTGCACTTTCAGCCCATATTATATATATAATTGTATTTCTGAACATGTTTTTGTAAACAGCTAAAATAACAAAACTTGTGTCACTGTCCAAATATTTCTGGCCCTGACTGTATAATATTATATATATATATATACATATATATATACACACACACATACTATATATTATTCATTATTATTATAGCACCATTTATTCCATGGCGCTTTACATGTGAAAGGGGTATACATAGTAGGGACAAGTACAATATATTATATTTGAAACCAGACATTTACATACATACATGATCTAAAAAGACAGAGACAGAATATGTTTTAAGGCTTTTTTATATTAGTTTCTGCAAAGTTAAATGTTTACATACACTAAAGCGGGTTTTACACGCTGCGATATCGTTAATGAATTATCGTCGGGGTCACAGTGTTTGTGACGCACATCCGGCGTCATTAACGAGATCGCAGGGTGTGATACCTACGACCTTAAACGATCGCAAAAGATGTAAAAATCGTTTGCCGTGGAGAGGTCGTCCTGAAACCAAAAATCGTTTTCTGCTTATTAGTGATGTTGTTCGTCGTTTCTGCGGCATCACACATCGCTGTGTGTGACACCGCAGGAGCGAGGAACATCTCCTTACCTGCGTCCCGCCGGCAATGCGGAAGGAAGGAGGTGGGCGGGATGTTTACGTCCCGCTCATCTTCGCCCCTCCGCTTCTATTGGACGCTTGCCATGTGATGTTGCAGTGACGCCGCACGAACCGCCCCCTTAGAAAGGAGGCGGTTCGCCGGTCAGAGCGACGTCGCAGGGCAGGTAAGTTCGTGTGATGGGGACTAATGAAGTTGTGCGCCACGGGCAGCAATATGCCCGTGTCGCACAACCGACGGGGGCGGGTACGATCGCTTGCGATCTCGCTAGCGAGATCGCAGCGTGTAAAGTACCCTTAAGGGTACTATGATTTTAAACAATATGGGACAGCCCATATGATGATGCCATGTCTTTGGAAGCTTGTGATAGGTTTATTGGCAACATCTGAGTTGATTGGAGACACACCTGTAGATGTATTTTAATGCACACCAGACACACACTGCTTATTTCTGTAGCATCATGGGAAAGTCAAAAGAAATCAGCCAAGATCTCAGAAAAATAATTGTGGACCTGCACAAGTCTGGTTCATCCTTGGGTGCAATTTCCAGATACCTGAAGGTTCCTCATTCATCTTTACAAATAATTATACGCAAGTACAAACAAGATGGAAATGTCCAGCCATCATACCACCCAGGTAGGAGATGGGTTCTGTGTACCAGAGATGAATGTACTTTGGTCAGATATGTGCATATCAACCCAAGAACACAAGCAAAAGACCTTGTGAAGATGCTGGCGGAAGCTGGTAAGATTGTGTTATTATCCACAGTGAAACAAGTAGCAATCAATGTGGGTTGAAAGGCCACTCTGTCAGGAAGAAGCCATTACTCCAAAAGATTTGTGTTTGCAAATGCACACAGGAACAAACACCTTAATTTTTGGAGACATGTCCTGTGATCTGATGAAACTAAACTTGAGCTGTTTGGCCATAATGACCATCGTTATGTTTGAAGGAAAAAAGGAGAAACTTTGAAGCCTAATAACACCACACTGTCCGAGTCTTTGTTTACTTTTAGGTCTCTATTGATCAAAGCTTTTAAGCCAAAATTCTCATGTGCAAAGCTATGAAAAGATACAAAAACTTTGCAATGTAGCTTTACACGGCTCCACCATAATGTTGCGTTTACTACTCCACAAATCTTACACCAATCCCCCACACGGAGGCGCACGCCCCATCGCACCTCGTTTGAATAATAAAGAAGTGTGTGCATCTTAATGAATTTGAAGTTTTGCAGTCCACCTAGCCCTCACAGCAAGACCGGTGAGTAAAACGTCGATCTTGATGAATTGTGGCTTTCGGCAGGACGGCCTTTAGGTTTTTGTGGGTCCTAGGTGAAAGAGTCTTAGTGGACCCCATGCACACGCAAACACGCACATACACAGATATGTACAGATGCAGGCATACGTACGTATACATATTTGAAGACAAACTCACAAAAATACATATAAACAGACAAATATATACACAGTCATATACACTGACATACCTAGATACACATCATACATGCACGCACAGACACATTAAAGATCATTTTAAAATGAGGAAGTCTGCAGCAGCCTCACTCACCTCCCCCACTTGTCTCCGTCCAGCTCCTCCCAAGCATGTGGCTATACAGGGAGCGCTACATGATGGCCGTCACCTTAACAAACGCCGCACACAGGGCACACTGAAACGGCTGTATTTACATCACAGGAGAAGTTGGGGCATAGATATTACTAGGGGGCATACACATTACTGGGTGGGTATACACATTACTGGGGGGCATATGTAGTGCCCCAGAACCCCTCAGGGCACTACAGGGAACTACATCCTCTTGGGGATGCAGGACCTACCCCCTTGGACCTGGAGTATCAGTGCCTTTTCCACCAATACACAATCTAAATCCTAGTTCTCCTCTCCACACTGGGCATAGAGGGTTAACCACGTAAGGGGATGGTCGCCATGGGAACGAGTCCCTGGTATAGCTAGCCTGGTGGGAGGGGTTAGTCAGTCGGTAGGGAGGAGAGAGTTGAGTAGCACACAGGAGAGTGTGCAGACATGCCTGAGCTGGGTCCGTGTAACGGTGACCCCGAGGGCACAGGAGAGAGGTCGCTAGGACGGGTACCGAGATACCGCTGGGACTGGAGCTCGCACGGGGCACAGGGCCCTAGGTCAAGCACAAGTTTTAGACTGTTTTGCAAATACCTGCCCGGTGAGGACACCTTGACGGACTTCACTAAACCAAATAATTCGGGGGCATCAGCAGTAAACTAGGATCGGGGTTCGGACACCCTCCGGGGACCTGAACCAGCAACCCCTGGGTCAACAGCGAGTAGAGACTGTTAAAGACAACCTGGTGTGGTTTCCATTATTGCCCCTCTACATCTCCCAGGCACAGCCCTACCTGCGGAGGGCCTACCATCACAGCTGCTACTACCACCAGACTTGGGAGTACCTACATTAAGCAGCGGCAGTTCTCCATCCCTAACCGCAATCCGCAGGTGGCGTCACATGACAAAAACTCTTATCTCCCCTGTAAATACCCCCCATTAACAAAAAGGGGCCCAGAGCATGGCCACCAGAGTGACATTCCCATTTGTTACTGCCCAGACAGAGTATCCCCTTCTTTGGGCGCTACACATACATGTTACTTAGGGGCATACATATTATTGGGGGGCAGAGATGTTACTGTGGTGGTATAGAGCTCTGGGGGGCCCATATATACAGCTCTGAGGGGCTGCACGTACAGCTATGCAGGAGCCACAGATACAGCTCTAGGGGGCTACACGTACAGCTTTGGGGGGCCATACAGCTCTGGGGGGGCCCATACAGCTCAGGGGGGCACCTACATCTCAGGCGGCCCATACAGCTCAGCGGGGAACACAAAGTTCAAGAGGGCATACACTGTGCTGGGAGACACTTGCTGGTGCTGCGGCTCCTCTCTTCATCTGTAGGATAGGAGCACTCTGCTTGCTAGCTCTGCCCACAGGTGAACTTCAATGCACCTGCACGGAGCGTTCAGCAACAAACTTTGCATGCAATTGTGGATTTAATTGGCTGTCAGCCAGCAAAGTGTGGCTGCCGGCCCAAGCACTGCGGTACCCCGAACTCGGCCCAGGGGACACAGAACTGACGATGGCGAGTGTGCCCCCATGGCTGTCCAGGGCCCTGGCATTTGCCCGGGTGCGCCTGGTACCGACGCCGGCTCTGGCCTTAGGGCTAGGATTGTTGGAAGATTCAAGGCCAAAATGTAGAGAGCCCTTACTTCCCTACAGTCTCAACCGTTTTTTTTAGTCTCTCCAACGGGATGACAAGTCTGTGCCAAAATTTACTTTGGCTCTGAAACTCTATAAAATGTTAAAATTGGCAAAAAAATGTAATAATTATGTAGCTAAATCAAAGAAAAAACAAAACTGTAGCTTTTAATCACTTTTGTTAAGTCAGTCTCCCCGGCTGCACTTCATCAATAGTCCGGGGGCGTCTCGCTGGGGTGGCCCACCTCACGGTTGGAGAATCATGACGGATTCCCTACTGAATAATTACAAAAGGAAATCCACTTTGTTATTGGAGTTTTAAGTTAATGAAGATTATGGCAGATTTACCGCAACTTGAGACAAGTCCAACATTAACAGTAAATTGTTCACAGAGCAAATCTTTGTAGAGACTATTACAGAAAGGGTTTCAGATCCTGGGTCGCGCACGTAAGCTCTTTATATTTATTTTGGAGGATTATTTTATTTACTCAGAGGTAACTGATACCCTGGAGGCTTCCTGTTCCTGGCAGAAGGCAAATATGATCTCATTAAGCATTATATCATAATATACTCTATCATTATATCATAGCACAGTGTATTGGACATTATTTCACAATACGTTTATCGTAGGATTTCCATTGCACTTTGTTTGGTGAGAAAACACTTTGAAGATTTCTAAATGTCAAGCTTTGATCCAAATATAGATTGTGCCCAAACACTATCCAAATTATAGTACCATGATCATACCTCCCAATATTCCAAGAAGTCAATGAGGGACAGGTCATGTGGCAAGTTAAGCATGGTTCGGCAAATTTTAAGCTGTGCCCAATTAACCACATCTGTAGTTGTGGTGCCCCTGAGGCTTCCGTCGCCACAGGAACATTGCACCCCAGCCAGAGGTGTGATGTCCCATCCTGAGTAAGGAAGGGAGTAAACGCCGGTCCATAGGTAAATTTGCACTACACCCATTGTTAGGTACACACAGGGACCGGGGATAGTAGCAGAACCCCCCCCCCAGGCTGTATGCTGGGGGGCCGTAAGACCCATCCCTTCTCCCATAGGGTGGGGCCTAGCAACTGGGTAGGTGGGAGGAGCCAGCCGACAGTAGCGTAGAAAGAGGAAGGTCAAGTGTAGTCAGTCTGAAGTTGAAGTTAGAGTGAGAAGTGAGAGCAAGGAGGAGAGCTGAGACGAGTAAGAAGAGTAGTGCTCTAGTCAGTCAGGAGCAAGAAGGAGAAAGTGACGCTTCCTGGTGAAGACCCTGGGACCCAGCTAGGTCCAGGTGACACCACAGCAGAGAAATACAGAAGGGATTCCAGGGCCACTGAACTGCTTTCAAGCACAGGGCCTGTTCAACAGGAAGATCAGGTGGAGGGATCAAGCTGCAGACAGGGGACGGTCCCTAGAAACTGGAGGAAGAGAAGTCAATTCCAAAAGTGAAAACTGAGGTCCAGGGTGGCTGCAAGCGCCCAGGGCCACAGCCCACTGCAGAACCTCTGGGAAGAGGGTGAATTTCCAGCTAGTCTAGCCCCTTATCCGGCTGTAGTGGAGGCCAAGCCAGGTTCATCCAGCAAAGGCAAGACTTAGAAGACAGTTGAAGAGAGGAACACAATAGAAGGGTGCACCGGCTTTTATTCCCAGATCTACCCGGGATCAGCGGAGGTCCCTGACAGGGGGTTCCAGTCATCCAAAGGCACAGTGCGCCATAAACCGGGAATTGTGAGTAAACAACTTGAAACTGCACCCTTGGTGTTGCCTCTGTTATTTCATTTCATAGACTTCCATCATTGCATAGACTTCCATCACTGCATAGACTGTAATAAGCACCAACTGTTGCCCCGGGGTAAAGCTCCACCTGTGGGGAGCAGGACCATCCAAGCTGCCATTCACCAGCCCCGGAGGCCCCATACAGCAGCGGCAGCTTAATAGCCGCAAACCACAGGTGGCGTCACGAATAATATAAACTTTAAACACCCCCACTGAAGCCATATTAAGTGACTCCCGCCAGGGTCACGGAGTCGGGCCCCGCCACCACTGACTACCCCCCGGACTAGTCCGGCCCGACACCGGGTGTCCCATAGCCCTGGGGTGGGCGAGTCATTAATCACACCATTTACCATTTCATTCTCCCCTGGCCGCATCCAAAAAAATGTTAGGCTGTGATAAATGAATACAATAAAAACAACAAAACTGAGAACAAAAACAAATAAAACTTGTCGGAATTACAATTTCCGAAGACATGAATGTTGTCATTCATAACTAAAACATATCCTACAAAAATAAGCCCTCAAAAAGAAATACGTTATGGCTCTCAGAAGAAGTGGAAGGAAAAATGCAAACCTTAAAAAATAAAATTAGTTGTGGATGGAGGTGAGAGGTTCAAAGGGTTGTCCATGTGCAGCGCCCCAAGGGGCACGTGTTTTAACCTACTCGTTGCCGGTCCAGGAGTGCAGATCCTCTGCGATGTCACGGGGTGGCCTAGACTGGTTCCGTTGCCCCGAGGCATACAGAATGGAGGGTTGGAGGGAGGCAGGGAGGATAAAGGTAGTAGTTGGAGGTTAGGAAAGTCTATTAGGATCGTGACACCACCTGTTGTATGTGACCAGGTAGGCGGCCGCCGCTGCAGGGTCGCTCACCGTGGCAGTTGTTGGGTGCAGCCTGGATGGTGTCACTCCCCACAGGTGGAGCGGGATTACCCCAGGAGGATGGCGGTGGCAGTGGTAGTACCCGTTGGTGCCGCAGCGCTGGGTGCCGGTAAAGGAGAGGCAGAGACAGGGGCTGCGGTTCCAGGTCTTTTTACTCACAAGTCAGTCAGGTTCTGCCCCAGAAATACCGGTCTCCGCCACGATGGGCTCCAGCCGATCCCGGATTCGTGAAATTTCAAGTCCGGTGTGAGTGTCATCTTGTGAGCCCTTTCTTCCTTTGATGCGCTTAGTATCGGACCTCCGTGGCATGAAGCACTTGAAGTTCCCGATGTCAGTAAAGTGTCCCGTTCTGTATGCTGATAGCGCGATTCCGATGTGGGGCTGGTCGAGGACCTCAGCCTCGGATCCCATATGCTATTTGGCTCCAGACTCGGTGTGACGGGTCCAGTGACTGTTCTAGCCATTCTCCGCGACCCTTGCAGAGTTGGTAGATAACGTGAAGTATATCTGCCCTAGGATTCAGTATCCCGACAGCACTGGTCCTGTGGAAGCAGGTGCCCTGCTTCTCTCCAGTGACTGTGTTGAACGCCCTGGCCCACAGAGCTGCTCGCAGCACATCCACTCTGCTCTGTGTCTGAAGCTGTTCTCCTCCTTGTTGTAGTTGTGTTGTGTGTTCTGAGCTGTTGCCCCCAGTTGCTGCCACCGGCTGGTTCACTACTCTCACTAGGTCAACCTGCTGTTTCCACTGTGTGCTCCTGACTCTCCCTGGTGGTTGCTTCTCCCTGACCCAGTGGATCAGGGAGCCCCTGGTGCAGTGGCGTCCTGTAAACCCACTGCTGTAGTGACCCCCTACTGTGATACGACCCTGGCCCAGTCTCCATTGTGGAGTGCAATCCACTGACTGTATGTTGGTGTTTGTGTAAACCGGCATCGACCTTCCCAGAACCCGGGATAAGTACTACACCTTAATTGGGGTGCAGTACCCCGTGGCACCTGAAGCCGCAGGGAACAAAAGTCTGCAAGAAATGTGACTGCAGACTGCTTAATCGTTACAGTGTGCAGGGCAGCCCCCGACAGCCGGGTGTCACACACTCTTTACAGGTACATTCACACATTAAGGAACGTGCCCACGAACCGGACATGCTGTGAGTGCCCTCCACAGGAGACTGCAGCAGCCTGTGTCCACGATCAGAGTTCAGGCAGCTGTGGACTTTCTCTCTATTCTCACTGCGGAGAACACTCGCGTCTCCACGCAATAAATTGACAAGCTGCTGCTCGAAAAGCTGCACCGCAGGTCAGTTTACGCTGCGGGAAAGACAAGCACAATGGACATGGGATTTCAAGAAATCCCATCCACTGTGCTTGTACTGTACAATGCAGCGTTTTGTCTCACACTGAATCCAAAACAAAGTGAACCTTGATCGTGGGCACACAGCCTCAGAGAAGGAGTGCAGTGCTCATGCGGCCCGGCGTCACCCTCCTTCACGAGCATGTGCATACTAACCGTCATACACGGACTAGACAAATCTAGTTTCTCTTAATTTACTTCTATGGGGAGAAGCTGAACGTCTCTTGTCAACAGGTGACTGCAAGTATGCAAATCAAATGCCTACCATCAAGTGCTGCCGACTCACGTGATCACTACCGGGAAATCCTGACAGCCTGTGCACACTGTCATAATGGAGTGCCGGCAGACATTCGTCCCAAGCCTGGAAAACCCCTTTATCAAATAATTAAGTGTATTGCTAAAAAACAATCTTACTTCTTAAGCAGTTGAGCACTTCATATTTTTATTTCACAATTCATATATTATATAGTCTTCAATCTCTCACTATCTCTTAGCTGTGAGCTACAGGTTGTTTTGCCAATAATAGGAGTATTTTTTGGGCTAAATCTCTACATGCTGCTCCTCTTTATAGGCACGTTGTGCTGGTACATATAGATCCAGCACTATATACCTGTGCTGCACAGTCTGTCCTGACTTCAGGTCAGCACACAGCTGAGGTCAGGACATAGATAGTCCTGACTTCACTGGACTGTCCTGCAGGATCCAGGATGGCATTAGGAATATTACTATTCCCAAACCAGTGGCTGCATTGGATATCATTTTTATAACTTGGTATTATGGTCAAAACCATATCACTAGCAATTAATACTAGTGTTACTCACACATACGGTATGTGATCCAAGGTGGTTTAAGATTACTATGTCCACAATGTCATAAAATGCTCTAGTTGGACCCTGCGGTGCCAGTCCTAGAGGAGTTTACAAGCAGTAAAATTCTGAAGGCATCACTAGTATTCCTGCCAGAGCAGCAGAAATGACCTTAGCGTCTGATAGATCCCTGTTACGGGGTCCTTCTCTGTTATCACACAATCAACAGAGCGAGAGATGATTGGACAAACCAAAGAACATTTATTCCAAGCAAGTCAGAAGGTCCATCAAATTATCCACCACACAGAAGGTAAAGTAGTCCAGTAATGGGATAAATGTCCCAGGAGGTTAGTCATAATCCTCCAGCAGTCCTTTTCCAGGGCAATCGGGGTTTCTCACAGTCTCTCTGGGGTGTCAGCTTCTCCCTCAGAGGATCAATCTTAGGAGTACTTTGCACATTGCGACATTGCTACTGTGATATCGTCGGGGTCAAATCGAAAGTGACGCACATCCGGCGCCAGTAACGACGTTGCAACGTGTAAAGCCTAGATGCACCAATAAACGATCGCAAAAGCGTTGAAAATCGGTGATCTGTGTAGTGTCGGTCATTTCCATAATTTCGCTGCAGCAACAGGTATGATGTTGTTCCTCGTTCCTGCGGCAGCACACATCGCTGTGTATGAAGCCGAAGGAGCGAGGAACATCTCCTTACCTGCATCCCGCCTGCAATGAGGAAGGAAGGAGGTGGGCGGGATATTTAAGTCCCGCTCATCTCCGCCACTCCGCTTCTATTGGCCACCTGCCGTGTGACGTCGCTGTGACGCCGCACGACCCGCCCCCTTAGGAAGGAGGCGGGTCGCCGGCCAGAGTTACGTCGCAAGGCAGGTAAGTGCGTGTGAAGCTGCCGTAGCGATAATGTTCGCTACGGCAGCTATCACAAGAGATCGCATCTGCGATGGGGCGGGGACTATCGCGCTTGGCATCGCTACAATTGGCTAGCAATGTCGCAACGTGCAAACTACCCCTTACTCCTTCTCAGTCAGAATGAATAATCCCCCAGGTAAGGAGAGAGTTTAGGTGTATCCCAGGCCCCCCTCTCCCAGACTTGGGGACAAAAGCCCGGCAGGGGGTGATTAACCTGCAAACAGGACAATATACACACAAGGAATACACAGAATGGACAGAGCACCACGCCTAGAATACGAACCTACATAAAATTATACACAACCCCCCATATTCCACCATCACAATATAAATCAATGAGCTCCATAGGGCATTAATAGTATCTGCCGTGCTATGGGCAACAAAGTTTCCTTATAGATGGAATCTACTACGGAAGTGTGCATAGAAATTAACAACAGAACAGGAGGAAGCCATCCTGGTACTTTGAGTTTGTCTGTTGTAGTACTTTTTTCACAATTATTTTTGGTTTTTCTCAGAGCCAGACTGCCACCTGAACTATAGTATATTTGTTGTCCAGAAGCGTCACTTGTTATATTATTTTAGTAAAGGTTTGGTTTATGATTGCTCTTGGGCCGCGGACCCCAACCTGTGGCTCGGGAGCCACATGTGGCTCGCAGGCCCATGATGTGTGGCTCACAATTTTCTGCCAGCTAGATTCATTTGTTCTAGATCATGCAAATAGCTATGAAGAGCAGGTCTCCAGATGGAGACTGTAACGTCCGGGTGGTGGAACCTCTGGACCGTACACCGGTTTCTCTTGAGGAGGAAGCCAGGCAGGTCACCCCGCCAGAGGGTCTGGGTGCACGGCAGCCGAAGCACTATTGGTAGCTGGACAGTCCGTAGGTGAGCAGGAAAAGTGGACGGAGTTCTGGACGGTGGTCCGGGTGACGAGGCTCAGAGTCCGAGGCCAGGTGGTAAGGTCAGGCGGGATCTGGAACTTGCTGAGCGATGGAACGGGTCACCAAACGGAGCCAGGGACTGGAGACTGGCGGAGCTGCAGAGATGGTGGAACATCCGCCGAAGTCACCGTCAGGGTACGGGAATGAGCGTGGTTCGGAGCGGCTGGCGTGGCAGGACAGGCTCTACGAGACAGGACAGGGTTAATGCAGGCAAAGCACAAGGCAAAGCAATAGGGGACCTGAACACTAGCTTGCTAAACACGTAGAACAGGCCCCGCCCACCAGGAAAGTGATTCTTAATATACCCTGTACCTGTCTATGTAATTTCCTGTTTCTCGGTGCTGGCCCTTTAAGAGAGGGTCAATGACCGCGCGCGCGCCCTAATGCGCATGCGCGAGGCCCGGGTGCCAGAAGCCAGAGGAGGGAGCGGTGAGTAGGAAGCAGGAGAGCCGGGCTGAGGCAGAGATGCCGACGGGCGCCGGGAGCGGGGACCGGGCTGCCTGGGGACCGCAGGCGATGGGACAGGAAGGCTATGGAGCGGGGGACCAGGAAGCCTGGCACAGGGGCGGCGGAGCGCGACCTGAGAGTGGGGAAGCGTGGCAGGGGAGCCGGTAAGCAAGGCAGAGGGGCCGGGGAGCATGGCAGGGGAGCCGGGGAGCCTAGCAGGGGAGCCGGGGAGCGTGACAGTACCCCCTCCCCCACGCCCCCCTCCCCGCAAGCGGGACAGGAAGGCACGAATCAGAGGAGTGCCAACATTCTCCCGGGGCTCCCAGGACCTATCCTCGGGACCATACCCCGCCCAGTCCACCAGGAAATACTGCCGACCTCGTACGGTCTTCATGGCCACGATATCCCTTACCGCATAGATGTCATCGTCAGCGATGGGAGGAGGAGCAGTACCGGCATCAGCGGAGAAGGGACCAAGGACAACAGGCTTGAGCAAGGAGACATGGAAAGAGTTGGGTATTCGCATCGTGGCCGGGAGTTGCAGCTTGTAGGAGACTGCATTGATCTTGCTGATGACTTTAAACGGCCCGATGTAACGAGGACCCAACTTGTACGATGGCAACTTCAATCGGACATACTTGGATGCAAGCCAGACCAGATCACCAGGGGAGAAACACGGGGGATCCAGGCGCCTCTTGTCCGCATGTCTCTTCATCCGCAAAGAAGCACGCTCAAGAGAGGTCTTGACAGAGCTCCATATGGCTGAGAAGTCCTGGACCAGAGCATCTGCTGCGGGGACATCAGAAGCCGAGGATACTGGCAATGGAACAGAAGGCTGAAGTCCGTAAACGACTCGGAATGGAGAGCTGGAGGTGGACTCGCTGATGTGATGGTTGTGGGAGAACTCAGCCCAAGGAAGAAGCGTGGACCAGTCATCGTGATGGGCATTAACGTAGTGGCGCAGGAAGGAGGTCAGGATTTGATTGACCCGCTCCACTTGCCCATTCGACTGAGGATGGTAGGCCGAAGAAAAGTCCAGAGATACTCCCAGATGTTTGCAGAGGGCCCTCCAGAAGCGCGAGGTAAACTGAGTTCCTCTGTCGGACACAATGTGTGCGGGAAAGCCATGCAATCGGAATATATGTTGGATGAAGGAGTCAGCTAGCTCCTGGGCAGAAGGCAGCCCGGCCATGGGAATGAAGTGAGCCATTTTTGAGAAACGGTCCACCACAACCCATATGACTGTGTGTCCGGAGGATAAGGGTAAGTCCGTAATGAAGTCCATTGCGATATGTTGCCACGGAACAGAAGGAATGGGCAGAGGCAGGAGACGTCCATATGGTAGGTGCTTGGGTGTCTTGTTCCGGGCACAGGACGGACAGGCTGAGACGAAGGATGTGACGTCTTTATGGAGGGACGGCCACCAGTAGTGACGGACAATCGAACTCAAAGTCTTCTTCTGACCAGCATGGCCGGCGATCTTCGAGGCATGGCCCCAGTGCAGGAGTCTCTGTCTGTCCGTATCTGAAACATAGGTTTTCCCAGGAGGTATCTGAGTTAAAGCGACAGGATTCACCGGAATGATTTTGCTGGGGTTGATGATGGGCTGGAACGTCTCCTCCTCCAACTCCACGGGCACGAAGGACCTGGACAAAGCGTCTGCCCACACGTTCTTGTCCGCAGGCCGAAAATGGAGTTGGAAATCAAATCGAGCAAAAAACAAGGACCAGCGGGCTTGTCTTGGGTTCAGTCTTTGGGCTGACCGCAGGTACTCCAGATTCTTGTGGTCCGTGTATATGATTACAGGGTATACTGCTCCCTCCAAGAGGTAGCGCCATTCCTCCAAGGCAAGCTTCACGGCCAGTAGCTCCCGATCCCCGATGGTGTAGTTGCGTTCGGGTGCCGAGAAGCTCTTGGAGAAGAACCCACACGTGACCATCTTGCCGGAGGGGGAGTTCTGCATCAACACTGCCCCGGCTCCTGAGGAAGAGGCATCCAACTCCAAGGTGAACTGTCGGTTCAATTCAGGGCGATGGAGAACCGGGGAAGAAGCAAACGCCTGTTTCAAGGAGCAGAACGCGGCAACGGCCGCCGGGGACCAGTCCTTAGGATTAGCTCCTTTCTTAGTCAAGGCAGAGAGAGGCGCAGTCAAGGCAGAGAAATGCGGGATGAATTGCCGATAATAGTTCGCAAAGCCGAGAAAGCGTTGGATAGCCTTCAGTCCGGAAGGAGGAGGCCAGTTGATGATGGCAGACACTTTCTCAGGATCCATCTGCAGGCCAGTGTCCGAGATTACATAACTCAGGAAGGGAAGAGACGACTTCTCAAAGATGCATTTCTCGTACTTGACGTACAGACGGTTTTCTCTAAGCCTCTGGAGAACTAGCTGCACGTTTGCTCTGTGGGTCTGTAGATCCGGAGAGAAGACCAGGATGTCATCAAGATATACCACGACACAGACATAGAGGAGGTCCCTGAACACGTCGTTCACCAGTTCTTGGAAGACTGCCGGAGCATTACACAGACCAAAGGGCATGACACAATACTCGTAGTGCCCATCTCGTGTGTTGAATGCGGTTTTCCATTCGTCTCCGGAGCGAATGCGAACCAGGTTATAAGCCCCACGGAGGTCCAACTTGGTGAATACACGGGCTCCTCAAAGTCGGTCGAATAGTTCGGGGATAAGCGGCAGAGGGTATTTGTTCTTTACGGTGATCTGGTTTAAACCCCGGTAGTCGATGCAAGGGCGCAGATCACCTTCCTTTTTCTTGACGAAGAAGAACCCTGCTCCGGCAGGGGATGAAGACCTCCGAATGAACCCCTTTGCCAGACTCTCAGTAATATAGGCAGACATAGCTCGTGTTTCCGCAGGGGACAAGGGGTATATTCTTCCTCTAGGAGGCGTGGTTCCTGGCAGTAAATCGATGGCGCAGTCGTAGGGACGATGAGGCGGTAGCACCTCTGACTCCTTTTTATCGAAAACGTCCGAGAAGGACCAGTAGGCAGAAGGCAGTCCTGGTAGAGACTCTGGAACCGGAGAGCGTCGAACGGGCTGGATGGTTTTCAGACATCTCTCGTGGCACGAGGAGCCCCATCGGGTGATTTCACCTGTACTCCAGCTGACCGACGGTTCGTGTGTCCGTAACCATGGGAGTCCCAGCAGGATCTGATGAGACATACGCGGGAGGACGTAGAAGGTGATCTTCTCCGTGTGCAGAGCACCGATCCGTACTTCCACAGGCTTGGTGATCAGTGAGACGGTGTCAGAGAGGGGTCTCCCATCCACAGAGGCGATCACCAGCGGTTTCTCTAGTGGGAGGACCGGCACCTGGTACTTATCCACCGTGGCCTGCTGGATGAAGTTGCCTGCTGCTCCGGAATCAAGATACGCTTCTGCCGTGAACCGGGTCTCTTCTGTAGTGACTTGAATAGTCCAGGTAACGGAGTCTGAGAGTGTCCCAGCACCTAGGGTAGCCTCTCCTACCAAGCCTAGGCTTTGGAGTTTCCCGGCTTCTCGGGACAAGAGCGTAGCAGGTGGGAACCATCACCGCAGTAGAAGCAGAGGCCCTTTGCTAGTCGTTCTGCTCGGCATTGCTCCGACTGCCTCAGGCGGTCAATCTGCATGGGCTCGTAGGTAGCTGCGCCAGAGGACGCCGACTGAGGAGTGGTGGACCTCTGTGGTGGGGAGGAGTGCCTTATTGGATGCCTCTCGCGGGACACCTCTTTGGATCGTTCCTGAAAGCGAAGAGCCACGCGAGTCGCCAGAGCAATCAGGGCATCCAGGGTAGAAGGCACGTCACGACCAGCCAGCTCATCTTTAATGCGAGCCGAGAGTCCTTCCCAGAAGGCGGCGGTTAGGGCCTCGTTGTTCCACCCGAGTTCCGAGGCCAAGGTGCGGAAACGAATAGCATATTGGCCCACCGTCAGAGTCCCTTGACGTAGCCGGAGGAGGGATGAAGCAGAGGCAACGGTGCGTCCGGGCTCGTCAAAGGTGGTACGGAAAGCCTGCAGGAAGTCCTGGATATCAGTGGTCACCGGATCCCCCTTCTCCCACAAGGGGTTCATCCAGGCCAGTGCCTCTCCCTCTAGATGGGACATCATGAACGCGACCTTGGCTTGGTCGGAGGCAAAAAGGTGCGGCAGCAGCTGGAAGTGGAGAGAGCATTGGTTTATAAACCCCCTGCAGGTCTTGGGATCTCCAGCGTACCGGGGTGGTGAGGCCAAACGAAGCTTGGAAGCATCCGAGGAGGCTGCCACGGGAGCTGCGGACGTGGATGGTGCAGTGGAATCCCGAGATGCCACAGGCGTGGCCGCTGCTTGTAGCGCGTTCAGACGGGCATCCACAGAAGTCATGAAGTTCAGCATGCGGGTCTGGGTCTCGCGCTGTCGTGTGAGTTCCTGCTGCAGGGCCGCTAGTGCTTCGGCGGGATCCATGGCCTGTTCTAGCTGTAACGTCCGGGTGGTGGAACCTCTGGACCGTACACCGGTTTCTTTTGAGGAGGCAGCCAGGCAGGTCACCCCGCCAGAGGGTCTGGGTGCACGGCAGCCGAAGCACTATTGGTAGCTGGACAGTCCGTAGGTGAGCAGGAAAGGTGGACGGAGTTCTGGACGGTGGTCCGGGTGACGAGGCTCAGAGTCCGAGGCCAGGTGGTAAGGTCAGGCGGGATCCGGAACTTGCTGAGCGATGGAACGGGTCACCAAACGGAGCCAGGGACTGGAGACTGGCGGAGCTGCAGAGATGGTGGAACATCCGCCGAAGTCACCGTCAGGGTACGGGAATGAGCGTGGTTCGGAGCGGCTGGCGTGGCAGGACAGGCTCTACGAGACAGGACAGGGTTAATGCAGGCAAAGCACAAGGCAAAGCAATAGGGGACCTGAACACTAGCTTGCTAAACACGTAGAACAGGCCCCGCCCACCAGGAAAGTGATTCTTAATATACCCTGTACCTGTCTATGTAATTTCCTGTTTCTCGGTGCTGGCCCTTTAAGAGAGGGTCAATGACCGCGCGCGCGCCCTAATGCGCATGCGCGAGGCCCGGGTGCCAGAAGCCAGAGGAGGGAGCGGTGAGTAGGAAGCAGGAGAGCCGGGCTGAGGCAGAGATGCCGACGGGCGCCGGGAGTGGGGACCGGGCTGCCTGGGGACCGCAGGCGATGGGACAGGAAGGCTATGGAGCGGGGGACCGGGAAGCCTGGCACGGGGGCGGCGGAGCGCGACCTGAGAGCGGGGAAGCGTGGCAGGGGAGCCGGTAAGCAAGGCAGAGGGGCCGGGGAGCATGGCAGGGGAGCCGGGGAGCCTAGCAGGGGAGCCGGGGAGCGTGACAGAGACATTAAGACGTAGCCCCATACAGAAGAGCAGATCTATATGGAGGTAGGAACCTGTCAAGTGTAGTATGCTATTTGTATAGCGTCTAATGCAAGGGAACACATGAAACACAGGTTTGCTTAAGAGTTCTTGTATTACTTCATACAAGTAGCACAAAACAGAAGACAGTTAAACATAGTTGCAGGATGCAGAGGCTGGAAACAAGGCAACAGGAATGCATCCTCAAAGTTCAGCAAAAGTCTATAGATATGTTTCAGAGTCTCTCTTAGGCTAAGTTCACACATCCTGTGTTTTGCATCAGTCACAATCCGTAGCCTTGAGGAATTACGGAATCCTGCAAAATATTTTGCAGGAATCCTGTATTTCCCCATAGACTTCTATTAGTGACGGATTGCGACTGATGACCCTGCGTTGCATCCGCTGCGTCGCGGTCCGTCGTTTTTGACTGACCGCCGAGCGGGGAGCAACGCAGAATGTAACGTTTTTCGGGCCGTCAAAATTAACGCGCCGCGCAGGAATCCGTCGCCATCCGTCAAGCTTGTAATGCATGTCTATGGTGCTGGATTCCGTCGTAATCCGTCTTACAACGGAATCCAGCGCAGGATTCCGTCATGCTCTACTGAGCATGCCCAGCATGCTTGGCACGCCCACTGGGCTGTCCCAAACACAGACGGATCATGACTGATCCGTCAAAAAACGGACGCACAGCGGATGTAACGGACGCAACTGATCCGTTTTTTCACAGGATTCCTGTGAAAGGAATCCTGTGAAAAACACATCAGTTGCATCAGTTGACATCTTGAAAATGACTGATCCGTTGCTGACGGACCTGACGGATTGAAAACACAGGATGTGTGAACTTAGCCTTACTTTCCTTGTAAGTGTCCATGGCAAAGCAGAAGGGTTCCTGTCTAGACACGAGTTCCAGGGATCCGAAGCAGAGGATGGCTGAAAGGTAGTTAGTCCCAAAGACTTCAAGAGACCAGGTTACAGACAGGCTGCAAACAGAACTCAGAAGCACTAGTCCATCAGCTGAGGCAGCTTAAGCAGGTAATTGGCAGGAGAGAGAGCAGGAACATAGAAGCTGAGGAATTCATATTAATTGAGGGCAAAGTGAGGGCAGTGGAACAGGAAACAGATTAAAGCAAAATGGCAGAAAACAAGGCAAAAAGTCTGAAAACCTCATAGAACCCCTGGATATTGGTATACTGCCTTGATATGGGGATTTCTGTGTAAAAGCTTTGGCTGTCAACTGGTAGTGGGGGGCTATGGGTGTCACCACTGTTAGAGGGCGGGAGCTAAATGTGGCACATGACCCTCTTTCAAAGCTAAATGTGATTTGAGACCCTCTTTCAGACCTGAATGTGGCTCTAGACCAGACCTGGGGAAGGGGCGGCCCGCGGGCCACATCCGGCTCGCATACTGTCTGTGACTGGCCCGCCCGTCTTCAGCCGGTGCAGTGGAGTCAGACTGCTGCAGGCCGGGCAGGGAGAGATCTTGCAGCTCTGCACAGTGTAGGCAGCGGAACGCAGGAATCTCTCCTTTGTTAACTGCCAGGCACCTTTCTCTGTGACACACGCGCGCGCGCTCTGGTGTTGTCAGTACGGCGCGCGTGTGTCATTTCAAAAGTTTCTGCCCGGCAGGAGAAGAAGCTGCAGCAGCCAGGGCCTGAAGAGAAGCAGTGGTGGGGGCCCGTACAAGAGAAGAAGCATGTCAGCGGGGGCCCGTACAAGAACAGCATCGGCGCAGCCAGGGTCAGTACAAGAGAAGGAGCAGCTCAGCGGGGGGCCTGTACGGAGGTGCCTGAGGACGGGGACGATAAGAAGGCAGAGGTAAGTAGTGACTAATAAGCTGAGGAGGGGACAATGGGGGGGGGACTGGTGACTAATACTGGAGGTGTAGTGGTGTAGTTTTACAGGTGTAGTATATGGTGTTGTGTACATAGTGGTGTAGTGATGTGGTATATTACAGATGTAGTATATAGGGGTGTAGTGGTGTATTTTACAGGTGTAGTATAAAGGGGTGTAGTGATGTATATTACAGGTGTATATAGGGGTGTAGTGATGTATATTACAGGTGTATATAGGGGTGTAGTGATGTCTATTACAGGTGTATATATTGGAGGTGTAGTGGTGTAGTTTATTACAGGTGTATATAGGGGTGTAGTGATGTAGTATATTACAGGTGTATATAGGGATGTATTGATGTATATTACAGGTGTATATAGGGGTGTAGTGATGTGGTATATTACAGATGTAGTATATAGGGGTGTAGTGGTGTACAGTAGTTTTACAGGTGTAGTATATAGGGGTGTAGTGATGTATATTACAGGTGTATATAGGGGTGTAGTGGTGCAGTTTATTACAGGTGTATATAGGGGTGTAGTGATGTAGTATATTACAGGTGTATATAGGGGTGTACTGATGTATATTACAGGTGTATATAGGGGTGTAGTGATGTATATTACAGGTGTGTATATAGGGGTGTAGTGATGTATATTACAGGTGTATATAGGGGTGTAGTGATGTCTATTACAGGTGTATATATTGGAGGTGTAGTGGTGTAGTTTATTACAGGTGTATATAGGGGTGTAGTGATGTAGTATATTACAGGTGTATATAGGGATGTAGTGATGTATATTACAGGTGTATATAGGGGTGTAGTGATGTGGTATATTACAGATGTAGTATATAGGGGCGTAGTGGTGTACAGTAGTTTTACAGGTGTAGTATATAGGGGTGTAGTGATGTATTTTACAGGTGTAGTATATAGGGGTGTAGTGATGTATATTACAGGTGTAGTATATAGGGGTGTAATGATGTATATTACAGGTGTATATAGGGGTGTAGTGGTATAGTTTATTACAGGTGTATATAGGGGTGTAGTGATGTAGTATATTACATGTGTATATAGGGGTGTACTGATGTATATTACAGGTGTATATAGGGGTGTAGTGATGTGGTATATTATAGATGTAGTATATAGGGGTGTAGTGGTGTACAGTAGTTTTACAGGTATAGTATATAAGAGTGTAGTGATGTATTTTACAGGTGTAGTATAAAGGGGTGTAGTGATGTATATTACAGGTATATATGGGGGTGTAGTGATGTATATTACAGGTGTATATAGATGTGTAGTGATGTATATTACAGGTGTAATATAGGGGTGTAGTGATGTATATTACAGGTGTATATAGGGGTGTAGTGGTGTAGTTTACAGGTGTATATAGGGGTGTAGTGATGTAGTATATTACAGGTGTATATAGGGATGTAGTGATGTATATTACAGGTGTATATAGGGGTGTAGTAATGTGGTATATTACAGATGTAGTATATAGGGTTGTAGTGGTGTACAGTAGTTTATTACAGGTGTAGTATATAGGGGTGTAGTGATGTAGTATATTACAGGTGTATATAGGGGTGTAGTGATGTATATTACAGGTGTATATAGGGGTGTAGTGATGTAGTATATTACAGGTGTATATAGGGGTGTACTAATGTACATTACAGGTGTATATAGGGGTGTAGTGATGTGGTATATTACAGGTGTATATAGGGATGTAGTGATGTATATTACAGGTGTATATAGGGGTGTAGTGATGTGGTATTTTACAGATGTAGTATATAGGGTTGTAGTGGTGTACAGTAGTTTATTACAGGTGTAGTATATAGGGGTGTAGTGATGTAGTATATTACAGGTGTATATAGGGGTGTAGTGATGTATATTACAGGTGTATATAGGGGTGTAGTGATGTAGTATATTACAGGTGTATATAGGGGTGTACTGATGTATATTACAGGTGTATATAGGGGTGTAGTGATGTGGTATATTATAGCTGTAGTATATAGGGGTGTAGTGATGTGGTATATTATAGATGTAGTATATAGGGGTGTAGTGGTGTACAGTAGTTTTACAGGTATAGTATATAAGGGTGTAGTGATGTATTTTACAGGTGTAGTATAAAGGGGTGTAGTGATGTATATTACAGGTGTATATAGATGTGTAGTGATGTATATTACAGGTGTAATATAGGGGTGTAGTGATGTATATTACAGGTGTATATAGGGGTGTAGTGGTGTAGTTTACAGGTGTATATAGGGGTGTAGTGATGTAGTATATTACAGGTGTATATAGGGATGTAGTGATGTATATTACAGGTGTATATAGGGGTGTAGTGATGTAGTATATTACAGGTGTATATAGGGATGTAGTGATGTATATTACAGGTGTATATAGGGGTGTAGTGATGTGGTATATTACAGATGTAGTATATAGGGTTGTAGTGGTGTACAGTAGTTTATTACAGGTGTAGTATATAGGGGTGTAGTGATGTATATTACAGGTGTATATAGGGGTGTAGTGATGTAGTATATTACAGGTGTAGTATATAGGTGTGTAGTGATGTATATTACAGGTGTATATAGGGGTGTAGTTTATTACAGGTGTAGTATATAGGGGTGTAGTGATGTAGTTTATTACAGATGTAGTATATGGGGGTATGGTGATGTAGTATATTACAGGTGTAGTAAATGGGGGTGCAGTGATGTATATTACAGGTGTAGTATATAGGGGTGTAGAGATGTAGTATATTACAGGTGTAGTAAATGGGGGTGTAGTGATGTAGTATATTACAGGTGTACTAAATGGGGGTGTAGTGATGTAGTATATTACAGGTGTAGTATATGGAGGGGGTGTAGTAATGTAGTATATTGGGTAGAACTGAGTTAATTATATTAGTCCAGCCCTCTAAAACCATCCCGATTTCTCATGCGGCCCCATGGGAAAATTAATTGCCCACCCCTGCTCTAGACCCTCTTTCAGAGCTGAATGTAACTCAAGAACCTGTCTCAGAGCTGAATGTGTCTCGAGAACCTGTCTCAGAGCTGAATGTGACTCGAGAACCTCTCAGAGCTGAATGTGACTAAAGACCCTGTCACAGAGCGGAATGTGACTAAAGAACTTCTTTCAGAGGTAAATGTGTTTCGAGAATCTCTCTCAGAGCTGAATGTGGCTCGAGAGTCGAGACCCTCTTTCAGAGCTGAATGTGACTAAAGAACCTGTCTTAGAGCTGAATGTGACTCGAGAACTTCTCTCAGAGCTGAATGTGGCTCGAGACCCTCTCACAGCTGTGGCTCTCAAGATCGGAAAGGTTGGGGACCACTGTTCTAGGGTACATTAATTATTTCATTAAAGGGGATGTATTTTTATGTGTAAACTCTGAGTTATAAGTGGGGAAATCACCTATTCAGGTTCCTTTTCTCTTGGCCAGAGTGGAGTGTAGTTATAAAGAGTGTATCCTGCTCTGGTGGACCTGTTCTATCATGAATTGTATAGACAACCCTTTTATTTGACAAGGCACTGTGTAATACTTAATTTCTCCTGTGTTGGTATTATTATTATTTATTATTATTATTTATTTATAGAGCACCATTGATTCCATGGTGCTGTACATGAGAGGGGGTTACATACAGAGTACATCTACAAGTTACAATAGACATAGAAAGAAAAACTGCAACAACAACGCCCATATGTGAAAGTGATAATCTTTATTGAAAATAGGGAAGGTGAGTAGCGGCACAATTGCAAGTGAGACTACAGGTAACAGATGATCCAAAATCCTAGTATGTAATTATCAATCGATTTAAAGATAAATTATAAATATAAATAGTTATAATGTCGTCCCACTAATACATTTAGTAGAGGGAACGCACTATTCACCAACCAGGAGAAACTCATATTAGTCAGGTGTTAGGACAAGGGAGGGAGTGTACTGGCCTGCATAGAGTATATAGTTATTGCTGATGCATCAGGGACTCATGACGGTACATAAAGACCACAGAGGGCAAAAAATTAAGCCACAATAACCTGCAAGGGAGTAACAGATGGTGACATACCTGGGAGGGAAGGACCTTGGAGCACACTGTGACCTGCGTCCGCCCGACGGCCGTTTCGGCTGTCCAAGCCTTCATCAGGGAGAGTGGCAATGTGTGGGGAAGTGCTCGTTAAAAGGAGGCATCAACCACTCATGTCCGGTGGGCGGAACAGTGCTGCATGCGATGCCCTAGCAACCAGTGACGCCGCTCGCCAGCCGCATCGCCCTACGTCCGACACTTCCGGTCACATGACAGCCACTCGGTGGCACGTGAGCGGACGTCACACGCAGAGTTGAATCGATGCAGCTACGCGACAGCGTGCCGGTGCCTGTAGCACGCATGCGTGCTCGCCCATCCGAACTACTATAGAGGAAAGAGGGAGAATCTGCAGCTCATAAGACACTCACTTAGTGTAAGACACATGCCGCAATCAGGGCCGGAGACTATGGTATAATAATGTATGAAATACAGGATTGGTACATTTACATTTCCAAAGATAGATAGGAAATCAAGCACAGAATGGCAATAGAAATATCATACACATATGAGCTATTTCATTACAAGCATCAACAGTGCTAGATGGATCAAAAACAACTCTATAGGTAACATTTAGATATAAAGTAGATTCACCAAGATTATGGTAAATCATTTAGGAGAGTAAAGGCACAGTGCATAAATGTCAATACCTACATCAAAATTATTGATGAAACTTATAACAGGGTATATAATGAAGCATGGCAGATGGTAAATGAATAGAGCCACCAATAAACAGATAAAAATTATTCAAAAATCATGATGTACAGTCGATTGGAAGAAGATGATCTGTTCTTCAACGAAAAATAATGGCAAACGTCCTAAAAGGATCCGGCACAAGGATGGAATAGCGACATGTGAAGTGCAGTCCCAAAGGTAAGAGGTTGTTGTCTAAGTCAAATATAAATACATAGAATTAAAGTCAAGAATGAAAAAAAAGGAAGAACAATTAAAATAAACAAGCTCCCCTGAACCACAACCGTCACAAAAATGAGGCATAAGATATATTTTCATTCAGACCCATAGGGTGAAGGGTTTTCAGGGTCCAAATCCACTTTGTTTCCATTCTAGCTAGCCTTTGGCTAATTTTACCACCACGAATGTTGGAGTCAAGGTGGTCAATGCCCCTGACCCTCAACAGCGCTGGATTAGATTGATGGTGTTGCCTAAAATGGCGGGGAATGGTTTTGAGAGATGTAATATCAAGGCAGTCAGCTGCTGCCACTATCCCATTCACATGCTCTCTAATGCGCACCTTGAATTGTCTAGTTGTCAGACCAACATAAATTTTGGGACAGGGGCACGTAGCATAATAAATGACAGCTGTCGTGGTACAATTTATAAATTTATTGATGTGGAAAGTGTGGACACCTGCAGAATCTGTGAAAAAGTCGGTCCTATCAACATTTGGACAGACCACACAGTGGCCACAGGGTGTACATCCGATGCGCGGAGTTGACAAACCAAAGTGGGAGGGCTGGACGACAGTCTCATAGTGGCTAGTAACAAGATGGCCACGAAGGTTTTTGGACCTTTGGATGCTTAACATGGGTCTGTCAGGAATTATACATGCCAGAATAGGGTCATCCTGCAGTACTGCCCAAAATTTTTGTAAGCAGGACCGCATAGCTGAAAATTGGCCATGGTAGTTGGTGACAAATCTCAGCACTTCTCGTGATTGTGATTTTTTAGGAGCATAGAGAAGAGAATGCCGGGTAGAGTGTTTAGCCCTATTGTAAGCCCTCTTTACACATCGTTTACTATAACCCCTAGCATAGAACCGATGTTTCAGATCAGTGGCTCTTTTTTCAAAATCAGAATCCACAGAGCAGATCCTGCGCAGCCGCAGAAACTGACCTACAGGGATCGATTGAATCATATATTGTGGATGCGATGAAGTCGCATGTAAAAGCATATTGCCTGCTGTATCTTTCCGGAAGATGTCGGTTTGAATGACATTGGAGGAATCTTTTGTGACCATGACATCAAGAAAGGAGACCGACTGTGTATGGAGGGTATATGTAATGCGAATATTCATGTCATTGGAGTTGAGGGACCCCATGAATTCATGGAGTTCAATCTCCATACCCTGCCAGATCAAAAAAATGTCGTCGATGTACCGTGTCCAAAAAAGTACACGGTCCATCGACGGCAGTCGATCCGACAGGAAGAGGTTCCTCTCCCACAGCCCCAGGAACAGGTTGGCATAAGAGGGGGAAAAATAGGCCCCCATTGCTGTTCCCTGGAGCTGCAGGTAGAAGGACCCCTTAAACACGAAGAAATTGTGTGTTAGCGTGAACTCCAACAACTCCATGACAAGAGATATAATATCCGTAGGGAGACTGGACATCTCTAGAAAAAAGCGAGTTGCCCGGAGCCCATCATGATGTCTGATACTGGTGTACAGGGATTCGACGTCACCTGTCACCAGTAAAGTATCTTCCCCCACACACAGTCCGTCAATCTTTCGAAGAAATTCCCCAGTATCTTTAGTGAACGATGGTAAGCCCTCAACCATTGGTTGGAGCTTAGCATCGATCCACCTGTTAGTATTTTCCAGGAAGTTTCCTCTGCCTGATACAATTGGTTGTCCAGTTGGAACATTTACATCCTTGTGTATTTTTGGCAGGAGGTATAGTGTGTGAATCACGGGCTCAACCACATGGAGCGCAGAAGCCAGGTCCTTGGTGATCACGTCGTTATCCAATGCCACTTTAAGGATCTTTTGAAGTTGGTTGGTAAATGCTGACAGCGGGTTAAAGGTCAGCTTTTTATAGCAAGCCCTATCCCATAGCTGCCTGTATGTCTCCTTTTCATACAGATCCTTTGGCCAGACAACGACGTTCCCACCCTTGTCCGCCGGCTTCAGCACAACACCCGTCAGGGCCCGCAACTCACGCAACCTACGACGTTGCTGCCTAGTAACTTGTTGACCATGGTATGGCTGTGGCTCTTGTGTAAGTTACAATAGACAGACTAGTACAGAGGGAAGAGGGTCCTGCCCTTGCGGGCTTACATTCTAAAGGGTTTTGGGGAGGAGACAGTAGGTGGGACAGTTGGTACTGTAGGAAAACTGATCTGTTAATACCGGGATTGTCCAAAGATTACAGATTATTGAGGATAGTTCCAACAGAGGGGAAATTTTGTGATAAGGGTATTGTGAAAGGACCTTTCTAACAAGTAGGGATAAACCAAAGTGGGGAACCTGTTTAATATTAAAGGAAACATCTCACATGCTAATAAAGATGAGAAGTAGGGTACTTTATCGGCATCATACCCCAAGATCAAGCTGAACCCTAACATAGTGAGTGGGAGATTTGGCACCAAAGGTTGAACCAATTCCTATCAAAACTATATGGCCTGATGACAACTGAAGCTCCTGGACTCCAATCTTAAACAAGGACACCCATCTGCCATGTGTCATTTATAATCCTGGTGTCTTCTGGCATAGAGGCAGATAAGAAACATCTCACTTGCTAAACTTGAATAGGGAAGGAGGGGACCCCAGCACAAGGAACAAGCTGAGCTTTATTACAGTGATGGGCGTTTTAACGCCTATGGCAGTATCGTCTGATGTTTGATATCTTCTCCACACATTTTCCATGATCGATAAGCCAATTTGTCACTTCTTTTTTGCGGTTCTTCTGCGGAGGTAAGTCCAACATAGGTTCTAATAGTATGGGTAATGAGACAACTCTTCCTTTGGCAGTATCGTCTGATGTTTGCTACCTTCATAGTATCATAGTATCATAGTTTTTAAGGTTGAAGGGAGACTCTAAGTCCATCTAGTTCAAGACGTAGCCTAACATGTTGATCCTGAGGAAGGCAAAAAAATCCCAATGTGGCAAACAAGTTCCAATGGGGAAAAAATTTCCTTCCTGACTCCACATACGGCAATCAGACTAGTTCCCTGGATCAACACCCTGTCATAAAATCTAATATACATAACTGGTAATATTACATTTTTCAAGAAAGGCGTCCTGGGGATGGGGAATGGGACAACTTTTCCTTTCAATGGCCCTCTTCATTGGTAAGACACACTGTATATATAGATTTTTTTTTACTTATGATGAATGCCTGTTACCAAAACCAAGGAGATGACTTTAGCAAATCAGCATCCACCTTCTATAGCTTCCAAAGCCTCCGGTGGTGGGCCATGTATCAGCTGCTTTGGCTGCTCCTGCAGATGTCTCACCTCTCATGTACGTTGTGCTTGTTCAGTTTGGTTTATGATGTTCCTATTAACTCCTGTTATATGAAGTAACTTGGCCAAGTTACATTCCATTGTGACCCAGTAAGAATATTGTGTAACTTTCTGCAAGTATTATAATCAACCCTTTACTTGTTTACAGAGCACACACTACATTGTGTAACGCTCAAGACAGTTCTTCTGATCTCTACCTCCATTGTATACTGTATTAAAGGGGTTTTACCCTTTCAGTTATTTATGACATAATCTCAGAAAATACAGCAAAAATGGGTTTAGCTGTAGGAGGTGACAGTCTCGCCCATTCCCTTGTGCATGAGCGACAGATAAGAAGACACCAGTATTACAAATGGCACATGGTAATGTGGCGCCCTGGCCTAGCCAGGTTGTCACAGATAACACTCAAACACCCCCACTCCCATTAGACAGGGACACCAGCCAAACAAAAATCCTTGTTGCCTCCCTCCAATGTCTGATGTCCACACCAGGTGGGGCGGAGCCAAGCGGTTGGCCCCACCCACTGAGGAGTTCACAGGCCTGGAGGCGGAAAAAGTGACAGTTTAGTCCAGGAGGTGGAAGAGAGAGGAGTGAGCACTTGGGTATCTGGGTTTGTGGCCCAGGCACTGACAGCAAGGTTGGCAGACGGTGATGGCCGTCTGCAGGAGTGGTGGAGCAACGCAGAACCGTAGGACCGGGGTCGGGCGACGGCCCGCCGGTACCGACCGGGGAGCGAAGTGAAGCCAGCACACACAGGCAGGGCCATCGGATCCCAACCAGGCTTGGAGCCGCCGACAATAGTCAGATCCGAATGTGACTGGAACCCCAGGGGTTTCACAACAGCAAAAGTCCCGATTGAAGGCAACCGCCCACACCGTGAGGGTATACAGCTACTGCCTAAGGCTAAGGCTAGAGACCCAAGGGCCAGCGTCTGCGGGCAAACGGGCTCCTCCGGTACCCATACACCGGGGAGCGGACTACCGTTGGGAATCCATAGTAGTCAGAAGGAGAACATCAAGGTGCAGGGAAAGACAGCCGCCATCACCTGTCCGGGGAGAGATACTGCAGCAGGCTGCGGGACCCGTCCATCCAGCCATTTGGTTTACCGAGGAATTTGTACCTTTCTTGCTGAGTGAGTACACCCGTGCCAACCGGCACCGCGCCGCGCTGTCCCTGCAACCCTACACCTCACCAACCCTGCCTCCCCGTCACATCATCGGGCCCCGGGACCACCAACCCCTACCCACAGAGGGGAAAAACAACGTCCCAGCTGCTCCTTACCATCGCTCCCGGGATCCCCGTCATCAGCAGCGGTGGTGCCTATGACTCGCCCACCCCAGGGCTATGGGACACCCGGTGCCGGGCCGGACTAGTCCGGTGGTAGTCAGTGGTGGCTGGGCCCGGCTCCGTGGCCCTGGTGGGTGTCAGTAGAATATGTGGCTTGATGAATAAAGTTTGTGTTCGTGACGCCACCTGTGGTCTGCGGCTATTAAGCCGCCGCTGCTGTGTGAGGCCTCCGGGGTGATGTTATGGCAGCAATGGTGGTACTGCTCCCCACAGGTGGAGCGGAGCCCCGGGGACACTGTTAGTGCTCGTGAAAGTCTATGGGGTTGTGTGGCTAACACGGTGCAGGGCCGACAGGCAATGAAAGAACCAGGCACAAACAACAGTCTCTTTACCTTTTCCACTTTTACTTTGGGAACAGTCCAGTCCTGGGAGACCGTTACAGGTGGTGATGGGGATCCGGTCGGCCTGGAAGTACTTGGGGTGATCTTTCTGGCCAGCTGAGTATGAGGCCTACTCCTGTGCTTTTCTTTGTTATGATAGGACCCTGCTTCTCTGAATCCAGCAATGGCCCTCTTTGCTGCTGGGACTGATGGTACGTCCCTTTCCCTCTGTAGCAGGCTGCGCAGGCCCTCTCTGGTGCTTCTCTGCTGGAGTCCACACCGGGCCCTGATGCTGCAGCTGTACCTTTGGGATGTTTATGGGCCAGGTGCTTGCAGCTCTCCTGCCCTTCGGATTCGGCTACCAGGGAGTATTTTAAACCCTGGTGGCCACAGACTCCGATGTCCGAGTCTCTCCGCTGCCTCTCAGCTACTCCTGCTTCCCTGGGCCAAGCTACTCTAGCTCTAGGCCCCAGATCCACAGGACAGCTCACTCTGCGTCTGCTTCCTTCCACTTCTCTCTACAGACTGACCACTACTTCCGACCTCAGTCCAGACTTGAGGAAAGCTCCCTGGAATTCCAGGTTCAGAGCTCCCCCTGCTGGCCGGAGGGAGAACTGCGTTGGGTGTTAAACTTGCTGGCCAATGGACCTCCCCATTACCTCCAGGCTCAGCATTAACCCTTTGGGAGGGCAATGCTGTTGTGGCGACCAGGTCCTGGGGCGCCACACCTATCTTCACCACGACCCGTGGGTGGCATCACGGACTAAATGCCCCAAACCAACCACCCCTTTCACTCACGGGCGAGGAGTGCCGCTCGAGTCCCCGGATCCGGCCCACCGCTCTAGCCACCAAGCAGCCATCGCAGCAGCGCCAGACCCGAGCGTTAGCGAGCGCAGCGCAGTGGTGTCCTCCCCGCCCGCGACAATTTGGCATCACAAACAGGATTGAACCCCTCTACTTACCAGTAGAAGTGCGCCTTGTGATCTCCGCCGGCGGTGTCCGGACGAAAATTTTGAAGCGCAGCCATCTTGGCGCGAAAATCTCCCGCTCGAGCGCTTCTCCGAGCAGGGAAGGCGCAAAAGCGAAGCCCCGCCCCCAACAGAAGGGCTGAAGAGTACCAGGGGGGGACGGGAAAAAGATGTCTGCACCCGACAGAGCTGTTGGAGGAGTAACGGTTGCAGCTCCCGCCGCGCCCGTAGATGGAAACGGGATAGCCCCTGCTCTGGTCGCAGGAGCGGGGGAGGCCGCAGGCCCGGCGGTCGCCCAGGTGATGATGTTCTCCTTGCCCTATGTGCCCGGTTCTACCTGGCTACCGCAGTGTGATGGGAAGCCTGATGCTTTGCAGGTGTTCAGGAAAAAGATCAGCCCGGTCCTCAATTTATATCCCTTGGCTGATAGACAGCGGGCAGCTGTAGTGCTAGGGCAGCTAACCGGCGCGGCTGAGCAGGAGGCGTAGACCTGGACCGACACGGACCGGGCCTCGGTGACTACCATTTTCGAAAAAACTCTAAATCGCTTTTGAGACCCGCACCGAAGCGGAGCTGCGGATGCAGTTTTATCAGTGCCGGCAATGGCCTGCGGACAATGTGAGAGACTATGCCCTGCGCCTGCAAACGGCCCTCCGTACGCTGAAGCGGGTGGACACTATCAATGATGTGGACAGTAATAAGATGCTAGTAGAGCAATTTCTGCAAGGGCTGGGGTCCGTGGAGGACCGCAAGCAGCTGCGGCTGTGGGCCTTGGAACACCCCAATCTGGACTTTGCAGTACTGAAAGAGCGGGCCATCAAGGCCCTGCAGGCCCCAGCGCCCGATCCTCCTGAGGCAGCCCCGTGGCCGGCTGAGACCGCAGCTATCACGGTGGCACCTCCACCCCCGGCTCTACCGGCTCCGGCAGCATCGGGTTGATGGAGGAACTAGCAGCCCAGGTCCGCCGCATGGATGGAGACCTAGCCAAGATCCTCGCCGCACTCCAGCTTCCGACGAGAGTCAAGCCCCCAGGAGGGATCCAGCTCGCCGACAGCCCAGAGGACGTCCCCTGGATGCAGCGGAGAAGGACCAATGACTCACGGTATGGGCCTCCTATCTGTTACAGGTGCATAAGCCTGGCCACTACTCTAGGCGGTGCCCGTTAAACGAGCAACCCCTGGGGCCAAGGGCCAATCCTCAGGAGTAGACACCAACGGCCCCCTGATTGGCGAGACCGGTACGTCGGGGATCGCCCCATCATCTCCCTGGCAGTGGACGGTGTCCCGCTCATGGCCCTCTTGGACACAGGATCACAGGTAACCACTATACTAAATACACTGTACCAGCAGTATTGGAGTACTGACGAACTTGCCCCCTCTGATGATAGCCTGACCCTGATTGCAGCCAATGGGCTCCTGCTAACCCAGGTGGGCTATAAGCATGTGACCCTGACTGTGGGACGTGCAGAGTTAAAGAATCAAGAGATGATTGTGGTAATGAATGAACCCAGTGATCACACCCTGAAAGTAATCTTGGGGACCAACGTAATGGAGCATTGCATGAGTGAGGTACTGAATCTGTTGCAGCAGTTGGCCGCCACCGCAGGAGGAGGCCGACAGAGGGCTGTGCAGCGCGAGATCCGGGCCCTGCTGTATCAGCAACAAGTGAGCTCGACTGGCGGAGAGATTGGTGGAGTGAGGGTGATGGATGTGGCCCCCTTAGTAGTGCCACCCCGAAGTGAAATGATGATCTGGTGCAGGGCAGCAGAAGGCCCCCAGGGGCGCAACTACCCGGCGATGGTGGAACCCACGCCTTCGGAACACTGGCCCACGGTGATAGGGGCCAGGAGAACATCAAGGTGCATGGAAAGACAGCCACCATCACCTGTCCGGGGAGAGACACTGCAGCCGGCTGCGGGACCCGTCCACCCAGCCGTTTGGTTTACCGAGGACTTTGTACCTTTCTTGCTGAGTGAGTACACCTGTGCCATCCGGCACCGCGCCGCGCTGTCCCTGCAACCCTGCACCTCACCAACCCTGCCTCCCCGTCACATCATCGGGCCCCGGGACCACCGACCCCTACCCATGGAGGGGGAAAACAACATCCCAGCTGCTCCTTACCATCGCTCCCGGGATCCCAGTCATCAGCAGCGGTGGTGCCTATCTTCACCACGACCCGTGGGTGGCGTCATGGACTAAATTCCCCAAACCAGCCACCCCTTTGACTCACGGGCGAGAAGCGCCGCTCGAGTCCCCGTATCCGGCCCACCGCTCGAGCCACCAAGCAGCCATCGCAGCAGCGCCGGACGCGTTAGCGAGCGCAGCGCAGTGGCGTCCTCCCCGCCCGCGACAGTAACTGGGTGTTCTTTTTTCTGATATTGTATTTGGAGCCTTAAATTTCTGATGGGATCCGTATCAAGCCCTGGGACTGGGAGCCTCACCTATCAGGAGAAAGAGGTCTTTGGATTCCTGGTCTACAAGTCAAAGATCAAGTCATCGAGGAACAGACAAGCTCTCCAATAGCAGCATAAGGATTTGTCCGACAAACACCATTCATCATCTATGCATAGTATACCGTAATCAATAAATGTATGATCAGAGGGGTTGAAATACTGTGACCTCACTAATCCTGACCTTGGGAGTTGGAGGGGGTTGAAATGTTGTGACCTCACTAATCCCGACCTTGGTGGTTGGAGGGGTTGAAATGCTCTGACCTCATTAATCCCAAACTTGGGGTCGGAGAGGCTGAAATGTTGTGACCTCACTTATCCCAAACTTGGGGTCGGAGGGGCTGAAATGCTGTGACCTCACTTATTTCAAACTTGGGGATTGGGGAGGGGGGGTTAGAATGCTGTGACATCATTAATCCCAAACTTGGGGGTCGGGAGGGGTTCAAATGCTGTGACCTCACTAATTCCGACCTTGGTGGTTGGAGGGGTTGAAATGTTGTGACCTCATTAATCCCGAACTAGGGGGTCCCTTATCCCCCATGAGAAAGGAATGAAAGTGCACACAGGTGACCACCATTCCTTTCAGTTATTCAAGATATTTAATCTTATATACCTTGGCTACAACAACTATATTCGTAACAGTGTTGGGTCTATGGGAGTGGTACAGGAGTGATATAATCATACGTGTGACCAATGCTTTCATATCCATAATGGTGATACACATGTGCATTACACCTTAATTCATATTAGGCACATGGGACACCAGTCTTAGGCTGCTTTCACACATCCGGTTTGAGCCGTGCGGCTCAATCCGGCTGTGAAACCTATGCATCGGAAGCGGTGAAAACACCGCATCCTTTGCATAAGTTTTTTACATGCGGCCCGTCCGTTTTTTGCCGCTTGCGGCATGCTACTGAGCATGCGCAGTGGCAGAAACCGCATGCGGCGGCCAAATGCGGTTTTTGCCGCATCCGGCATCCATAGGGATGCATTGAGAAAAGCGCCGCATCAGCCGGATGCGGCGCGATGCGTTTTTTTTTGCCACACAAAAAAATGTGCCAGGCAACGTTCCATCCGGCCGCCGCATCGGCTAAATCTGCCGCATGCGGCAAAAACCGGACCGAATGCAAGGCCATGCGGCACAATGCGGCACTAATTAAAGACTATGCAGGAAAAACGCAACCGGCAGCAAAAAAAAAACGGTTGCGTTTTTCCTGCAAAGTGCCGGATTGTGCCGCACAGCTAAAACCGGAGGTGTGAAAGCAGCCTTAAAAACCCATGGGTGAATGGTGAATGTTGTTCGTGAGACAACCACTTTAACTAATCTCATTGGCATAGGCTTGCATAAAAGTGGTGTTTCCCTTTCAGAAAAATGAACCCCAAAAATTCTAAGATACCTAAAACATTAAATTGAGCAGGCTCTAACCATTACTGGTTCCGGCACCAGCTCCAAGCTGCTGTGCAGGTCTCGACTTTTGGTTGCAGCTTTGACATTATGTTGACAAATTGCATCACCGCTGTAGCCAATCACTGAGCTCAGCAGCTCGGGCCGTCTGCCTCTGTTGGTTACAGTGGTGATGTCAACATGTCATCAATGCTGCAGCCAAAACACCAAGACCCAAGCAGAAGCAGAGAGCTGATGCAGGACCTGGGGAGGGTGAGAATCTCCTCTGTTTGTAACTTTAGGGTATCTTAGAGCGTTTGAGGTCCACTTTCCCCATTAGTGACATATCCGATGTTTTTACTGTAAAAATCAAGGTAAGAATGCTGCATCTGCGGGGCTATGACAGGAAAACATGGGGAGGTCAGACGGTTTCTATTTCAGATCACAGATACTCGCAGACACACCTTACAGAAACTCAAGGTGACCTTTGTGTTGCAAGGTGAGAACATTCCACCTGAAGTGGATAGTGAAGATGTTTCTGTGTTTATACCTAGGTAGGAGTTACATCTAGACCCTGGCACTGGCGGTCCAAAACATTTTTGCTACATACAGATACAGTGATAAGACACCAGTATTAATGACATGTAGTCGGGTGTGCTCTGCTACAGAATTTGTATTGGTGCTCGGGGTATCTAGACCCATAGTCCAAATACTTTCACATGTGAGCATTCATAAAATATCTATCTGTCCTTTATAAAGGAGTGTGAAATATTTTGTGCCATGTTCCATCAGATGTTGCGCCACTTATGCATTCGTCCCTTAGCATAGCTTGAGTATACATACTGTGAGACTGTGACCGGGGTTATCTATGACGGCCGGTATGTCTCGCCCCGGTTGTGCTCACTCCATGATAGAAAGTGGATCCACTCTAGGGTTAATGCTGTTTCCCTACAGGCTGAAGGAAGGGTTAAATGGAAACAGGAACGAGGGGCAGGTGTGCCGGGTGTGAGGGAGTGATCACAACTCCCTGAGTCTCTGCTGGAGAGACATGTATATTGCTGTGGATTTTTGTTTGGACATTAAACACCGTGTGCTGTGAACCTATATGCCTGGATCCCGTGTCTTCTGCTGCGCAGCCGACCGCGCTACCTCACATATGGTGGAGAATGCGGGCATGCCAGCCCGGTGAGGTGTACTTCCTTTTCTGGTGATCCGGTAGCACATGTCCTGGATTCAAGCAGCTATACTACGGCCCAAACCCAGCGACGCCATGGAGGACATACTAAGGCATTTGGCTCAGGCTAATGCACAGCAGCAGCAGGCTAATGCACAACAACAAGAGGCTAATGCACCGCAACAACAGGTGAATACCCACCTGCTCCGGACGTTGGAGCAACAGCAGCAACAGCACCAGCAATCCTTGAAATTGCAGGAAAAAAGGCACCAAGAACAGATGGTTCTCCTGGCCAAGTCAATCCGTGCCGGACCGGCAGCAACAACCCCGGGACCGGGTGACGACGGCAGCGTCCGGAAAGCGGTGAGACAAGCGTTGCAAAAGATGACCCCGGGGGATGATGTGGAAGCGTTCCTGGCAGTGTTTGAGCGGGTGGCCGAGCGGGAAAAGCTGCCGACCCCCCAGTGGGCTGAGGTATTGTCGCCCTATCTGACGGGGGAACCCCAAAAAGCGTACCTGGACCTCGGTACCGAGGACGCCATTGACTATGTGACCCTGAAAGCCGAAATACTGGCTCGGTTGGGGGTGAATACCTATGTACGGGCTCAGCGGGTAAATCAGTGGTTCTATGAGGAAGCCAAACCCGTACGCTCCCAGGCCTATGACTTATTACATCTTGTAAAAAAGTGGTTGCAGCCTGACACTCTGAGCCCGGCGCAAATGGTGGAAAGGGTAGTAGTGGATCGTTTTGTGCGCACTTTACCCGTCACCGTTCAACGGTGGGTAGGACTGGGTGACCCGAGTACCCTGGACCAATTAGTGTCCCTGGTAGAGCGGCATGTGGCTACGCAGGACTTGATACGGGACACTGAGACTTTGCGTACCGCCCGTCGGTCCGGCCCCTCCAAGCCTAGGGCCAAGGACCCACCGCCGACACCGGTACAGGAGTCCGCTACCATCCTGGCTGAGGCCGCGCCCGCCGTTCCTGAGGTCCGGAAGGCCATGTACCCTAAACGACAACTTGTCAAGGGGGTTTCCTTCCCTATTAGATGTTGGCGGTGCCAGCGGGTGGGACATATGGAAGCCCAGTGTCCCCTGACCACGGAGCCCATGGATTGTGGGGTTACCCGGCGGGGTTCAATGTATGCTCAGGTGGTGTGTACCGCTGACCTGGTTCCCCCAGAGACTGAGCCCCACTTGTGCCAAATACAGGTGAATGGATGTCCGGTTACAGGATTGTTGGATTCCGGAAGCTTAGTGACCCTTGTGCGATCCACCTTGAGGGCTAAAGTAAAGGCCACAGGACGTACCGTGGGGGTGGTTTGCATACATGGGGACCGCCGAGACTATCCCACGGGGATTGTCACCATCACAGCACCTTGCGGTCAGGTGCAACATGAGGTGGGACTGCTTAACACTCTTCCTTATGACGTGATCCTAGGACGGGATCTGCCCTATTTTTGGACTTTATGGAAGGGAACCCCTAGGTCCCCTCCGATATTGGTCAGTCCTGGGCCTGAGCCCTACAATCCTGAATCCGGGACACCTGCCGTAGGGGTCCCCATGATAGGGACAGAATGTGAACCCGATAGGTCGCCCCTAGAGGTATTGGCAGGAGAGGCTGAGACGGTCGAGCCCATCCCGGACTTGGAGGCATCCCCGGATGCGTTTGGGACAGCCCAACTCCAGGACCCTACGTTAATACATGCCTGGAATAGGGTGTTAGTAATTGACGGGGTGGCCCAGCTGTCCGGTGCCCAGGTAAGGTACCCCCATTTCGCTCTTAAACAGGATTTACTCTACCGGGTAGATGAAATACGGGGCGTGGGGGTGGAGCAGTTGGTGGTGCCCCAGCCGTATCGCCGGCGGGTCCTCGACTTGGCTCATAAACATCTGATGAGTGGCCACCTAGGGGTCAAGAAAACGCAGGAGCGAATATTGCAAAGGTTCTATTGGCCCGGGGTCTTTGGGGAGGTAAAACGGTTCTGCGAAACCTGCCCGGAGTGTCAGCTTACCGCACCACTGGTCCACTTTCGCAGTCCGTTGGTGCCGTTACCCATTATAGAAGTCCCTTTTGAACGGATAGGGATGGATCTGGTGGGGCCCCTCGTAAAGTCTGCTCGAGGGCACCAACACATCCTAGTGATCGTTGACTATGCCACCCGGTATCCAGAGGCGATACCTCTCAGACATACTGCGGCGAAGCTTATAGCTCGGGAGTTGTTTTCTGTGTTCTGCCGGGTGGGGTTGCCCAAGGAGATCCTTACGGATCAGGGGACCCCATTCATGTCTAAAGTGACCAAAGAACTATGCCGGCTACTCCAGATCAAGCAGTTGCGTACGTCTGTGTATCATCCTCAGACGGATGGGTTAGTAGAACGATTCAATAAAACCCTGAAAACCATGCTAAAAAGGGTGATCTCCAAAGACGGGAAGGACTGGGATATGATGCTTCCCTATTTGATGTTTGCCATCCGAGAGGTGCCACAGGCATCCACGGGGTTTTCGCCTTTTGAATTGTTATACGGGAGACATCCCCGGGGATTGTTGGACCTGGCAAAGGAAACATGGGAGCAAGAGCCCACCCCCCATAAAAGTGTGATTGAACACATTTTAGGAATGCAGAACCGCATAAGCGCGGTCATGCCAATTGTGAAGGAGCATTTACAGGAGGCTCAGGCCGCGCAAAGCGGCCGCTATAATAGACAAGCCACCGTGCGGACCTTTAAACCCGGGGATCGGGTGTTGGTATTAATCCCCACGGCGGAGAGTAAATTCCTGGCTCAGTGGCAAGGCCCCTACGAGATAAAGGAAAAAGTCGGGGTGGTCAACTATAAAGTATTGCAGCCCGGTAGGCGGAAACCTGAACAAATATACCATGTCAACCTATTAAAACCGTGGCAGGAACGGGAAAGCCTGATGGTTGAGTTTCCCCCATCTCCCTCCTCTTCGGGTCGTTCACTCCCGGCTTCAGCGACCTCCGGAGAGGACGAACCGGAAGTAAGGATCGGAGAAGCCCTCACCAAGCAACAGAGGCGAGAGGCCAGACGGCTGGTTCAGCAGAACCCCGATGTCTTCTCCGAGTTGCCGGGTAGGACCAGTCTGATACGACATGACATTGTCACCGAGCCCCACCTGAAGGTACGCCTGAAGTCATACCGCGTGCCGGAGGCTCGAAGACAAGCCATATCAGAAGAAGTGAAGACAATGCTACGCCTGGGGGTCATCGAAAAATCCCGGAGTGAATGGGCTAGTCCCATTGTCCTAATACCAAAACCCGATGGCTCCTTAAGGTTCTGCAATGACTTCCGGAGATTGAACGAAATATCCAAGTTCGATCTCTACCCCATGCCCCGGGTGGATGAGCTGATTGATAGGCTGGGACAGGCGCGATATTTTACCACGCTCGACCTGACCAAGGGGTACTGGCAGGTGCCACTGACGGAGTCCGCCAAGGAGAAAACCGCTTTTGTTACGCCGGAGGGTCTCTTCCACTATGTTGTCTTGCCTTTTGGGTTACATGGCGCTCCGGCCACGTTCCAGAGGTTGATGGACTTAGTGCTGGAACCCCACCAGGCGTATGCATCAGCGTACCTTGATGACATCATTATTTACAGCCCCGATTGGCAGACCCACTTGGAACAGGTACAAGCGGTGGTGGACGCGCTTCGAACAGCCGGATTGACAGCCAATCCCAAGAAATGTGCGTTGGGACTCACGGAAGCCCGCTACTTGGGCTACGTGATAGGCCAAGGAGTGATAAAGCCCCAAATTAACAAGGTTGAGGCGATCCAGAAGTGGCCTAGACCCCTGACCACAAAGCAGGTTAGGGCCTTCCTGGGTATCGTGGGGTACTACAGGAGGTTTGTAAGAGATTTTGCGGGACTATCAGCCCCCTTGACGGACCTTCTCAAAGGCAAGAAGTCCGTCATGGTGCGCTGGACTCCGCAGGCCGAGGACTCCTTCCGGGCCCTGAAGGGGGTCCTGTGCGGACAACCCGTTCTGGTCAACCCTGATTTCCGGAAGGAGTTCATAGTACAGACTGACGCCTCTGAGGTCGGCCTGGGGGCAGTGCTGTCTCAGGTGGTTCAGGGGGAGGAACACCCCGTCACCTTCTTGAGTAGGAAGCTCACCCCTCCCGAGCGGAATTATAGCGTAGTGGAGAAGGAGTGCCTGGCGATTAAATGGGCCTTGGAGTCCCTACGCTATTACCTGCTGGGACGGCAGTTTCGCTTGGTGACTGATCACTCTCCGCTGGTCTGGATGAGGTCCGCCAAGGAACGGAATGCCCGGGTTACCCGGTGGTTCCTTTCTCTGCAGAACTTCCGGTTTACGGTTGAACACCGGGCCGGTAGGTTGCAGGTCAACGCCGATGCCTTGTCCCGCGGCCCGTGTTTGATGGCGGGAGTTCAACCCCGCACGCTTGAACTGAGGGGGGGGGTATGTGAGACTGTGACCGGGGTTATCTATGACGGCCGGTATGTCTCGCCCCGGTTGTGCTCACTCCATGATAGAAAGTGGATCCACTCTAGGGTTAATGCTGTTTCCCTACAGGCTGAAGGAAGGGTTAAATGGAAACAGGAACGAGGGGCAGGTGTGCCGGGTGTGAGGGAGTGATCACAACTCCCTGAGTCTCTGCTGGAGAGACATGTATATTGCTGTGGATTTTTGTTTGGACATTAAACACCGTGTGCTGTGAACCTATATGCCTGGATCCCGTGTCTTCTGCTGCGCAGCCGACCGCGCTACCTCACAATACCCATAGGGAGTCCATGACCCCTGCATGCGGGAATGTCATTTTATTTTTATAAAATGCATATTTAGGAGATCCAGGATGGGCAATGTTGAAGTAGGGATGTCAAACTAGAAAAGGTTTTCGCAGGATAATACTCATGCAGCGGGTCCAGTTGTAGCAAAGAGGTCAAACGAGGAGAGGCATTCACAGGGTGATTCTCAAGCAGCGGGTCCTATTCTAGTAGGGATGTCAAACTAGGAGAGGCATTCACAGGGTGGTACTCAAGCAGTTTGTCTTGTTGTAGCAGGGATGTCAAATTAGGAGACGTTTCTGCAGGGTGATAGTCAAAAGAGCGGGTTCAGTTGCAGCAGGGTTGTCAAACTAGGAGACGCTTTAACAGGGTGATACTCAAGCAGCGGGTCCTGTTGTAGCAGGGTTGTCAAACTACGAGAGGCTTTCACAGGGTGATTCTCAAGCAGCGGGTCCTGTTGTAGTAGGGAGGTCAAACAAGGAGAGGCTTTCACAGGGTGATTCTCTAGCAAAGGGTCCTGTTGTTGTAGTAGGGAGGTCAAACAAGGAGAGGGTGATACTCATGCACCAGATCATGTTAAATTGGAGACCTCTAATTGTGCTGTATCTATGTGTTTTAGTTAAAACTGTTATTTAATGTTTGTCATGCTTGTCTCTGCTGCCATCTACAGGTCAGACCTTTCGGCTCCTCTGTTTCTTTTGTCCAGCCCATGGGAGTGTCTGCTGATGCTCTTACCTCACTTCCTGGCATATTCAGTTCAGCCAGAGTTTTTATGAGAATCACATCCCTTATTGGAGCTGCTAGAACCAAAGTCTTCTGACCTTAGTGGCTTCAGAAACAAGCATCACAAGAGAACCACAATGTCAGGTACTTGGACCACTGTAGTCTGCATGTCCTAACCTTTGGAGAAAATAAACCACCATTGTTTCATCTCAGCATGTGCATGTTTAACTCTGGAGCGCTCTGGTCATGTCTGCCTCACCTATAGGAAAACGAAGGTAAGATTCTCACACCATTCCATAACTACGCACCTTCAATCACCTTTAAGTGGGGACAGAACAGTCAAAAGACTGCTTAACAGCCCAAAGTCAAAAACCTCCTTGAGAGCCAAATCAGTCAGAAGACTGCTTAACAGCTCAATACCCCGGCTACAGATCCCTAAGAACCCTGTAACTTTCCATGTAATCTGCCTAGCAACAAGCCTTGTGCACTAGTCTGCCTGCAACAGTGCATGCCTGGACAAGCCTAAGGGGAAGCTCTCCCATCTGCCACGTCCTGTGTTACCTCTGCTTGCATTGTAAAGGGACAGTTTATGCACCTGCTGTTTCTCTCTTGCTATACCCCTTCTATAGACTTGCCGTACATTACACCTCATTACTGCATATTACTGGATTGCGAACCCCAAGTTTTGCTAAAGACACGTTGGGAATATCATCAGGGAGTCCTTGCAGAGCTGCACAACGATTTTCGGACCCCTATTCAAAAGTCAAGTTTCTTAAAGAGACAGTACACCTTAAATCAAAATGGCCGAAAAAGACCTTGGACAGTTCCCCACTGCTGAAACAGAGCAAACACAATCCGATACTGTCCACTATGAAGCCCAGGAGGCAGAGCCCACGCTTTCAGCAGACCAAGTTGTCCGACCGAAGCGCTCTTCCAAACCCACGATAAAGGCCGCTGAAAACTATCACACTATGAAAGATGAGCTATGTGAACACCTGGAAGAACAGTGGGAACGAGTCACCTATTACATGTCAAGACTTGAATCCTCATCAGGTGATGCCGCATGCTTACAAGCCGCTCTGGAACGGCTGAACACAGCTCATGAAAGATACAAGAGACTGTCAACAAGGTACATTACCTTTCTAAAAGACTCTAAAATTGATGAAGCTCTTTCAGACCTGAGCAAGGCAGAAGAGGTTGACAAGGAAAGAGATGCCAAGGTGCAAGATGCCATAGACAAGGCCGAACACCGTATCTCTCACCAGCAAGAAACCAGATCACACCGATCAACCTCATCTAGACGTTCCTCTCGGTCATCCGGGTCATCATCCTCAAGAAGCTCAGCCCTGAGCGACAGGATACTAGAGGCCCGCATAAGAGCAGAGGAATCCAAGGTGAGACATTCCTTCACAGAAAGAGAAGTAGAAGCAGAAGCCCTTGGAAGAGCAGAAGCCGCTAAAGCAGAAGCCCTTGCAAGAGCAGAAGCCGCTAAAGCAGAAGCCCATGCAAAAGCAGAAACTGTTAAAGCAGAAGCCCATGCAAAAGCAGAAGCCGCTAAAGCAGAAGCCCATGCAAAAGCAGAAGCCGCTAAAGCAGAAGCCCATGCAAAAGCAGAAGCCGCTAAAGCAGAAGCCAAAAGGCCAGAAGCGGAGGCTCGGATAAAGATTATTCGGTCACAGATGGAAGAGGAAGTTGCACTAGCTAAAGTGAGACTACTTGAGCAAGCATTGAGCCAAGGTCCTGATCCAGCTCACTCGCCACCACTGGAAGCAGACAATCCAGTTGATCGCACAAGAGACTATGTACTGAATCAGTTACTTGTAGCAACCCCGGTTTGCAGTACCGTCCAAGCCGACAACACCGAAACCTCCAACTTACCTCCACCAGTGCCTGTATCACCTAAAGCACCCGAGCAAATTAATAACAGTCACCAAGAGGTGCCCTCTCAAACACAGTCACCACGGCAAGATGGCAACCAAATGTTTCCTGACCCACTTCCACAGCTCAAGCAGCGGTCATCAGAATCTACAAAGGCTAAACCACAGCTCAACCCTGCAGCAACGTCATTCTACCCGGGAACATCTCATCCATTCACGCCAGGCAGCCCATACGCCCCAGGGGCATCACGAGTCGTCGGGGCAACAAGTGGTGAGAAATCAGACATGTCTGAATTTGCCAGGTTGATGGTGAGCAGAGAGCTAATCAACACTAGTCTCACGAAATTTGATGATCGTGCAGAGAGCTACAGGGCCTGCAACTTTCAAGGCAGCCATCGCCAATCTCAACTTAACTGCAGAACAGGAGCTCGACCTCCTGATCAAGTGGTTGGGCCCAGGCTCTACAAACTGTATCAAGAGCCTCAGAACCGTCTATGTGGCACAAGCAGAATCAGGTCTCGCTGCTGCATGGCAGAGACTGGAACGCACCTTTGGCAGTGCAAAAGCAATAGAGAAAGCCCTATTCAAGAGACTGCAGGACATCCCAAAGATCAACCTTAAAGAAGTTCACAAGCTTCAAGACCTAAGTGATCTGCTCATGGTGCTGGAGCTCGCCAAAAAAGATCATCGTCTGTCTGGGCTGTGCTACCTGGATACAGTCCATGGAGTGAACCCAATCGTGGTGAAGCTGCCATACAGTCTGCAGGAGAAATGGGCAACGTCAGTCTCAAGGTACAAAAGAGTGCATGACGTCACCTTTCCCCCTTTTATTCACTTCTGCAAGTTCATCGACGAGCAGGCCCAGATGAGGAACGACCCCAGCCTCTACTTCCTAGAGTTCAACACTTCGGCAGCTGCAACATCATCATCATCAAGGTATGAAGGTGCCATACACAAACGCAGAGACATTAAGAACACTGTGAGTGTCAGGAAGACTGAGCTACCATCACCTGCAGCACCCACAGATAAACAGTACACCATCTCATCACGAGATAAGTCTGTCAATCAAGAATGCCCCATCCATAAAAAACCGCACTCACTGAACAAGTGCAGAGGGTTTGGATCCAAAACCCTACAGGAGCGCAAGAAAGTCCTCACAGAGCTTGGAATCTGTTTCAAATGCTGTGCATCACTTGAGCACATGGCCAAGGACTGTAAATCCATCATCAAGTGTGAGGCGTGTCATAGCGAAAAACACGTTTCAGTCATGCACCCAAACCAGCTAGCTAGAGACACACCGGCTGCAGTCACCACCGCTCCCACTCCAAGTCATGGCGGGGAGTCCAAGAATCAGACTGACACCACCACAGCCATCTCCTGCTCATGCTCAGAGGTATGTGGAGAGGGCCAAATGCAGAAATGTTGTTCCCGAATATGCCTCATCAAGGTTTATCCCGAGGGACATCCAGAAAAGGCAATGAAGGTGTATCCCATCATAGACGACTAAAGCAACCGGTCCCTGGCAGGAACCAAATTCTTTGAAGCCTTCGGAATTAATGGACCATCAGAACCCTACACCTTGAACACCTGCTCGGGTCGCATAGAGACTAGCGGCAGAAGAGCCCAGGGATTCATTGCTTCTCCTATCAATGGGAAGACTGAAATACCTCTACCAACGCACGTTGAATGTGACCAAATACCCAGCCACAGGAATGAAATTCCTACCCCAGAAGCTGCATTTCATCAACCACACCTAAGACACCTCGCTAGTGTTATCCCACCTCTGGACAATAATGCAGAGATTCTACTCCTGCTCGGCAGAGACAATCTAAGGGTACACAAGGTGCGACAGCAGTGTAATGGGCCTGACTATGCACCATACGCCCAGAGACTGGACTTGGGATGGGTAGTCATAGGAAATGTGTGCGTTGATCGATCAGAAATTGATTCCTTCAAGACTTATGTGCATGGAGATGGGCGCACAACCTGCCTTTAGCCATGTCCTCATCACTATGGGGTGAAAGAGAAGTCTCCAGACACAATACAGCTACCTGACATCGCTTCTTCTCTGCATATCGACAACTTGGGAAGATCAGTCTTTCTCACAACCAAGGACGATGATAAAGTAGCCTTGTCAGTAGAGGACAGAGAATTCATCGGAATAATGGACTGTGAATTTTCAAAAGACAAAACCAACCACTGGGTCTCTCCATTACCCTTCCGATCTACCAGGGTAAGACTCCCAAACAACCGAGATCAAGCTCAGACTAGGTGTAACTCTCTTCAGCATTCCATGAACAGCAAGCCTGAAATGAGAGAACACAGCGTCGCCTTTATGAACAAGGAAGTCTGCAACAACCTAGCAGAACCTATACCAACCGAACTGAATCCAGCAGATCACGCAACTAGACCTATGTCTATAAGTTCTTTTGCTAACTCTTCTTGGCTTACTGGTCCAGAGTTCCTGCTGAGACAGAAGAAGGTGTCCAGGAAGCCTTCAGCATCCTAGATCCAGACAACGATCCAGATGTCCGAGCTGAAGTCAATACCCTGGCCACCAGTGCAAAAAAAACTTCCAACATCGGTTGCCAACGTTTTGAACGTTTCTCCAGCGGGATGAGGCTCGTCAGGACTGTCGCTAGGTTAGTGCACAGCGCCAGATGCTATCATACGGACCTTAAAAACAAAGACTGTCATCGCTGGCATGTCTGCCACAAACCCCTTTCTGCTGAGGACATCTCCCATAGTGAGTCCCTCATAATACACCACCTCCAACAGAGTGAATTCGCCATAGAATGGAAGTGTTTACACAACAAACAGCAGATTCCATTAAGAAGCCCTCTCGACAATTTAAACCCAGTTATCGACAGTTTCGACTTACTGAGAGTTGGTGGTCGTTTGAACCAGGCTCATCTTGGAGTTGCAGAACAAAATCCTCTCATCATTCCCAACAAACACCATGTTACAGTCTTGCTGATCCGACACCACCATGAAAAGACTGAACACCAAGGCAGGCAAATTACAGAGGGCGCTTTACGGTCTGCAGGCCTCTCTATTATTGGGATGAAGAGACGTGTAGCACAATACTACACGATTGTGTGCACTGTCGTAAAGCGAGAGGAAAACAACTGTACCAACAAATGGCTGACTTGCCTACAGACAGACTTTCTACAGAGACACCTTTCACCTACGTGGGCCTTGACGTTTTTGGACCATGGATGGTGTCCACATGCAGAACGCGCGGCGGCCACTCAAACAGTAAGCGGTGGGCTGTGTTATTCACCTGCATGAGTGTTCGAGCCGTTCACATTGAGGTGTTACAGTCAATGGATACCTCAAGCCTAATCAACGCCTTGAAAAGGTTCCTTGCCATCAGAGGGCCAGTGAAACAGCTGAGGTCTGACCGTGGAAGCAACTTCATCGGTGCATGTAGAGAACTGAACATCGACACCAAGCCTATCCAAGATCAGCTGGCAGAGAAAGGTTGCACTTGGATCTTCAATCCCCCTCACAGTTCTCACATGGGAGGCTCCTGGGAGAGGATGATCTGGATTTCACGCAACATCTTGGACTCCATGCTAATGGACGTCAATTCCTCAAGACTCACACATGAGACTCTAGTCACAATTTTAGCTGAAGTCTCAGCCATTATCAATTCAAGACCCCTTGTGCCAGTGACCATGGATCTAGAAACACCAACCATATTGACTCCTACTATTCTTATTACCTAAAAAACTGCCCAGCGGAGAGTTCACCCACGCAAACACTTATCAAAAACACTGGAAACGGGTTCAATACTTGGCTGACTACTTCTGGAACCGATGGAGGAAGGAATACCTCACCATTCTTCAAGGAAGAAAGAAGTGGCGACATCCCAAGCCGAACCTCAAAGAAGGAGACCTAATCCTCATGAAAGACCAGACCACAGAAAGGACTGACTGGCCTATGGGACCTATTACTAGGATACTGCCTAGCCAGGACGGCAATGTTCGGAAGGTGGAGCTAAAGGTCATCAGGAAAGGTGAGACGAAGACCTTTGCAAGGCCAATCCACGAACTTGTTCTGTTGTTGCCCATAGAGAGCGTCCCTACGGAATGAACGCTACCGGACCTGAACTTTGAGTCATCTTTCTTGTTTTGGACTCAATTGAGCTTGTTTTTGCATTTAACGTGCCTTCCCTTTCAGGTTATATTATGGACTCAATAGTGAAATCCCCAAAGTGAATTTCAGACGGGGAGTGTGCTGTTTCTATGTGTTTTAGTTAAAACTGTTATTTAATGTTTTTCATGCTTGTCTCTGCTGCCATCTACTGGTCAGACCTTTCGGCTCCTCTGTTTCTTTTGTCCAGCCCATGGGAGTGTCTGCTGATGCTCTTACCTCACTTCCTGGCATATTCGGTTCAGCCAGAGTTTTTATGAGAATCACATCCCTTATTGGAGCTGTTAGAAGCAAAGTCTTCTGACCTTAGTGGCTTCAGAAACAAGCATTACAAGAGAACCACAATGCCATGTACTTGGACCACTGTACTCTGCATGTCCTAACCTTTGGAGAAAATAAACCACCATTGTTTCATCTCAGCATGTGCATGTTTAACTCTGGAGCGCTCTGGTCATGTCTGCCTCACCTATAGCAAAACGAAGGTAAGATTCTCACAACATCTCACAACTACGCACCTTCAATCGCCTTTAAGTGGGGACAGAACAATTAATTTCATCTTGTGCCCCCTGAATGTCTATATGGTATGGCCAAAAACACTTAAAATTTGCTTTGTGGAAAAGGTGTCAAGTATGAAATATTCCGCCCAATGCCGGTGGGTTGTTTTCCCCTTCTAGCATAACAGCGCACCAGATCCATGTGTATACTCCTGGTCGGCATCCCACAAAGATGGAGAAGGTTTCACCAAATTGCGGTTTATTATCCCCATATAGATGATGATGGTGGTGGTATATTTTTGGGTAAAATCCTTGTCTGTACTATTCCAGAGAAATAATGCCGCAGCACTTTCCAGCTGTGCTGCAGTGCACATTATTTGTCTCAGCGGACTTTGACCAATGCAATAAAAAGAATACAAAATCTCATAAAATCACAAGTGGTAAAGACTTTATGTGACTCCCTATGAATAACCATAGAGTCAACATGGTTGGTAAGTCAATATTTTATAATGTACACACCTGTAACACGGTTTCTGTAGACTCTCAGTCTCCAGGGCAAAAGCTGAAGAAGATTCCACCATGTAACCACAGAGAAGTTCATTAACCATGGGTGACTTGGATAGTGAGATGGTGAAACATTCCTATTATTCAGTCTTCAATGACTGGAATCATGGTTCATATTGCGCAAAACCGCCGTGACCAAGTTTTACAGTCATGGTGCTGTGCCAACAAACACCAGGGGAAGTGACCCAAGAGGTAGCACTAAGCAGAGAGGTTAACCAAAGGTGCTGGTGCTGTGTGGCGGCTATTGTTGTGGTGGGTTTGTGTTGGTGTGGCGGTGTGGCCTGGAGTCATTGAGGCTCAACCTTGCAGCATGGGTGTTGTGAGGCACTCAGCACCGCACTTTTAAGGCTTCAAATAAGTTAAGGACCCGTGACGTGGCAGTTGGCTTCATACAGTCTGATCAGAATGTTAAACCAAGAACCTCATTTTCAGGTATACAGTGTGTCCACCCATATTCTGTCCACCGCCATTAACTTGAGAACGGCGGCAGCTATAGGCATAGAAGTGGTGTCTAGGTATAGTAAAGTAGCCATGCGCTATGCAATGAAAACACCTATTGCGCCACCTGGTGGAAAACAACGGAGTTAGCATTTTTATCTCGTAAACGGAACAAGATAGAGAAAATGCTATGATATGAAACCCATGACCCCCCCAAAACATTGAATGCTGGTCACGCATATAACTTTGATGCTCAAAGTGTCCCCCGTCAGCTGCAATACACATCTGGACTCTGGACAGCATACTGTAGCTTGCCGCACGTTGTGCAATATGGTAGGTGACACGTTTTTTTCCTCCAGGTGGCGCTATAGGTAGTTTCATTGCGTAGCGCATGGCTACTTTACTATACCTAGACACCACTTCTATGCCTATAGCTGCCGCCGCTCTCAAGTTAATGGCGGTGGACAGGATATGGGTGGACACACTGTATAAATTTTGCTTACCGGCATTAGATCAAAGAATAATTTTTGGATGTGTGGTTTATGTATTTTTTTCTTTTTTTTTGCAAAGATGATTTTATTACTTTTGCATAAACCAAGCAACTAAGAGTAAAAAAACTAAACGAGCACCTGTCACTGGACATAAATATGTCTTTTTTTTACCTGGTGTAAATGCCTCTATTCTCCCGAATCTGGAGTTGTTTTCTATTCTTTCTGCACCTTTGTGTTTCTGAGATATGTCCTCATCTTCCCTGTATACTGTAACAAGGTGGCAGGGGATAACAGGGGACCGGGGCTCCTAAACTGGGCCTCAGGCTGGGGGGGCCCTAGCTGTCCCTGATCCAAGAGATACATCTGACGGTGATGATGTCTGGGCCGCCTTCCTACCCATGCTACTGACCAGCCCTGATCTAGTACCTCCTCCCTCTGTACTCTGGGAGGGCTGGTACAGGAGCGCGTAAACAACAGTGATAGATTAACAGGGGAAACCAAAACTCTATCACACACACGCTCACACAGAGAAACCAGACAACAAGAGATAAAGAGGAAAACTAAGCAGGGAGGAATAATCAGACGACTGCATACCAAACAGCACGCAGTAAATCACCAGACTGGAAAACAACAGCAAACAGACCGGTGTAGCAGAAAGCTATAGTTGGCACAGGAAAACAAATTCCTCCTTCTTAAATAGGTTTGCAGTACCTGTGATAGGTCTCCCGTAACATGTGATCCAAAAGGTAACTAGAAGGCTACAAAAAATTAACTCCTAATAGTCCAGTCACTAATGAGCACACAACTTGTCTATGCCCAAGTCTGCCTGTGCAACTCAGAAGCACTAGAGAAAGTACAGTGAGGAGTGTCAGAGTCTGTGGTCTGAACAGCATCTGATGCCGCCATGACACTTAGCGAGTTTAGCGCAAAGCATCACGTGACATATATAAATCCAGTCTTTTTGGTCAAGTGAGTGTAGTCCCTTACTTTTTGGAGTTGCCTTCTTGATAACCACGCCCCCTTGGCTAACAAGCCTAGATTTCGATGTAGGGAAAAAGGGCCATATCTCAGGAATGGAAAGCCACAGGAACAAAAGAAAAACAGCGCCGGATTCAGGAAAACAGAGGCATTTACATCATTAGTGAACTTATGACACTATTCCATAGATGTGTTTAATGAAATTATAAGGGACCTTTCCCCTTTATATTCTATTAACATTATTGAAGAAATTGGAATATAAGTCCCTGAAAGAATCTGTTGTTAAAATAAGTGTTCATTAAGCATTCAATAAATTGCTTTTAAAATTGAAAAAAAAAATCTGTGATCTGCAGAAAAATTTATAGTAAAAATAAATAATTCATATAAATCATAGTGAAAAATCGGAGCTGTAGAAGTTGGTTCGGTGATGAATGTGCTATTAGAATATACAGAGAATGGGATTAGCGCTAGGTAATAAATATTGCATGCTACTACAAGCAACGGCATTTATTCATGGTAACTCCGCTCTAATTACTTGTAACTGCGAGAAGGTTGTAAATGCCGCTGTCACACTGATATTGCTTTATCTAAATAAAATGCCATAAAATGGTTACGAACGAAAAAGAAGTTTGACAATAATGTAGTTTATTGTAGTTATAATATTAGAGCAAGGCAGAAAAAATAGAAAAAGTTTATAGTGGAGCTGGTTCGGAGCCACTGACGCTGCCCCTTAAAGCTTTTACTCTTCCTATATTCCTATTCTCTCCTTAATTTACCCCTATTTTTTTCAATTTTGTCCTGATCATCTAAAGCGTAACTGTAATATATAGAAATAAAATAAATTATGGGTAGAAATTGGTGCATAAGAAAGCCGAAAAAGCCACCTGCCACTTAAAGGGAATCTGTCAGCAGGTTTTTGCTACCTCATTTGAAAGCAGCATGATGTAGGCAAAGAGATTCTGAATCCGACAATGTGTCACTTAGATTACTGGCTGCAGACGTTCTGACACAATTAGAATTTTTGGATTTAGCAATGTAGCAGAGCTGAGAAAGCTAAGCCCGCCCACACCAGGCTGACAATAGAGATTATACATTGACAGTGAGGTGTCAATCGCAGCAGGGGGTTTGCCAGACTGCCCTGCTTGTGACATTGTAGTCCAGTTGTTAAACAAACATAGCAAATAAACAACAGATCGGACCTTAACAAGACAGGCATCTCTGAATTCTATGTTTTAAGCCTTGCAGCATGTTGTCTTCAGCTTAGGCCCTTTTCCTCCTTACGGTGAGCATATTTATATTTTTTGTACATTTTTCAATACAGTAGGCAAAAAAAGTTTTTAGTCAGCCACCAATTATGCAAGTTCTCCCACTTAAAAAGTTGAGGTCGGCCTGTATTTGACATCATAGGTGACCACATCTATGAGAGACAAAATGAGAAAACAAATCCAGAAAATCACCGCGTCTGATTTGGCAAGATTTTTTTTGCAAATTTTGTTGGAAAATAATTATTTTGTTACTTTAAAACATGCAGAATTTCTGGCTCTCACAGACCTGTAACTTCTTCTATAAGAGGCTCCTCTGTCCTCCACTCATTACCAGTAGTAATGGCCCCTGTTTGAACTTGTTATCAGTATAAAAAACACCTGTCCACAACCTCAAACAGTCACACTCCAAACTCCACTATGGTGAAGACTAAAGAGCTGTTGAAGGACACCAGAAACAAAATTGTAGCCCTGTACCAGGCTGGGAAGACTGAATCTGCAATAGGCAAGCAGCTTGGTGTGATGAAATCAACTGTGGGAGTAATAATAAGAAAATGGAAGACATACAAGACAACTCATATTGTCCCTCGATCTGGGGCTTCATGTAAGATCTCACCCTGTGGGGTCAAAATGATCACAAGAACAGTGAGCAAAAATCCCAGAACCACACGGGGGGACCTAGTGAATGACCTGCATAGAGCTGGGACAACCGTAAAAAAGGCTACCATCAGTAATAATGATCTATAATAATAATAATCTTTATTTCTATAGCGCCAACATATTCCGCAGCGCTTTACAATTCAGGAGGATCATATACAAACAAGTAACAGTTATAGAAATACAATATTTAGAGGAAAAAAAACGAAAAAACAGAACCCTGCTCGTGAGAGCTTACAATCTACAATGAGATGGGGGAGGGGAGAGGCAAGGTTCAAGTGTTTATTTACAATGACAATCCAGCCATCTCACGGAAATGGGGGATAGATAATGGTTTCCTGGACCAGTGGGCCAGAGCCTTGAGATGCCTTTGGGTGCCATGGAGTTTGATGTGGAGTTATGTTGTGAGAAGTTGTAGAGGGACTATGTGAATCGAATCTGATTAGGGAGTGTGATAGGCCGCTCTAAAAAGATGCGTCTTTAGGGAGCGTCTGAAGCTGAGTAAGTTGGGATTTGTCCTAACTTCTTGGGGAAGAGCGTTCCAGAGGGTTGGTGCAGCTCGGAAGGAGTCTTGGATCCAGGAGTGGGAGGTTCGAATTAGTGTGGATGTTAGTCGAACGTCGCTTGCAGAGCGTAGAGAACGGGTCGGGTGATAGACAGAGAGGAGGGTGGAGATGTAGGGGGGTGCTGCACTGTGGAGAGCTTTGTGGGTGAGAACAAGCAGTAACACACTACATCACCAGGCACTCAGATCCTGCAGTGCCAGACGTGTTCTCCTGCTTAAGCCAGTACATGTCCTGGCCCATCTGAAGTTTGCTAGAGAACATTTGGATTATCCAGAAGAGTATTGGGAGAATGTCATATGGTCTGATGAAACCAAAGTAGAACTGTTTGCTAGAAACAAACTCATTGTGTTTGGAGGAGACAGAATGTTGAGTTGCATCCAAAGAAAACCATACCTACTGTGAAGCATGGGGGTGGCAACATCATGCTTTGGGACTGTTTCTCTGCATAGAAACCAGGACGACTGGTCCATGTACATGAAAGAATGAATGGGGCCATGTATCATGAGATTTTGAGTGCAAACCTCCTTCCATCAGCAAGGGTATTGAAGATGAAACTTGGCTGACTCTTTCAGCATGATAATGAACCCAAGCACACCGCCAGGGCATCGAAGGAGTGGCTTTGAAAGAAGCATATGAAGGTCCTGGAGTGGCCTAGCCAGTCTCCAGATCTCAACACCATAGAAACCCTTTGGAGGGAGTTGAAGGTTTGTGTTGCCCAGTGACAGGCCCAAAACATCACTGCTCTAGAGGAGATCTGCATGGAGGAATGGGCCAACATACCACCAACAGTGTGTGCCAACCGTGTGAGGACTTACAGAAAACGTTTCACCTCTGTCATTGCCAACAAAGGATATATAACAAAATATTGAGATGATTTTTTGTTATTGACCAAATACTTATTTACCACCATAATTTGCAAATAAAATCTTGCCAAATCAGATAAGGTGATGTGGCGCCCCTGAGGCTTCCGTCGCCACAGAGACATTGCACCTCAGCCAGAGGTGTGATGTCCCATTCTGGGTAAGGAAAGGAGTAAAGGCCGGTCCACAGGCAAATTCACAATACACCCATTGTTAGGCATGCATGCTGCATGCTGGGGGGGGCTGTAAGACCCATCCCTTCTCCCATAGGGTGGGGTCTAGCAACTGGGAAGGTGGGAGGAGCCAGCAGAAGGTAGAGCAGAGACAGGAAGGTCAAGTTGAGTCAGATTGAGTGAGGAGAGCTGAGAGGAGGGAGTGAGAAGTTGTAGAGAGAAGGAGAGAGAGGTTGAAACCTCAGAACAGCAAGAGAAAGTGAAGCTTCCTGGTGGAGACCCTGGGGCCCAGCTAGGCCCAGGTGACACCACAGCAGTGAACTACAGACATAATTCCAGGGCCACTGCAAGGCTTTCAAGCTTGTGGCCTGTTCTACTAAGTCATCGGGTGGAGGGATCAGGCTGCATACAGGGAACGGTCCCTAGAAACTGGAGGAAGAGAAGTCATTTCCAAAGGTGAACACCGAGACCCAGGGTGGTTGCAAGCGCCCAGGGCAAAATCCCACTGTAGAACCCCTGGGAAGAGGGCAGAGTTCCATCCAGGCAAGCTCTCTTGTCAAGAACCTATAGTGGAGGCCAAGACAAGTTTATCCAGAAAAGTCAAGGCTTTGGAGACAGCTGAGGGAAGAGACACAACAGAGGGGTGCACCGGCTTTTATTCCCAGATCTACCCGGGATCGGCGGAGGTCCCTGACAGTGGCTCCCAGCAGTTCAAAGGCACCAGTGTGCTGCAGCCCTGGAATTGTGAGTAAACATCTTGAAACTGCACCCCCTGGTGTTGCCTCCATTATTTCGTCTGCACTGCACCATCTACAACACCCTCATAGACTCTTACAAGCTCCAACTGTTGCCCCGGGGCACCGCTCCACCTGTGGGGAGCACAACCATCCAACCTGCCATTCCACCAGCCCCGGAGGCCCCATACAGCAGTGACGGCCTAATAGCCGCAAGCCACAGGTGGCCTACAGAGAAAACACTGAAACACATGCTGTAAAAACAATAATGTTTATTATTGAATCAATTTAATAAGAAAAAGTTTAAAATTACAAGAGAGAAATTGTAGAAAAAGAGAGGGGGAATACAAAACAATGATGATACAAAATGACCCCCAGTGGTCACCCAAGGCTTGCAATAAGAATATAGGTACAATATAGGTACAATCAATGCAAATATTGGTAGGTATACCTATAGAATAATGAGAACCGAATTAGTCCATACAATTTGATGTGATCTAGAGCTCATATAAAGCCGTGAATATAAATATATAGGAAGTGAGGAGCATAAATAGTTAATCATATAAGGTCATAGTTACCATTGGTAGATAGCTAGAGAGTCTAGTAAATACTCCTGACTATGATAAAGGGGCTTTTATAGGAGGACAAATTCATTTACATGAGACCATATGTATATATGTGTATAAAATGTATATAAGGATGCTCAAAACCCTGGACTGAAGGAAGAATTCTATGTACTCCTATATGCAGACTGGACCGGCAGGTAAGGTCATATCAAAAATTCTTTTTAATGATGTATAAAACACAATGTGCACCCACTGTCAGATGGAGCAGAGATGGAGTGTATCACACATGAATAGGTTAGTGCCTAGAAAGACAGTGCTTAAATATATGAATACTGAGTCATACCAACATAGATATGAGCAGTATAGGTAAATAAATATATACATGAACACTCCATATGTGTTCCATCTATCTAGAGGACCCACATCAACCTGCAAAGATATAATTATTTAACATAGTTGCTGACCAAGGCGATGTATATAAACAGTAGGTTTTCATGTTTATGTACACTGGAACAACTAATATGTTTTCTTGTTCATTGAAACCACAGGTGGCGTCACGAATACAAACTTTAATAATCACCACCACCACTGAAGCCATATTAGTTGACCCCGCCAGGGTCACGGAGTCGGGCCCCGCCACCACTGACTACCCCCGGACTAGTCCGGCCCGACACCGGGTGTCCCAAAGCCCTGGGGTGGGCGAACCAGTGATATTCTGGATTTGTTTTCTCCTTTTGTCTCTCATAGTTGTGGTCACGAATGATGTCAATTACAGGCCGACCTCATCTTTATAAGTGGGAGAACTTGCACAATTGGTCGCTGACTAAATACTTTTTTCTCCACTGTATTACCAATACTTCTATGCTCCATTTGGGACATTCAAGTCCTGCCGTTAACACGTTGCTAACACAGCAGGAATGGCCACTTTTGGGAAAGGTTTGCATCATTTTGTGATCTGCTTCTTGGCATTGTCCCAATAATTCAGAGTGGTGAGGGGCAGGGGTGCGCTCCTTGTACACTCCTGATGGTTCACAATTTAGTCACTGTTCCAAACTGTGCACTCTTCAAATCTGCCAATAGAGAAAATATCAATGGAGCGCAGGGTCACGAATTGCTGCTTTAGAGCAGCGCTTGCTGGATTACAAAGAACTTGCTCCAGACTGCAGAGGTGCCCAATACCTACAGTTAGGTCCAGAAATATTTGGACAGTGACACAATTTTGGCGAGTTGGGCTCTGCATGCCACCACATTGGATTTGAAATGAAACCTCTACAACAGAATTCAAGTGCAGATTGTAACGTTTAATTTGAAGGTTTGAACAAAAATATCTGATAGAAATTGTAGGAATTGTACACATTTCTTTACAAACACTCCACATTTTAGGAGGTCAAAAGTAATTGCACAAATAAACCAAACCCAAACAAAATATTTTTATTTTCAATATTTTGTTGCGAATCCTTTGGAGGCAATCACTGCCTTAAGTCTGGAACCCATGGACATCACCAAACGCTGGGTTTCCTCCTTCTTAATGCTTTGCCAGGCCTTTACAGCTGCAGCCTTCAGGTCTTGCTTGTTTGTGGGTCTTTCGGTCTTAAGTCTGGATTTGAGCAAGTGAAATGCATGCTCAATTGGGTTAAGATCTGGTGATTGACTTGGCCATTGCAGAATGTTCCACTTTTTTGCACTCATGAACTCCTGGGTAGCTTTGGCTGTATGCTTGGGGTCATTGTCCATCTGTACTATGAAGCACCGTCCGATCAACTTTGCGGCATTTGGCTGAATCTGGGCAGAAAGTATATCCCGGTACACTTCAGAATTCATCCGGCTACTCTTGTCTGCTGTTATGTCATCAATAAACACAAGTGACCCAGTGCCATTGAAAGCCATGCATGCCCATGCCATCACGTTGCCTCCACCATGTTTTACAGAGGATGTGGTGTGCCTTGGATCATGTGCCGTTCCCTTTCTTCTCCAAACTTTTTTCTTCCCATCATTCTGGTACAGGTTGATCTTTGTCTCATCTGTCCATAGAATACTTTTCCAGAACTGAGCTGGCTTCATGAAGTGTTTTTCAGCAAATGTAACTCTGGCCTGTCTATTTTTGGAATTGATGAATGGTTTGCATCTAGATGTGAACCCTTTGTATTTACTTTCATGGAGTCTTCTCTTTACTGTTGACTTAGAGACAGATACACCTACTTCACTGAGAGTGTTCTGGACTTCAGTTGATGTTGTGAACGGGTTCTTCTTCACCAAAGAAAGTATGCGGCGATCATCCACCACTGTTGTCATCCGTGGACGCCCAGGCCTTTTTGAGTTCCCAAGCTCACCAGTCAATTCCTTTTTTCTCAGAATGTACCCGACTGTTGATTTTGCTACTCCAAGCATGTCTGCTATCTCTCTGATGGATTTTTTCTTTTTTTTCAGCCTCAGGATGTTCTGCTTCACCTCAATTGAGAGTTCCTTAGACCGCATGTTGTCTGGTCACAGCAACAGTTTCCAAATGCAAAACCACACACCTGTAATCAACCCCAGACCTTTTAACTACTTCATTGATTAAAGGTTAACGAGGGAGATGCCTTCAGAGTTAATTGCAGCCCTTAGAGTCCCTTGTCCAATTACTTTTGGTCCCTTGAAAAAGAGGAGGCTATGCATTACAGAGCTATGATTCCTAAACTCTTTCTCCGAATTGGATGTGAAAACTCTCATATTGCAGCTGGGAGTGTGCACTTTCAGCCCATATTATATATATAATTGTATTTCTGAACATGTTTTTGTAAACAGCTAAAATAACAAAACTTGTGTCACTGTCCAAATATTTCTGGACCTAACTGTAGGCATCCAGCCCTTCACAATAGAGATAAAAATCCTGCCGTTCTTCAGATTAGAGACTTTTTACAAGAGACAAGTTGAAAATTTCTGTACTTTGCAATTTTATGTATTTATGAATCTAAGACAACTCCACTTCTACAGCCCCAAAGACCCGCTAGAATAAATCGGATTGCCCCTTTATTAACCCCGGATTGCTAACATTGGACATTTGTTTAATACATGATTATGGGGGCAGCCATAGGTTTGTGATTAAACGGGTTCTCATTTAATAAGTGTCATCTGCTCAATATCCTCATCTCTACATCAAAGTGGATAGCTTGTCATGAGTGTTTCGCGTCTGCAGGTTACATCATGTATTGGAGTGGATTTACTTTCCTTTGATGGTAAAGGGGTTAAGGACTTTTTCCCTGCTGGCTGAGATTACTCTTAACCTTAATCACAGCTGCAGTATTTTGACATTATTAATGCCCTTCTGCTATATATAACCACTCCTGTCTTTACTCCATGTTGGTAATAGATATTCTCTATACTGACTACATTGATGGAGCTTGTTTCTGCATAGCTGTGGTGTTGTTTCAGTTGCAACTGCAAAGTTTCCTGCTGAAGAAACCAAGGAATGCTTTTTGTTGTGTCTTTCCCCAGCCGTTTGTCTTACCTTCCTTGTGTTGTTTAATGTAATAGTGGGACTTGTGTTGTGCTGGACAACACCCTAGTCAACGAGGTTCTAGGCACATGATGACACACGGGGGAAGGACCCATCTAGGGATGTTAGGGAGTACAGGGATCAGTCACAAGTGAGTGTAAGATTATGACCCCTCTCGCTATTGCCAATGCCTTCCTCTATATCTTCCCTGGTTTTCCCTCTACACCGAGCATTCCTTCGTCCCGGTGTGACAGACCTGTTACAAAGAGCGTCTTGTTCTGGAAGACCAATCTTGGTCCTTGTGTAATGCTTCATTTCTCCGCTGGAGGCACTGCAGGAGAATTTTACACTTACTGCCAGGTTTCCTCTCAAACTACAACTTATGGCCGGATGTTCCAGCATGGAAACACTTTCTGAAAATATTTTTTTTTCGATCGACCCCTCTAACACATAGTGGAGTTCATGGGGGTTACTGAATTTTGATATATTGTCTTTTTTGCCTCAGGAAATCTGGTGTTTGCATCATTGCACCCTGTTTGGAGGCCGCTCATAGCTCCGGTATTGGGTAGCTGAGAACAATTAGAAGACATTAGCAGCCTCTTGTGGCCTGGAGACAAAATGCATTCTCCACATATTCAGAATATAAAGCTTCTTCATGGATTTTTTAAAGGGGTATTCCTATCTGCTACAGCGATGACATATTGGAAGAATGGGCAAACACTGTATGATTGTGGAACCCCTATTCATCCTGAGAATAAGGGCTCGTTCAGATGAGTGTATTATATGGACATGTGACGCCTGGATGCACCATGATCCGCACACGTAGAGCATACGCGCACATTATAGCCAATTTTCCACATGGACAAACGGTCTGCCTCTAAAAAAGTCACAGCATGTTCTACATTGCTCCAGTTTACAGACCAGACTAGTGCATTTAAGCCCAGAGCTGTGCACAGCACCAGTCATGACTACAATTTCCAGACATAACTATTCCAAGTTTTAGTATGGTCATCCAGACCTGGCCTAAGGGTCATAGCACTTTGCCCCCTCCCATTTTCTCTCTTAACCACCTTACCATTGTGGAAGCTGCAGATGGCCCCGTCCACCTGAATGGGACCCATTGCAGTTTTGAAGACTCTCATGCTGTGCTGGAGAGCCATGCTGCCCTCTGCTGGCAGTATCTTCATTTTTTAATGCATTACTAATTTATCTTTCAAATTGTCCCTCCAGTGAGGAAGGAGACAAACTCTAGCGCCAACTATTGGAAGTAGCAATCCTAAAAGTCAAAAGGGGCTTTTTAAACAAGCCTTTTCATAAGACTTAGGGGCACTTTGCACACTACGACATCGCAAGCCGATGCTGCGATGCCGTGCGCGATAGTCCCCGCTCCCGTCGCAGCTGCGATATCATGGTGATAGCTGCCGTAGCGAACATTATCGCTATGCCAGCTTCACATGCACTCACCTGCCCTGCGATGTCGCTCTGGCCGGCAAACCGTCTCCTTATTAAGGGGGTGGGTCGTGCGGCGTCATAGCGATGTCACACGGCAGGCGGCCAATAGAAGCGGAGGGGCGGAGATGAGTGGGACGTAAACATCCCGCCCACCTCCTTCCTTCCGCATAGCCGGCTGGGACGCAGGTAGGAGATGTTCCTCGCTCCTGCGGCTTCATACATAGTGATGTGTGCTGCCGCAGGAACGAGGAACAACATCGTAACATCGGTCTTTCCTAATTCATGGAAATGACCGACGCTACACCAATGATACGATTACGACGCTTTTGCGCTCGTTAATCGTATCATAAAGGATTTACACGCTACGATGTCGACAGCGATGCCGGATGTGCATCACTTTCGATTTGACCCCACCGACATCGCACCTGTGATGTCGTAGTGTGCAAAGGGCTCCTTAGGATTTAATGCCAGATCAGAATCCCAATTTGCATAATTTTATCTTTGTAATAGATTTCTGAGTTCAGATAGTCTTTCTGGGATAATCCGGTCTAGTCATAACCGCAGTGGGGGCACCAGGCTTTCAAATCTTGAACTATTCAGTAGGACAGAACATGCATGAGAAGTCTACATGAACACAACCTTAGGCCTCCTTCACACGTTCGTGTCTCCGGTACGTGTTTGGTCTGTTTCGTCACTTACCGGAGACACGGGCACACGTAGACCCATTAACATCAATGAGTCTGCGCTCACGTGCGTATTCTGCCATGGACCGTGTGTACGTGTGGAGCATGCGTGTGCCCATGTGCTCCACACGTAGGCATGTCCGTTTTTCTCACGAGTGTCACACAGGACGCAAATGGACCACACGGATGTGTTTCATGTGACACGCATCGGAGAAAACACATGGGTCTGCGAGAAAAAAAAAACAACTTTACTTACCTTCTCCAGCCCTCCTGTCTCTGCCGCTGCTGTCACTTGCTTCCGACTCCCGCTCATTATGCTCATTGCATATTCACTTCACTGCGGCCGGAAGCAGCAGCAGCGGGGAGTCGGCAGGACCAGAGAACGAAGATCAGCTCCACGGACAGCGACGCCAGGGACAGGTGAGTAGAAAGTTCCTGTTCTCCATGTGTTATCATGGATAGCACACGGAGAACACGCGTGTGCCATAAACACGGCTCACGGAGGGCAATACGCACCTTTGACACGTCCGTGAAAAACGTGCGTGATTTTCACGTACTTGTGAAAGAGGCCTTAAAGGGGCTGTCATGCTCAGAATTTTTGTTATTGCCAAAAGGCTTGGAACGGTTTAAAGAAAATAAAAGAAGGCATGATCATTCATAGCAATCTCCCGCAAGTCTCTTTATGATGCCCGTCTCATCATTGCTGGTCTGCTCTCACGCATAAAATAGCAGGGAATGCCATCTTATCCAATCACTGGCTGCAGTGGTTACTTATCTCCATCAGTGATTGACTCAGGGGTTTATCTTTCTGTTATGAAGCTTGGCAGTAATAACCTACCTGCACCATACAGTGGAGAAAATAAGTATTGGACACACTGCCGATTTTGCAGGTTTTCCCACCTACAAAGAGTGGAGAGGTCTGTAATTTTTATCATAAGCACACTTCCACTGTGACAGGATAAAAAAATCCAGAAAATCACATTATATGATTAATAAATAATGAATTTGCAATTTATTGCATGAAATACAGTTGATACCAGAGGTTTCCATCTGCTCCCTATGAAGATACATCTGCAGGTTTTTCCCTCCGCTTTCTTTGAAGACACATCTGCAGGTTTTTCCCTCCGCTCTCTATAAAGACACATCTGCAAGTTTTTCCCTCCACTCTCTATATAGACACATCTGCAGGTTTTTTCCCCTCCTCTCTATAAAGACACATCTGCAGGTTTTTTCCCCTCCTCTCTATAAAGACACATGTGCAGGTTTTTCCCTCCACTCTCTATATAGACACATGTGCAGGTTTTTTCCCCTCCTCTCTATAAAGACACATCTGCAGGTTTTTCCCTCAGCTCTCTATATAGACATATCTGCAGGTTTTTCTCACTATCTGACATGAAATCAGAATAAACCTTTCCTGTTTTAGGTCAATTAGGAACCAAAATTATTTATATTTGCCAAATGCCAGAATGATGAGAGAGAGAGAATGTTTTAAGGCATGTTTATTACTTTCTGCAAAGTCAAAAGTTTACATACATTTCATTAGTATTTAGTGCCATTGCCCTTACACTGTGTGACTTGGGTGGACCGTTTTGGATCCTTCCACAAGCTCGTCACAATAGTTGGAAGGAATTTGGGCCAATTGCTCCTGACAGAACTGGTGTAGCTGAGCCATGTTTGTAGGTCTACTTGCTCGCACCGTCATTTCAGCTTTGCCCATAAATTTTCAATAGGTTTGAGATCAGGGCTTTGTGATGGCCACTCCAAAACATTGATTTTGTTATCTTGAAGCCTCTTTGTAACCAGTATGGCAGCATGTTTCTTCCGCATAGCCGGCCGGGACACAGGTAGGAGATGTTCATCGCTCCTGCGGCTTCATACACAGTGATGTGTGCTGCCGCAGGAACGAGGAACAACATCGTAACATCGGTCTTTCCCAATTCACGGAAATGACCGACGCTACACCGATGATACGATTACGACGCTTTTGCGCTCGTTAATCGTATCATAAAGGATTTACACACTACGATGTCGACAGCGACGCCGGATGTGCATCACTTTCGATTTGACCCCACCGACATCGCACCTGCGATGTCGTAGTGTGCAAAGGGCTCTTTAGGATTTAATGCGAGATCAGAATCCCAATTTGCATAATTTATCTTTGTAATAGAATTCTGAGTTCAGATAGTCTTTCTGGGATAATCCGGTCTAGTCATAACCGCAGTGGGGGCGCAAGGGCTTGCAAATCTTGGACTATTCAGTACCACCAAAAATGCATGAGAAGTCTACATGAACAAAACCTTAGACTTTCTTCACACGTCCGTGTCTCCGGCACGTGTTTGGTCCGATTCCTCACGTACTGGAGACACGGGCAAACGTAGACCCATTAAAATCAATGAGTCTGCGCTCACGTGCGTATTCTGCCATGGACCGTGTGTACGTGTGGAGCATGCGTGTGCCCATGTGCTCCACACGTAGACATGTCCGTTTTTCTCACGGGTGTCACACGGAACGCAAATGGACCACACGGATGTGTTCCCTGTGACACGCACCGGAGAAAACACATGGGTCTGCGAGAAAAAAAAACAAACTTTACTTACCTTCTCCAGCCCTCCTGTCTCTGCCGCTGCTGTCACTTGCTTCTGACTCGCCCACCCCAGGGCTATGGGACACCCGGTGCCGGGCCGGACTAGTCCGGTGGTAGTCAATGGTGGCTGGGCCCGGCTCCGTGGCCCTGGTGGGTGTCAGTATATGTGGCTGATGACTTTAAGTTTGTGTTCGTGACGCCACCTGTGGTATGCGGCTATTAAGCCGCCGCTGCCGTGTAAGGCCTCCGGGGTGATGAAGTGGCAGCAATGGTGGTACTGCTCCCCACAGGTGGAGCGGTGCCCCGGGACACAGTTGGTGCTTGTGGAAGTCTATGGTGTTGTGTGACTAGCACGGTGCAGGGCCGACAAGCAATGAAAGAAACAGGCACAAACAGTAGTCTCTTTACCTTCTCCTCTTTTACTCGGCAGAAGTTTAGTCCAGGGAGACCGTCACAGATGGTAAAGATGGTCCGGCCGGCCTGGAAGTGCCTGGGGTGATCTTTGGCCAGTTGAGTATGAGGCCTACTCCTTAATCTTTCTTTGCTGTTTTAGGACACTGCACTTTGGGTTAGCAATTGCCCTCTTGCTGCTGGGACTGGTGGTTCGTCCCTTTTTCTGTGGGGTAGACTGCGCAGGCCCTCTCTGGTGCTTCTCTGCTGGAGTCCACACCAGGCCCTTGGGATGCAGCTGTACCTTCAGATTGCTTCTGGGCCAGGGGCTTGCAGCTCCCCTGCCCTCCGGATTCAGCCACCAGGGATGGATTTTATGCCCTGGCAACTACAGACTCCGATGTCCGAGTCTCTGCTGTGCCTCTCTGCTCCCCTTGCTTCACTGGGCCAAGCTATCCCAGCTCTAGGCCCCAGTTTCACAAGGCAGCACTACTCTGCGTCTGCACTCTTTCACTCCTGTGTCCAGACTAACCACTACTTCCTCCCTTCAGCCAGACTTAAGGAATGCTCCCTGAAGTTCCAGGTTCAGAGCTCCCTCTGCTGGCCGGAGGGAGAACTGTGTTGGGTGTTAACTTACTGGCCAATAGATCTCCCAATTACCTCCAGGCTCAGCATTAACCCTTTGGGAGGGCAATGCTGTTGTGGCGACCTGGTCCTGGGGCGCCACACTCCCCCTTAGTTAAATTCAGTACTCCCGGACTGTAGAAACAAACATGACATGTTAGAACATTTCATCCCATTATGGGAGGCGCAAATACTTTAACGTTACAAACTTAAACATTACTATAAGAGTCCAGTGTGGCTCCCTGACGGGTGTCCATTACACTGCTCCATGGGGGACCCGCCGCGATCAAACCCCCAACGTAGGCTCTGGGCGTGCGTCAGAGCATTGATGACCCCACTCTATGCACGCCGGACGGGTTTTTCTTCAGGGGTGTTGAGCACACTGGTGCTAACTATGAACAATTTAGGTGTTGGCCACCCATAGTCCAGTGGCCCAATTGTCCATTTTCGCAATCAAAGAAAAAGAAAAACATTTTGTACACAACCTTACAGACATTTTGCATAACTATGTACATTCTAATAAATACTCCTTCTTTTTCCCTTATACAGTTGACTCTCTATACCTTGGAGGGGGTTGTCCCTGAGTGCTGCGTTGGGACCTGCGTAGCTCTGGTGTTTGCCCCTGACTACGTGGTGCGTCTTCTACCTCAGCACTACAGGTGGGCCTAACCCCGATAGGTAAGCGTGATGGTTGCCTATGTGGTCTAAGAGTCGCCAAGGGTATGACAGGTTCACCACTGACAGGGGGTTGATCCTCCTGTTCCACTGCTGGCGTGTCATCTCGTGTTGGAGCGGACGGTTCTTTAGGTGGATCCGGAACCTTTTCTGTTTCTGGCTCGACCAACTGCGGAAACGTCAAAACTGGTACCACTATGGCATTGTTTATTCGGGTCCAAGTTTTGGGGAATTTTCCAAGGATGGTTTGAATCATCTCCCCTTCTTTCTCTTGACTTTGGGGACTTCCTTGTACTTCTTCCATTTCTCTTTGGATTCTGCACCGTTCAGGGCACGCTTTCAGGCGGTCTCGAGAAATTGCTTGATAGGTCTTGCCTTCATCCTTGCTTATGAGGCATACCTTACTATTGTGAAAGTTGGAGGGGATAATGGTGTAGGGCTCGTTTTCCCACTGATCATCCAATTTATGCGTCCTCCGCTTCTTCTTGAGGACTTGTTCTCCAGGTGCTAAGGGAGTTGCTGGGGCTGTTTGATTGTAATGCTGCTCTTGTCTCGTTCTTGCTTGAGACAGGCTCCTCTCTACGCACTCCTGGACCTTACGGTACCGCTGCTGCCGTTCTGTATCCCAATCCTCTATTTCTTGAACCGCCTCAGGCGACACAGTCCCCATCTCAAAGTCTACAGGCAACTTGCCAGGTCTGGCTCGCATCAGATAAGCGGGGCTGCAGTTGGTCGAATTTACTGGGATATGGTTGTACAGGTCTACCAGATCTGGCAACTTCTCTGGCCATTGGTTCCTTTCTTCCAGCGGTAGGGTCTTCAGCATATCAATAACCACATGGTTCATTTTCTCGCACAGTCCATTGGTTTGGGGGTGGTACGGTGTGGTTCGGATTTTCTTACAGCCGTACATGTTACAGAACTCTTGGAACACTTCGGCCTCGAATGCAGGACCTTGATCAGTCAGTACCTTTTCCGGATAACCGTGAGGTCGACAAAAGGATGCCTGGAACGCTCTAACTGCTGTTCTGGCTGTCTGGTCCTTCACAGGCACTACTACCAGGAAACGAGAGTAATGATCCACAATGGTGAGGGCGTACACATAGCCTGACCGGCTTGGTGTTAACTTCACGTGGTCCAGGGCCACCAACTCCAGGGGCTGCTTCGTGACAATTGGCTGTAGGGGAGACCTTTGGCTGGCATCATCCTTCCGCCTCAGGTTACACGGGCCACAGTCTCGGCACCACTTCTCGATCATCTTTCTCATGTGCACCCAATAGAACCGATCACGGAGTAGGGCCTCCAACTTCTTCCACCCGAAGTGTCCTGCGTTATCATGATACGCTGCTAGGACCATTGGAGCATCCCTCTGCGGAACCACTATCTGCCAGACAAGTTCATTTGTTCGCCAGTTGACATATCTCTTGCAGAGCTTGCCTTGGTAGGTGAACAGTCGTCCCCTCTCCTTCCACAGCTGCTGGGCTTCCTCTGGAGCGTCTGGGCCAAGATGGGTCTCAGCTTGCGCTAGCTTCTCTTTGACCAATCGCACAGCCGGGTCACCGTTCTGTGTCTCTTCCCAATTATGGTGGAGTAATGGGTTGACCGAGACCTCGTGCTGGCTTGAGCGCTTCACTCCCACAGCATGCTCACACTGGGAAACACCTTGGTGATGGAAAGCCGGTAACTCTATCTCTTCGAGTTCATCCAGGTCTTCTCCAGACTCGGGTAAGTGAGGCATTCTGGACAGCGCATCAGCATTGTTATTCTTCTTGCCAGCCCGATACTTGATGGTAAAGTCAAAGTTAGACAGCCGGGCCATCCATCGCTGTTCCATCGCACCTAACTTGGCTGTTGCCAGGTGTGTCAACGGATTGTTGTCCGTGAAGATGGTGAACTTGGCCGATGTCAGATAGTGCTTGAAGCGTTCAGTCACTGCCCAAACAATAGCGAGGAACTCCAGCTTGAAGGAACTGTAGTTTTCTGGATTCCTTTCTGTGGGCCGAAGCTTCCTACTGGCGTACGCTATCACCCTCTCTCTGCCTCCCTGTACCTGGGACAGAACTGCTCCCAGTCCCACGTTGCTGGCATCTGTATACAGTACAAACGGTTGGCTGTAGTCAGGGTAGGCCAGAATTTCTTCTCCCGTGAGAGCCCCTTTCAGCCGGACAAAGGATGTTTCTAGTTGGCTGCTCCATTCAAATGGAGGGCTCTGCTTCTTAGCCTGCTTTGGCTGGCCCACCAGGAGATCTTGAAGGGGCGCTGCTATCTTGGTGAAACCATCAATGAACCTTCGGTAGTAGCCCACCAGTCCAAGGAACTGCCGCACCTCCTTCACTGTGGTGGGTCTTGGCCAGTCCTTGATTACAGTGACTTTCTCCGGATCAGGTGCCACACCTTCTGCGCTGACCACATGACCCAGGTACTGTACCTTTGGCTTCAAGAGGTGACATTTGTGTGAAGCCCCGCTAGTATGTGTCGGTGCAGTACCTTCAGGGACTCCACGTGGATGGAACAGTCTGGTCACAGGTAGGGAACCTTCTTTTAGGATTGTCGTGACGCCACTCTCAGTATTGCGGTCAGCGGGGACCGCCACTGCAGATTAAGGGATGCCTGGGGCTGATGGTGGGTGCAGTCAGTATATTAGCCCCCTGAGAGTGAGGCAAGCCCCAGGCCCCGGTGTATGTGTGTGGGACCACAGGTCGCAGAATTACTCAAACACAGTCCAAGAAGTCTTTCAACGTGTTTACTCACTGTTTGGAGGTCACGGTGAGATGCCCGGGCGACACTGTGATAACCAGGTTGAACCAGGAATTCCAGGAGGCCGTTCTGAGGGTAGCTGTCCACTCGCCTTCCTTGCACTCTTTCTGTTTTAGGAGGATCCTTTGCTTGAAGCGTGGTAGGACCCCTCCAGGGAAGCTGTTACCACCCTGCTCCCCTCTCTCTGGCCCGTCTGCCGGCAGCGTGGCCTTGGTGGGATGGCTTCTGGCCCTGTCCCCTTATGGGCCTGGTGATTGCTGCTTGGCTCAAGCTCTGTGTAGTCGTGGTGAGGGCATGAAGTACCCCCCCAACCTGTAGGTTAAGCAGCTCTGGATGATCTGCTGCCTGTACTGGGGACCTAGTTCCCCTTGTGTGCTCGGATACCGGGATCTCCGTACTCAGCCACCCCTCTTTCTCTGGATGATTTTCAGGCCGACCCACGGTACTCCTTTCTCCCCCGCTTTCAGCTACTGCACTCCTCAGGACCTGTCTCACACTCTAGAGCTCCTCTGCCCTGCTTCCTCACACTTCAACTTCTTCCTCCAGACTCTCCTCTTCCTCTCTCTCTCTGCCCTGCTTCCTAGCAACCAGCCCCTGAACACACCCCCAGCTGGGAATTGAAAGTTAACCCCTTCTGGCTACCCAAGGGTCCCCTCTGGTGATGTGGGAGGCCTGGTCACTATATGTTTGTGTGTGCACCTCATCCTGGCCTTTGGAGATTACCTGGAAGCATTGCTCCCGCATGGGTGCAATACTCTGTGGTGCCTGACCAGGTCAGGGGCGCCACATTCCCCCTTAGTTATCATCAGCACGTCCTCGGGCTGCAAAGACAAGAGAAAAAAGGTAAATACAAACTTTTCCCACACAGGGGCAATTATTTACATTTAAACATGCCAGGTACCATTCCACCACCAACCACCCACATGTCCGAACCCCACCCAAAAACCTCCAGGAGGTAGGTCGCCGGTCCTTTTGGTGACCAGGCCTGGGCCATCACATTCCCCAGACCTTTCCTCCAATCTTCCTCTCCTGAGGAGAGTGGTGTAAGGTAGGCCCCATAAACAGGCGTACCCGCTTCCGAGTGTTGGAGGGCAGGCCCCATAAACAGGCGTGCCCCCTTGTTGGTGCAGAGCCATGCCCCTCAACAGGCAGACTCTGTGGTTGATACCAAGGAGGCAACTTTTTACAATGCAAAAGTTTGTGGTTAAATCCAGTTCATAACCGGTGGTCCATTTTTTTAAAGTGCACGTGAACTAGTGCAAAGAAAACATTTTAAAGAGGTCTCACAATAGTCCTTGTGGGCACATTTCACTTAAACGTTACTTAACTGTAAACAGGTTAAACATTACATTTCATACCGTCACTTTGAACTAAACTGTACTTTCTCTATAGCGTAATGGGAGCTGACCAAAGTTGCTGCGGGTTGACCTACGCAGTACTATACTGTCATCTGTCTGAGGTTGTGTCCTCCCACCCGATGTATGTGTCTCAATGTGAATAATGGGTGTACTGGGTATTGATACCAGTGCATGGTCTTCTGCTTCAGCTACATTTGGCTCTTCCAGGTTCTGAACAGGTTCTTCTGGGTCTCTTACTTCTCCAGATTGAGGGAATGTAATAACCGGAATAACTACTGCTCCATTGTATTGAGGCCAACTTGCTGGAAAATCTCCAAGTAGAGTATGAATCATCTTTTCTTTTGGTTCTTGAACTGGCAAAGGGTTGGGAATTTCTTCAGGGGTTCTTAGTTGTTCAGGACATTTCTTTAAGCGATCTCTAGAAACGACAGCTGTTGTTTTTCCTCCATCTTTGCTGATAAGGCATGTCTTTTCATTGCTAAGCGTCGATGGTAACACAGTATAGGGTTCTTCTTCCCAGTGATTGTCAAGTTTATGACGTCTTCTCTTTCTTTTGAGAACTATATCTCCTGGCATCAAAGGAACAGCAGGTGCTTTTCGATTGTAGGCCTTTTCTTGTTTCTCACGCTGCTGAGTCAGGCTTCGCTCCACACACTCTTGTACTTTCTTGTATTGGGCTTGGCGGTTGGAATCCCAATCAGCACCTTGTAGATGGTCTTCAGGGGTCTCAACTCCCATTTCCAGATCTACTGGCAATCTCCCTGGTCTGGCCCTCATCAGGTATGCCGGTGTGCAGTTCGTGGAACTCACAGGGATGTTGTTATACATGTCCACTAGATCGGGCAGTTTTTCCGGCCACTGACTTCGTTCTTCTAGTGGGAGAGTCTTCAGAAGGTCGAGAATGATGTGGTTCATTTTCTCACACATGCCATTGGTCTGAGGATGGTAAGGCGTAGTACGAATCTTCTGGCAGCCGTATAGGTTACAAAACTCCTTAAACACTTCAGCTTCAAAGGCTGGTCCTTGGTCAGTGAGCACTTGATCTGGATAGCCATGTGGTCGACAGAAATGTGTCTGGAAAGCTTTGGCTGCAGTCTGACCTGTCAAGTCCTTGACTGGTACCACCACCAGGAATCTGGAGTAGTGGTCAACCATAGTGAGAGCGTAGTTGTAGCCTTGTCTGCTAGGTGCCAACTTTACATGGTCCAGGGCCACGATCTCCAGGGGCCGTTTAGTTTGGATTGGCTGGAGTGGTGCTCTCTGGCTGTGCTGGTCTTTTCTTCTAAGATTGCAAGGCCCGCAGTTTCGACACCACTTCTCTAGGGCAGATCTCATGCCCACCCAGTAGAATCTTACTTTAAGTAGGGCCTCCAGTTTCTTCCAACCAAAGTGGCCTGCACCATTGTGATAGGCTTCTAGCACCATCCTCGTATCCTTCTGTGGTACAATCACTTGCCACACCTTCTCATGCGTCCTCGGGTCAATGATGCTCCTGTAAAGTTTGTCTTGATAGATGAATAATCGACCCCTCTCCTTCCATAGGTACTGTGCCTCAGGTGGGGCTCCTTTGTCAAGGCTGGCGCCAGGCTGGCTGATCAGTTTCTTTACCAAGCCCACCGCTGGATCATTTTCCTGGGTCTCCTTCCAGTTGTAATGAGGTAGTGGGTTCAGGGTCACCTCTTGGCGGTTGGCACGCGACTGCCGACACTGTTTTGCTCCATGGCGATGGAACGCTGGCAGCTCAATCTCTTCCAGATCATCTTCATCTTCACCCTCGTCTGCTAGGTGAGGCATCCTGGACAGAGCATCTGCGTTGCCGTTCTTGCGGCCAGCTCGATACTTGACAGTAAAGTCATAATTCGCCAGTCGGGCTACCCAACGCTGCTCCATGGCACCCAATTTAGCAGTATCCAAGTGGGTCAGGGGGTTGTTGTCCGTGAAGACAGTGAATTTGGTGGCTGCCAAGTAGTGCTTGAACCGCTCTGTGATAGCCCATACCATGGCCAGGAACTCTAGCTTGAATGAGCTATAATTCTCTGGGTTTCTTTCGGTAGGCCTGAGCTTCCTGCTGGCGTAAGCAATCACACGCTCTTTGCCTCCCTGCACCTGTGAAAGCACTGCTCCCAGTCCCACATTACTGGCATCTGTGTACAGTACGAATGGCAGACCGTAGTCAGGGTAGGCTAGGATCTCTTCACCCGTCAAGGCCCCTTTCATTTGTCTGAAGGAGTGTTCTTCTGCTTCTCCCCAGTGAAATGGCGGGCCGGAGATCTTTCCTCTCTTCTTTGGGTGGCCTACCAGGAGCTCTTGCAAAGGCGCCGCCATTTTCGTGTAGCCCTTGATGAACCTTCTGTAGTAGCCCACCAAGCCAAGGAACTGACGTACCTCCCGGACGGTAGTAGGTGTGGGCCATTCCTGGATGACTGTGACCTTCTCTGGGTCCGGTGCTACTCCTTCTGCACTGACCACGTGACCTAGGTACTGGACCCTTGGCTTCAGTAGATGGCACTTGGATGGTTTCAGCTTCATTCCATATCGGGATAGTGCTTCAAAGACTTCAGCCAGGTGTTTCAGGTGGTCCTCATAGGTCTTGGAGTACACGATGACATCATCCAGGTAGAGCAGGACGGTTTCAAAGTTGAGGTGCCCTAGGCAGCATTCCATAAGCCTCTGGAAGGTCCCGGGGGCATTGCAGAGTCCAAATGGCATGCTGTTGAACTCACAGAGGCCCATTGGGGTGGTGAAGGCCGTCTTCTCCCGATCTTCTTCTGCTACAGATACTTGCCAGTAGCCACTAGTAAGATCTAGGGTAGAAAAGTAGTTAGAGGCTTTCAAGGCAGCGAGGGATTCCTCTATCCTTGGCAAAGGGTAGGCATCCTTGTGTGTTATCTGATTTATCCGTCTGTAATCCACACACATCCTCATCGTGCCATCCTTCTTTCTTACCAGGACCAGGGGAGCTGCCCAGGGGCTGCAACTGTCCCTTATGACTCCTGCCTCCTTCATGTCCTTCAGCATGTCCTTTGTGCGCTGGTAATGGGCTGGTGGAATAGGCCTATGTCTTTCCTTAATGGGAGGATGACTGCCTGTGGGTATGTGATGTTGCACCCCTTTGATCCTACCAAAGTCTAGTGGGTTCTTACTAAAGACCTGCTCGTATTCCTGCACGACCCTGTAAACCCCATGTTTCTGGTAGTCGGGTGTAGAGTCAGTCCCCACGTGTAGTTTCTGGCACCAGTCCTCTAACTGCTTTTGGGAGGTCTCGCCCTCTTTTGAGTCAGCTTGTGTCAGGGGACCTACAGGTGTTATGGCGTCATCTGAGCATGTAAACAGTATGGCTATGGTAGCGTACCTTGGTAGTCTGGCTTCCTCCTCCCCACAGTTCAACACTCGTACAGGCACTCGTCCCTTGTGTACATCAACTACCCCCCTGGCTGTCAGAATCGTGGGCCAGTGGTCTGAATGAGTGGGCTCTAGTACAGCCTGGTAATCCTGTCCTCTGAGACCTACCGCTGCTCTACACCACATCATCATTTCACTCCGTGGGGGTATCACAATGGGGTTAGCATCCATCACCCGTACACTACCAATCTCACCGCCAGTCTGTTTTACCTGTTGCTTCCTCAGAATGATTCGGATCTCCTTTTGCAAGGCTCTTTGCGACCTGCCCTCAGCACCTTCAACAATCTGGTGAAGCAACAACAACACTTCCCCTAGGCAATTTTCTATGACATTAGTGCCTAAAATCATTTGCGGGTTCCTTTCTCTAACATCAGTGTCCACAACAATCAGTCCTTGTCCCTTCATTTCCTGCCTTCCCACCTTTATGGTTACCTCTTTGACCCCGATCTGGTCTATAGGTTGTCCGTTGGCAGCATAGATGGTAAGGGAGGGGTCCGGTGGTCGGAGATCGTCGTCCGACCAAAACCTCCGATAAAGGACATGCGGGATCGTGGTGACCTGAGAGCCGGTGTCCAATAATGCCGGGGTAGGGATCCCGTCCAAGACGATGGACAGGACAGGACGTCCACCCACGTACTGATCACAGCAGCGACTTGGGCCTGATCTTCTTAATCCTGAGGACTGGCCCTCGGCCCCAGGTTTGACTCGTTTAAAGGACAGGCCCTTGCATAGTGACCTGCCTTCTGGCAACGACGACAGATGGGTTGTCCAGCTGAGTCATAGCGATCACTGCTCCTGCCTCGAGTTGGGGGACCCCTTCTCCTCCGCATCCAAGGGACGTCCTCTGGGTTGTCGGCTAGCAGGATCTGATGAGGGACTTTGGTCTCTGAGGGCAACTGCATTGCTTTCAGGATTTGTGCGACGTCCTTAGTGAGCTGCTGCACTTGGGAGGATAGCGAACTTATGGTCTCTGCTGGCGCGTTGAGTCCTTTTGCAGTCATCAGGGCCTGCGTGGAGGATTCCGCTCCTGCAGCCGTGGAACTGGCAGGGTCTGTGTCCACAGGGGGTTGGAGTGCTTTCACTGCCCGGTCTTTCAGAATGGCAAAGTCCACGTCGGGGTGTTCTAGGGACCACAGCTTCATCTGCTTCCCATCCTCAGGAGAGCGCAGGCCCCGCAGGAATTGTTCCTTCATCATCCGGTTTCCTTCCTGGTCACTGACAGGGTCCACCAGCTTGAGAGCCCGTAGTGCCGCCTGCAGCCTGAGGGCATAGTCTCTTATACTATCTTGGGGCTTCTGACGGCAGTGATAGAAGTCCGTTCTCAGCTCTCCCTCCGTGCGGTGTTCAAAAGCAGCTGCTAGTTTGGCAAAGATGGTCTCAACAGAGCTCCGGTCATCATTGGCCCAGGACTCAGCTTCCAATTCTGCTGCTCCAGTCAATTGTCCCAGCACCACAGCGGCCCTCTGTTTACCAGTCATCGCGTGCATGTCTAGCAGGGTGTTGATCTTTTTCTTAAACCCGGTCAGCGTGTCTATTTTACCGGCGTATTGAGGCAGCCACTGCGCCCCTGGGGCATACAACAAGGACACTGGCATTATGGGGGCGACCTCGGCCGGCGCAGCTGCGACCGCGGCACCGGCACCAGGCGCTGCGGCGTCCAGCGCGACAGGGGCTGGCATCGCTTGGGCTGCGTCGCCCTGACCAGGGGCATTACCTCCTGCAGCGTCCATTTTTCTTCAGAAATCTGCGCGCTCCCTTTCCACTTCCTGGGTCAGAACGCTCTCTGAATTGTGGGGATTCTGGGGCGGCCACACCTCTTCGTGGGCGGTGCTCTTCTCCCTCGCGCGGGCTGCAGCGCGCGCTTTTGAAGATGGCAATATGGCGGCGGTTCAATTTTTGCGGTCAGACCTCTGAGGCACACGGTCACCTGTCTGAACAGGTCTAGTCCTTATCCTGTTCGTGACGCCAGAAGATGTGAAGCCCCGCTAGTATGTGTCGGTGCAGTACCTTCAGGGACTCCACGTGGATGGAACAGTCTGGTCACAGGTAGGGAACCTTCTTTTAGGATTGTCGTGACGCCACTCTCAGTATTGCGGTCAGCGGGGACCGCCACTGCAGATTAAGGGATGCCTGGGGCTGATGGTGGGTGCAGTCAGTATATTAGCCCCCTGAGAGTGAGGCAAGCCCCAGGCCCCGGTGTATGTGTGTGGGACCACAGGTTGCAGAATGACTCAAACACAGTCCAAGAAGTCTTTCAACGTGTTTACTCACTGTTTGGAGGTCACGGTGAGATGCCCGGGCGACACTGTGATAACCAGGTTGAACCAGGAATTCCAGGAGGCCGTTCTGAGGGTAGCTGTCCACTCGCCTTCCTTGCACTCTTTCTGTTTTAGGAGGATCCTTTGCTTGAAGCGTGGTAGGACCCCTCCAGGGAAGCTGTTACCACCCTGCTCCCCTCTCTCTGGCCCGTCTGCCGGCAGCGTGGCCTTGGTGGGATGGCTTCTGGCCCTGTCCCCTTATGGGCCTGGTGATTGCTGCTTGGCTCAAGCTCTGTGTAGTCGTGGTGAGGGCATGAAGTACCCCCCCAACCTGTAGGTTAAGCAGCTCTGGATGATCTGCTGCCTGTACTGGGGACCTAGTTCCCCTTGTGTGCTCGGATACCGGGATCTCCGTACTCAGCCACCCCTCTTTCTCTGGATGATTTTCAGGCCGACCCACGGTACTCCTTTCTCCCCCGCTTTCAGCTACTGCACTCCTCAGGACCTGTCTCACACTCTAGAGCTCCTCTGCCCTGCTTCCTCACACTTCAACTTCTTCCTCCAGACTCTCCTCTTCCTCTCTCTCTCTGCCCTGCTTCCTAGCAACCAGCCCCTGAACACACCCCCAGCTGGGAATTGAAAGTTAACCCCTTCTGGCTACCCAAGGGTCCCCTCTGGTGATGTGGGAGGCCTGGTCACTATATGTTTGTGTGTGCACCTCATCCTGGCCTTTGGAGATTACCTGGAAGCATTGCTCCCGCATGGGTGCAATACTCTGTGGTGCCTGACCAGGTCAGGGGCGCCACATTTGGACGGCTTGATCTTCAGGCCATATTTCGACAAGGACTCAAACACTTCTGCTAAGTGCTTCAGGTGGTCCTCATAAGTCTTGGAGTAGACTATGACG